>NC_136264.1:86030845-86433293 GCF_964187855.1 Myxine glutinosa | reverse complement strand
GATGAGGTGCAGTCCACATAAGAAATCAGATTTGCTGTAGAATGTACGCCGACCTGTGGAGGGTGCGGTTGGAGTAATGTCGCCCTAAGCGGTTCATTCCCGTGCAGGGACCTTCCTTGATAGAATTGGCCTGTAAAAAGACCCGGGATTGTGGGCCCTGAGGGATGCACTCACTGCGCGGAGCATTACCTTCTTGCAAACGGCCATTGGTTGGTGTTTTGTTGGTTTTATACACAATATCTGTCTCCCATTCCTAAATGCTACTTCCTCCCTCCGATCAAGCACTCATTAGGAACCCATATGCTTGAAAGAGGCTGCTGTACCAGCAGAATCCATTCACAACCTGCAAGCCGCCTTCACGTTGACATGGGAACTTGTTGCCCTGGTAACCGAGGCTATATTTAAAAACAGCTGTAAAGGAGACTCCTATCTGGATGTTATATTCTCATAATTCATAGATAGTGGGTAGGAGTCATGATGGTTTTGTCTTTTGTCCTGATTGATTATGACGTTGGCAGTCTATACAGAATGCTCCCTCATGGAGACGACTCATGACGTCATTATGTTGGCAGGGTCCCTTTAAACATTACACCTGCATCTCAATGAGCCAACCAGACCTGGAACCAGACAACGCTGGGATGAGGTCACGCTCAGGGAAGTGGATTTAGGGTGGGACCATGATGCACATGTAGGGGAGGAGTCAGGGAAATTGGGGCAGGTCCTAAGGTACCAGTGTTTCACGTGAATGTAAATGTCATGAGAATTTACTTGCCAGAGGTTATCAGTAAGTCCATGGCTTAACATAAGATGCAAGATAATATCATAATGATTGTTATTATTACCCTCGCCAGAGGATAGGGTCATGCATTTGGGGCTGATAGAGTTTGTCCGCACAAAACGTGACTATTGTGGTGCTGTGCATACACGACTCGATTGCCAGAGAGGTAGGCCACAACGCGTTGGTACAAACAAAGAGTCTTTATTAAGAGCTCGCACTTCAGCACTGGGCGGGCTCGATCTGAGAGCCCGCATATATGTCCCGAGGCCACGCCTTGCCCCCGGGCGTGGCCGATCGGTCGAAAGGCGGGGCATGCGTTTTCGTTCCCCGCCTGGACGCTCGCGCCACCCACTGGTGCGCGGAATTATTGTCCCTTGTGCCCGCCACACGCGCCCCCCCCCCCCCAGAATTCCCGCGCACCTGAAGGGTGAGTTTGCGGGGAAGCCGGATGACCCGGCCGAAACGCCCCCTGGCGATGCGTGCAGGGCTGGGGGGTAGCAGGACGGCGGGGCTGGGGGGTGCCGGGGATCCGACCGCCGGGGGGCGGCCTCAACGCGGAGGCAGAGCTGCTTGCGGGGGGTGGTCCAGATCGAGGTGGGCCGGCTTGAGGCGGTCCACGGAGATGCGATCCGGGGCACCGCCGATGTCGACGGTGAAATATTTGTCCCCGGTCTCCAGCACGCGGAAGGGCCCATCGTACGGGGGCCGTAGCGGTGCCCGGTGGGCGTCGTGCCGGACGAAGACGTACTCCGCCGTGCGAAGCTCCGGGCGACGTGGGAAGACAGGCAACCGTGGTGTGCCGTCAGCACCGGGGCGAACCTCTGGGTGGTCTCCTGAAGGGCGGAGCGCTGTTGCGCCGCGGACCAAGGAGCCGTGGAGTCGGGGATAAATTCGCCCGGTACCCGCAGTGGTTGCCCGAAGACCAGCTCCGCCGAGGACGCGCGCAGGTCGTCCTTGGGCGCCGTCCTGAGGCCCAGCAGGACCCAGGGGAGCCTGTCGGCCCAGCTGTTGTCGCGGAGGCTGGCCCGGAGCGCGGCCTTCATCGAGCGATGAAAGCGCTCGCACAGGCCATTGGCCTGGGGGTGGTAGGCCGTGGTGCAGTGTAGTTTTACGCCGAGCCCTTGCGCCACCATGGCCCAGAGCTCCGAGGTGAACTGGGGGCCGCGGTCGGACGAGTCCGAGGGGGCACCGAACCGGGCAACTCAAGTGGCGATGAAGGCTTGCACCACATCAGCCGCAGACGTCGCCGCCAATGGGACGGCCTCCGGCCACCGTGTGGTGTGGTCCACTATGGTGAGGAGGTGGGTGAACCTCCGCGAGGGGGGCAGAGGTCCCACCAAGTCGACGTGCACGTGGTCGAACCGACGCTCGGGCACCGCAAACGGGGCCAACGGGGCCTGGGTGTGGTGGTGGACCTTTGCGCGCTGGCACGCGAGGCACGTCCTGGCCCAGTCGCGGACGTCCTTCCTGAGGCCATGCCAGACGAACTTCGCCGCGACGAGCCTCTGGGAGGCCTTCGTGCCCGGGTGGGACAGGCCGTGGATGGCGTCGAACACTGGGCGCTGCCAGCCAGCGGGCACGATGGGGCGAGGCTGGCCGAGGGGACGTCGCACAGGAGGGCCGCGGCCGCGGCGTCGAACGGCACCTCGGTGACGTGGAGGCCCGTGACGGCGGTCCGCAAGGCCTGGACGCCGGGGTCGGCGGTCTGGTCCTCCGCCATCCGGGCATAGTCGATCCCGAGGTGGACCGCGTGCGCGACGGACCGGGAAAGGCAATCCGCCACCGGGTTGTCTTTACCCGACACGTGACAGATGTCCGTCGTATACTCGGACACGGCAGAGAGGTGACGCTGCTGCCGTGCCGACCATGGCTCGGCGACCTTGGCCATCGCGAACACAAGGGGCTTGTGGTCGAAGAAAGCCGTGAACGGGCGGCCCTCCAGCAGATGGCGGAAGTGTCGGACTGCCAGGTGGAGCCCGAGCAGCTCGCGGTCGAAGGTGCTGTAGCGGCGTTCGTGCGGGTGAAGCTGCCGGCTAAAAATCGCCAGCGGTTGCCAAGCACCACGCACCCACTGCTCGTGCACGACGCCCACCGCGTAGTCTGACGCGTCGGTGGTGAGGGCGATCGGCGCATCGGGCGCCGGGTGCGCCAGCATGGTGGCATTGGCCAGGGCCAGCTTTGCGCCCGCAAACGCCGCGGCCATCGGCTCCGACCAGGCGATGTCACCTTTGCCCGGCTTGCCCCGGAGGGCCTCGTGCAGGGGGCGGAGGAGCTGGGCGACGTGGGGCACGAAGCAGTGGTAAGAATTGACCATGCCCAGGAACTCCTGGAGCCCCTTGATCGTGCAGGCTCGCGGGAAATCCCTGACCGCCTCCACCTTGGCCGGTAAAGGGATGGTCCCGTGCATGGTGATGCGGTGCCCCAAGAAGTCGATGTTGGCGACGCCGAAACGGCACTTTGTGGGGTTGATGATTAGGCCATGCTGGCCCAGGCGTTCAAAAGCGTGCGGAGGTGGAGCAGGTGCTCCTCCCGGGACGCGCTCATGACTAGGATGTCGTCCAGGTAGACATAGAGGAAAGGTAAGTCACGCAAGACGCTGTCCATAAGCCGTTGGAACGCCTGGGCCGCATTCTTCAACCCAAAAGGCATTCGCAGGAACTCGAAGAGGCCAAAAGAGGTGATGACGGCCGTCTTCGGGACATCGCCCTGTTGTACGGGGACCTGGTGGTAGCCCCGGATGAGGTCCACCTTGGAAAACACGGTCGTGTTTGCCAACCGGGTGGAAAGGTCCTGGATATGCGGGACCGGATAGCGGTCGGGGGTGGTGGCATCATTGAGCTGGCGGTAGTCACCGCACGGCCGCCATCCTCCCCCGGGCTTCGGCACAATGTGCAGCGGAGAGGCCCAGGCGCTGTTTGAGCACCGCACGATACCCAGCCGTTCCAGCATGGTGAACTCCGCCTTCGCCACGGCGAGCTTCGTGGGTTCGAGTCGGCGTGCCCAGGCATAGACCGGCGGCCCGACCGTGGGTATATTGTGCTCCACCCCGTGTTTAACGGCCACCGCTGAGAAGGTGGGCTGCGTGAGGGCCGGGAAACTGGCTAGGAGGCGGGTAAAGTCGTCCGCTGCCGGAAGCGTGCAAACTAAACTCGCCGGGACGGAACCCTTCAGCAAGCCGCTTGGCAAGCTGCTCGGTGAGCCACTCAGTGAGCCACTCAACGAGCCGCTCAGCGAACAAGTGAGCGAGCTGAAGGTTTCGGCCTGGACGAGACGTCTGCGCTTAACGTCGACCAACAGCCCATGCGCACATAGGAAGTCTGCGCCCAGCAGGGCCATTGGCACGCTGGCGGTCACGAACGACCATTGAAAGCGCTGCCCTCTGAACCGCAGTGAGAGGCAACGCTTCCCGAATGTGCGGATGGGTGTACCGTTGGCGGCAAGCAAAGCGGGGCCCCGGCCTGCGGCTTGCTTGTCAGACGTGGGGGCAGGGAGGACGCTTACCTGCGCTCCTGTGTCGCAAAGAAAACGGCGCCCGGACAAGGTGTCCATGATGAACAGGAGGCTGCCGGAATGGCCGACGCTCATGGCCGCAAGTGAGCGCCGGTCGTTTCCCGACCTGTCAAAAGAACACGGCGGGCGGCACGTTTTAGCCTTGCGGCCGAACCTGGCATGGTAGTAGCACCAGGTTTGCGGCGGTGGCCCCCGCGGTGGCCGTGTCGGCGGTGGTGGTGGTGGCGGCGGCGGTAGTGGGTGGGGCGTAGCAGCGGCCACGAGGGTAGCAGGGGGCGCTGGAGCCTCCGCACCGGGAGCCACTACAGCAGCACCGTACACCGACCGCGTGTCGCAGGCCGCGAAATACTTGTCGGCCTCTCCAGCCAGGGCGCGGGGTTTCGTTAGTTTGGAACCGGCCAGCGTGAGGCCCACCTGTGCAGGTAGCTGGCGTAGGAAAAGTGCTCGGAATAAGAAATCCGGGCGCTGGTCTCCAAGCAGGGACAGCATGAAATCCATCTGGGCGGATGCTCGTGTGTCGCCGAGGGCGGGAAGGTCCAGGAGGCGGTCGGCACGTTCGACCTCTGTGAGCCCAAACGTGGCGAGGAGGAGACGTTTGAGCACCTCGTACTTGTGGTCGCCCGGCGGGCGCCGAAGGATGGACACGACTCGGGCGGCAGTGCCGGGCCCGAGGGCGGCGACCACGTGGTAGTACCGGGTCTCGTCCGCCGTGATGCCTTGGAGCTGAAATTGAGCTTCGGCCTGCACAAACCAAACATCGGTTTGCGCTTCCCAAAACTCGGGGAGTTTGATGGCGACGGCGTTGGTAGCCATGGCACGTTCGGGGGTCAGCAACGGCTGGATCACGTCGGGGTCACCAGTGTGGTGCTGTGCACACACAACTCGATTGCCAGAGAGGTAGGCCACAACGCGTTGGTACAAACAAAGAGTCTTTATTAAGAGCTCACACTTCAGCACTGGGCGGGCTCGAGCTTAGAGGTCGCATATATGTCCCGAGGCCACGCCTTGCCCCCGGGTGTGGCCAATCGGTCGAAAGGCGAGGCATGCATTTTCGTTCCCTGCCTGGACGCTCGTGCCACCCACTGGTGCGCTGAATTATTGTCCCTTGTGCCCGCCACACTATGTATATTAATTACACTAGCAACAGTACCCGCCCTACGGGCGGGGCTTCAATTGAGAGGCCCAAATTAAAAGGTAAAATATCAGAAATTGACGGTTTTTTATTTTAAACGATTCATATAAACATCCGTTAAATCATATCACACGCAAATCATCAAAATCTAAACAGTACATGGCTAAACAGTACATGGACGATCACGTATCACGTACGTCTCGCGTCTCGCTCGCTCTCATGTTGTCCCGATAATGATCCTTCCGCAGGTTCACCGACGGAAACACCTCAGGGCCCAGAACCTCAGGGCCCAGAACAGGAAAGTGCTTATTTTTTAATATATTTTTTTCGTGTTTGTTAGCATGATTTTGTCAGCTGTTGTGTATTTCGTATCACTTAATGTTGCAGTCGTGTTTTATGAGATTGACAGGCATTGTATTTATTAGAAGTGTCAGTCCAAGAACTACTTGTCGCCAGCAAGTCGAGCGGTTAAGTCAGGTGGAAGTGGAACAGCACCTCATTGAGGACACGAGATGATTTTGAACCCAGAGCAATTTTCATTCCATTTCATCCCACACAAGTTCTATGGGAGAAAGATCAGGCGAAACATGGAAGTGTAGGAATGTTCTGTTGTGCGATGAAGTCGATTATCCTGTTGAAGTGTGACGTGGTGTCCATAAACCTGCAGGAACAGGAGGATGTGAGGATGGAGAACCTCTTTATGGTACCGAATACATGTTGAATTACCATTAATTACCTCCAGCTGGATTCTGTGATGTGCTCTGATGCCTCCCCATACTGTCACTATTCCACCACCACAACACATAGCAGCCAAATCGTGTCTCCTGAACCTCAGATGTTGTCTACACCAAGCTAGGTGAGCATGTCGATGACTTGTCAACAAAATCCGACGTACTGATGGTCGTCATGGTCACATGTTATGCTCACGTAACCGACTCCTGACAGTTCTGGCGTTGATTGGTCACAGGCCAAAGATGCTGTGAACTGTCCAACTTGCTCTCTGGAACCTATTCTTAAGGTGCACCAACCGGATATGGTTATCCTGCCAACATGACATCACATGTGGTCGCCCAGAACGTGGACAGTCTCTGATGTTTCCAGTTTGTTGATGACTTCTCCAGAGTGACTTATGCTGTTCCGATGAATACTAAAATGCCTAGCCACAATGTTGTGTGGCATCACTGTCTCAAGCATGCTCATAGCACGTAGACGTTCATTTTCAGATAGGCGTTGCATCGCATTTACGATGTTTAGACGTTAATAAAAATGTTTTTTCACAGCTGGGATGGTTCACCGAATCGTGTTGTGTTGCAATTTGGTCAGTACCACGTATAGCAAGCACTCGGTGCACGTGCATGGCAATTTGTGCATGCAGTATATGTGCATGGCAATTTGTGCATGCAGTGCAAGTGCATGGCAATTTGTGAATGCAGTGCACAGTATGCATGTGCAAATTCCGGATATTCATGGGTAAACTGGCGAACATGTCAAGGCATGTGTTAGCTGACAATTATATCGCTAGGGTACATGTTAGTGTAACAAATTGCATGCCTTTGTTTTTAAAACGACAAAGGAGGTGCTTGGAACAGTGAAGAGAAAAGCAGCCAGACTTATTTTTGGACAACGTTGAGGAGCTGCAGCTTATCATTGTTAAGAAAAAAAGGGGCATACCATAAAATTATGAACGGAAGCACAAGGGCTGGAAGAATAGTGTTTGCTGAGGCCTGACAACTACTGCAACAGAGGTCGATGCAGCTCAAAAATGATTGACTCGGTGAAAAAGCGCGCCAAATTAAAAAATACGCGGACACTCATGACGTCAAAAATTTATATCAAGCAGTTAAGCAATTGTGTGGTCCATTTAGCCGAGGTACTGCCCCTCTTTTGTCAGTTGATAGACAGTTGCTTTTGACAGACATCTATTCTGAAACGTTGGGAAGAACATTTCAAGGAACTACTGAACCAGCCATCGACAGTTGAGCAAAGCAGTTTAAATTCCATTGAACAAAAGTCTATCATGCACCATCTTGCGGAGCCACCAACCAAGGATGAAATATTACAAGGCAGCAATGGACTCCAAAATGGCAAAGCCCCGGGAGAAGATGGCATCTCGGTGGAGGTCTTCAATCATGGAGGTCAAACGCTATTGGATCGACTGTATGAATTATTCAGGCAAATGTGGCTAAATGAGGATGCTCTGGATCAACTGAAAGACACGCAAATTGTTATACCATCTACAAACGTAAAGGCAATTTGTCTGATATCGGAAACCATGGAGGCATCTCCCTGTTAGCCATCACAGCCAAGATTTTGACCAAGGTGATGCAGTGTTGCCTTGTGGTCTCTATTGTCAAAAATGTAGTGTCTGAATCGCAATTTAGCTTTAGAAGTAAACGGGGGACTATTGACATGGTGTTGGCGGCCAGGCCGCTTCACGAAAAATGCATTGAGCAAAATGTCGTTCTATACACAGTATTTGTTGATCTAGGAAAAGCTTTCGACCCAGTGTCTCAAGAAGCCCTTTGGAAAATCCTGACCAAGCAGGAGTACCAGACAAATGTGTTAATGTACTGAAGCAGCTATGCGATGGCATGCATTGGGCATGTGCACACATGGACAGTTCTCCAAATGTTTCCCCATAACGACTTGAGTGAAGCAGGGCTGTGTGATCGCCCCATTTCTGTTCATTTTGTTGTTTGTGACAATGCTAAATGAGGCCTTGCGCAATTGTGGCGATGGAATTTACATGAAGTTTAGAACAGATGGCGGTATTTTCACTATTTTGAGGCTTCGTGCAAAAACCAAAGTCCACCAACAACTAATCTGCAACCTCTTGTTCGCCGATGACTGTGGCCTATTTGCCCACAGTGAGGAGCAGCTTCAATTACTTATGGATAGTTTTTCTACTGCAGTGAAACACTTCGGAATCACTCTTAGCATCAAAAAGACTGAGATTATGTATCGGCCTCCACCTAGCTTGGAGCGTGTTGAGGCATGTATCTTCGTGGACAGACAACAACTGAAAAACACCGATGCTTACACTTACAGTCACGTGAAAAAGTAAGTACACCCCATGTAAAGTTTTGACTTTTTCAACGTATTTCAACATACAGCTATTTGATCTTCATTTCAACAATATTGATAGATAAAGGTGATATAATATTAAAAATATCATGAAACATTTACATTTTGTAGTCCATTGTATAATTTAAATAAACATAAATGCAAATTTCGCATGTGGAAAAAGTAAGTACACCCCGACATTTATCACGACTTCAAATACCTAAAATTAGAATCAGGTGCACCAGCTCAGGTGCAAATTATTAGAACATCGTTAGAGAGTATCTTGGAGGAAACTGTCTTATTTAAACCTCAGACATTTAGTTTGGTTTGCTCTTTGTTGTTGAAGTCATGTCACCATAGTAGAGTCAATATACCACGTAACCCCAAAATAATTGCAAAAAAACGTTTTATGACATTTTCTTATAGTATTTGATGTGGAGAACAACCTATCAAAAGTTGGACAATTTCTGCGCACGGCAGTGTCCAAAAATGACGTCAAAAAACAAAATGGCCGCCGGCAGAAAAACGTCAAAAATCTCACCGATAACCATAAAAAAATTCAAATTGCAAATCTGATGTTTGAACAAATGTTCTTTTCACCAATGTTTTTCAAATAACAGTACTTTCTGGAATGAATGTCGCATTTGCAATGATGTCACGACGTCATCTCTGACGTCATCAGTAAATCAAGGGAACACTAGTATTACTCACTACCGATGTCATAATGTGTAATATCCAACATTACGGCTTCTCAGATGCCGTCTTGTTCATCAGCCTCTTCTGTCACTGGTTCATTTGTCATATTGTCACAATTGCCATCTTGGCAATGCCCACATGCACTGGTGCATTCGAGCCCATGCTTTCTGCAGGTACACCTTAGGGTTTTGCACCCTCCTGAACAGTTGCAGTGAATCATCTGAAGAAGTACATCTGGAGCAGGGTTTTTGTCTGTCATCACTGGAATGAGTTTTCCCCCTTCTAACCTCCATCCCCATTCGGACGGCTCCATTTCATCACTGCGGCCAAACCACTCCATAACCTGGTAATACGCCCGCAGGGAGTGAAATTTACATGCTGAGGATGTTGGGGGCAGTCTTTCAGGCATGACAAAAGCCTTAGCTCTCGCAACTTTCTTGCAGAGCATATTGTACCTGATAGATGCCAGGGAGTCATTCTGATTTGCATTGAACAGTGCCACCATTGCCCTGCAGCCACTGGTTTCCACAGCATCCTGACGTTGCTTTGGTGAGCAGAACACTTTCGAAGAGTCTTTCATTTCCTTTTCTTTCTTGATGATTCTTTGGAACCCCGATTTCTTTCCGATCCCAAATACTCTGGACGTTGTCGCATCCGGTGAACGCATGAATGAACAATAGATCACTACAGACTGCTTCTCCAAGTATCTTCTTAAGGACCTTGATATTATAGACATTTGATTTTACGTTGTCCGAGCGGAAATAGAGTTCAGTGCAGTTTGTTGTCTCAGCGTAGTAGAGCAACAGTCGGAGGAGATCGGTGTCTTCTCCAACGAGTGTGGTAGACTTGAAAGCAGACTTTGTGATGGCTGCTTTTGCGATCTCAACATCGGCATCTCCTTCAGCTTGGATCACCTCGGAGCCCCTCTGTCGCAATCGTTCCATGATGAGCTGGATAATTGCCTGCTTGTTTGCTTCATTTGACAAGAAATCCTCCTTTTTTCCAAACAATGTTGTCGCCCCTGTAATGTTCACCTTGTTCGCATTCTTATTTCTACTTCTACGCTGATGAGCACAGTCTTTTATGCTTGGCCCAGCTCCATAACCATCAAACACTACAGTGGCTTTGGCATAGTGTTTGACTGTGAATGAGGCGTAGTCATCTGCAATTGAACTGTAGGTGCACCCCTCCATCCATTTTAAGCGGTGCAAAAGCGATCCCCCATCTAGAACATAGTGATCTGTCCCTGGGACCGTCTGTGTGGCAGCATTGTCTGATTTCGGTGAAGCATAGTTCCTTATCGCTTCCGCCAATTGTGGCTTATCCGGCTGACGTAAGATGTTCTTTGCTTCGAACAAAGACATCGGGTATGGACTGAGTTCATAGTTCATCACTTCGTCTATCTGGAGATCACCTGTCTGTGACCCAACTAGGAACCTCTGGAATAACAACACTGGATCTATGGTACGATCCTCGGCTACTTTGACTGCACTGCCGGATGCAAGTGTCTTGACTTTCGAACTCCTTTTGTGCGAATACGAGAAAACGGAGTGACTATCCATATTCTTGACTATGTCATTTCCTATTGTGAATAGGTCATGTACATTGACAATCTCATTTGCAGTAATCCCTGTGATGATATGACGCAATGATTTATCATCCGAAAACGGCATGAAGCTGTCCAGTTTGGCTGCAACCTTAACAAGGTCAGCCTCATCTCTGCTCACTCTGGAGGTGGACAACTCCTTATGTTGTTCACCAGTTGTGTAACTATTTGCGGTCAGTTCTTGCATGGCAAGGTTGTAAGAAGATGACACTGTGGAAGACATAGTCCAAATTGCTCTCTGGTGCTCTGACATCCCACTTCCTCGCGTCAGGCCCCCTTGGCTTTTTAGTGAGCGCATTAGTGTCTGTTCTATCACAAGATCAGAGCCAAGGCCAGCCCAGTATTGGCTGCTGCGCCTGATTACATGGAAGCCAGACTGGAACTTCTGATGAACATCAGGATTTTAATCGTCCAATGCGTGCATCTTCTGGAGATAGAGACGAGCTGACTTCAGATAATTGGGATGGCCAGCGGCCGCAAATAACGGCAAGCAAGCTGAGATGGCATGGAGATGCATCTCCCATGACCCCATTCGATCAGCTGCAACAAGTGCCCGAGCAATTCCTACCATGCGCTGGTAGTTGATCCACAGTGCGCTGGTTTTGGAGGTCCCTGCCAGTTCATTCCTTTTGACTGTCAAAGCTTTGTCAATCTGGCAAATGCAATCTGATTGCAACAATGACTCCAAGTCATTTTCACCAGTCTCCATCAGCATGTAAAGTTTCTCTAGTTCCTTCACCTGGTCCTGAAAACCAGGGTCATCCTCCATTATTTTAGCCACAATGTGACATGTAAGACACGACACCTCTTTCGACGCTAGCATGGTTGATACCTTTAGCTCCTTTCTCACGAACCACCACTGTCTCCTCACAATCCAATTCCCTTTGGCATAAGGGGCAGGTTTCTTTGCTTGAGCTCATTTTCTATCCTGGAAAATATTAAAGTTAGGAAACATGTCATCGGTTGAAATGCATATTTACTCACCACTAAATGCTTAATTGGCTATATTTCACATAAATGATGAGCAATTGCCTCCAAACTCTGTAATGTGACAGCTAACATCATAATTAAACATCATACAAAAAGGTAACTTCATAGGTTTAGTGGTTTTTGACATTTAGGCTTCCTTAGATTCAACATTAAAATGCTGGTACGCAACAATCAAAACCTTTTTTTTTTTTTACATTTTAAAATCTTTTTACAACAAGTCCAATTAGATTATAACGTAATTACCCCAATCATCATTAATAAGTGGTGGTGGTCTTAATCTGGAATGTTCCATCTTAATAGTGTCAAGTGAAAACGGGGGCAGATTTCGGCCATTTTTTAATGTCAGAAATTTTTACTTTCCCGTGCTCCATTTCTGTCCAACTTTTAATATGTTGTTCACTATGCCTTAAAGTACAAGAAATAACCATAAAACGCTTTTTTGCAATTTTTTGGGGGTAGGGGTATTTTGGCGCTATATTGACTATACTACCATGCCTAGATCAAAAGAGCTCTATGAGGCCTTCAAAAAGAAGGTTATAGATGCCTACGAATCTGGGAAGGGATTTAAAAAGATCTCCAAACAATTTGAAATCAATCATTCGACTGTCCGGAAGATCATCTACAAGTGGAGAAGATTCCAAACAACTGCCAACTTGTTCAGGCCAGGCCGCCCCAGCAAGTTCAGCCCGAGAGCAGACCGCAAGATGCTGAAAGAAGTCTCGAAGAACCCCAGAATGTCATCACGGGACCTACAGGTAGCTCTTGCCACTGTTGATGTCAAAGTGCACGAGTCTACCATTAGAAAGAGGCTGCACAAATTTGATCAACATGGGAGGTGTGCCAGGAGGAAACCTTTGCTGTCCAGAAAGAACATCAGGGCAAGACTAAAGTTTGCGAATGAACACCGAGGCAAAGACCAGCACTTCTGGAACAATGTGCTCTGGACAGATGAGTCAAAGGTAGAGCTATTTGGCCACAGTACCAGAAGACATGTTTGGCGAAAACCAAAGACAGCATTTGACCACAAGAACCTGATACCAACTGTAAAGCATGGTGGTGGAAATATTATGGTTTGGGGCAGCTTTGCTGCATCAGGGCCTGGGCAACTCACCATCATATAATCCACTATAAATTCTTCATTGTACTGGAGGGTGCTTGAGTATAATGTGAGGCCATCTGTCGGGAAGGTGAAGCTCAATCGAAGGTGGACCTTGCAACATGACAATGACCCTAAACATACCAGTAAATCCACCAAGGAATGGCTGAAAAGAAAGAAATGGAAGGTTCTGGACTGGCCAAGTCAAAGCCCGGATCTAAATCCCATCGAGATGTTGTGGAGGGATTTGAAACGAGCTGTGCATGCAAGAAACCCCTCAAACATCGCACAGCTGAAAGAATTCTGCATGGAGGAGTGGGCAAAAATTTCTCCCAGTCGATGTCAGAGACTGGTAGACAGTTATAAGAAACGCCTAGTTGAGGTTGTTTCTGCCAAAGGGGGCAATACCACCTATTAGAGCCAAGGGTGTACTTACTTTTTCCACATGTGAAATTTGCATTTATGTTTTTAAAATTATACAATGGACTACAAAATGTAAATGTTTCATGATATTTGTTATATTATATCACCTTTATCTGTCAATATTGTTGAAATGAAGATCAAATAGCTGTATGTTGAAATATGTTGAAAAAGTCAAAATTTTACATGGGGTGTACTTACTTTTTCACGTGACTGTGTCTGGGGAGTGTTGTGTGTGATGGTGCTCAATTGGATCGAGAAATCTCCAGTCATATAGCAAAGGCCTTTTTTTACATCCTGAAACATCATCATCCTGAAAGTTTTTTTTTTGCATCCCGAAAGGAGGTGACTGGTACTTTCTGTTTCTACCCCACTAAACCTGCATTTGTCTGATTGGCAATTTCAATCAATTCTGACAATTTCTTAAAGTCATTAGTGTAGTGTCCTTGGCCTTGGCCATTTATGATGACTCGTTCTCCATCCCAAGTTAATTTGACCACTTCTTAGCCATTCCAATGAGCCTTCCTTATCATTCCCTGTTCTGCCAAGCTCTTTTTTAAATCTTCCTGCTCTTTTGTCATTCTCCCATTTGTCAGAGTATATCTACTGATGTTTATTTTTGTCGTTTTCCTTTTTCTTATTTGCGTTAATTGGGGTGGTATTTGTTTCCATTTCATTTTCCTGTGTAGTATCTTGCGCTTGCACCTGTTTTTGGAAGTTTTTTTGCTAAATGGATAATAGATCCCTTTTCTGGTTTGTTGTTTTCCTGCTGGTGCACAAATCTCATTCAATCATCTGTTGAGATTTTCACATTCTCTGCTAGTGTTACGGATTCGTCACTTCCGCTGTTGTGGTTTTCACCCACTTGACATGTTTCTGATATCATGTATTATTATTATTATTCTCAAAAGGTTTAGTATTCAAGAACAACTATCTAAAGTTGAAAAGGTTAACGTAAAATGATACAGGAAACTGACCCGGAAGAAAAAGGTGGGGAAGAAGGCAGGAGGAGTGAAAACGAGGTTCGGAAAAAGCTCCGTACCTAGTGTGGTCGAGCGTACATGGCGAGGCACCTGATTCTTATCCTCCGGTGGTTTGCCGGGGGCGGCTGTGCAATAAAGCGGTGTCTGAAGATTGCACTGCAGTTCGCTGATTGAACGGTGCAGGTGCACGTCAGGATCGCGTCTTTGGGAGTTCCCTTTCCACTGCCCGTCTGCTGTTAGTGTGGATCACGTGACAGTCCACGCCTTGCCTACATCTCCTTACTCGCCATCACCCCGTCGCCTCATCTCCGTGGAGTTATAGAGACATTGAGAAGGGCTCGGTTTCAGTCCCTGGGGGGGGGGGGGGGGGGGATGTACCGTGAGTTTGAGCTAGGTTACACTCTTGAGATCTTGATTGAATGGTTGATTGTCACCATTGTTATATGGTTCTTCTTGTGTGCTTTTAATATATTATTTGTTCATTGACAACCAAGGGTGTGGTTTCCTTATTGATTTGATTGTTTCATTTGATGGTTTCATGAATGGTTTCATTAGTGATGGATTTTGAAACTGAATAACTATTCTTTCTGCCGTGACCCCTCTCGGGGTTCGGACGTATACCGAAACCAGAAGGTCGGGGAGGAACACGTAACACTAGTCCTACACACACTGTTCTGTGCATTTGATTCAGTTCCATCAGTCCACCTCCTCCTCTTCTCGGCAAGTAAAACCTCGGAATGCATTGGTTTTTGTGGAATAGTTTCTAAATAGTGAGAAGTTTCCTTGTTTTGGTGTCTAAGTTGTTGACCTCCAATTGTGGCCAGTTTATAATTGCACAGCTATAGTGGAATACCGACACTGCAAGTTGGTTTATAGCTTTGGTTTTGTTCATTGGAGAGAGGGATGACTTCAGAATTAGTCTTATTCTGTGTAGGTACTCTTTGCTGATTGTTTACGCATTTTTTGTGTTGTAACCTGGAGGCCTTCTCTTCTTCTATTTTGAGGTATTTGTAGGATGCTTCATTTTATACTTCCTGTATTGACAATATTTCTGTATTTCTAGTTCTGGTGGTTTCTCTCCTGAGAGTTTCCTTCTGTGTACATCTTGTCCACCCCATGCATCCTCTCCTGCGCCCGACACCCATTGTTTATCCGTCTCCCTCTGTCTGGGCCTTCGGCTCTGCTGTTGGTGTTTCCTCCCCTTTATACTATTCATTTTGTCATGTTGCATCCTGATAAGCTCGTTGTACTCGTACTAGCTCTTCCATGAGCCTCAATTATGTACACAAAAAAGCAGAACCAATTAATACCACAAACGGATATTCCCATTATCAAAATTTGCACTACAATCATCAATGCTAACTAAACCATAATCAACATTCCCACATTAGTATGACTCACAAATGCACAACAATCACTAAAAGTCCAGAGGGAATGCCAAATGTAGGTATTGCATACAGTTGGTGGCTCCAATGACATTACTGAGCACACTTATGGCTCAAAAGTATGTCTGGTTTAGTTAACGCACTCATATCACTTTACAAAACATTTTTGTCAAAAACTTTTATCTCTATATTTTTCTCCCCAACATCATAACTATAAAAGCTAACAAAAAAACACGTGGTCTATCATAACTATTGACAGCAGGGGTCATCATTCCCTTCGTTGGCTATGGATATGCATCACCAGGCCCTGCATCCTCACCTTCAATATCACTATGTACCAACTTAACTAAACTGCAAAAATATTGCAATAAGCATTGAATAAAAAGGTGGTAGATATTTTAATATTTGCAATGTGACTGAAAATTTTTTGTCAGTGTATAAGTGTACAGTGCATTCAGAAAGTATTCAGACCCCTTCACTTTTTTCACATTTTGTTATGTTGCAGCCTTATGCTGAAATCGTTGAAATTCATTTTTTCCCTCATCAATCTACACTCAATACCCCATAATGACAAAGAGAAAACAGGATTTTAGAAAGTTTTGCAAATTTATTGAAAAGAAAAAAACTGAAATATCACATTGACATAAGTATTCAGACCCTTTGCTATGAGACTTGAAATTTAGCTCAGGTGCCTCCCATCTCTCTTGATCATCTTTGAGATGTTTCTACACCTTGATTGGAGTCCACCTGTGGTAAATTAAATTGATTGGACATGATTTGGAAAGGCACACACCTGTCTATATAAGGTCTCACAGCTGACAATGCATATCAGAGCAAAAACCATGCCATAAGGTCGAAGGAACTGCCTGCAGAGCTCAGAGACAGGATTGTGTCGAGGCACAGATCTGGGGAAGCCTCCAAAAATAATTCTGCTGCATTGAAGGTTCCCAAGAGCACAGTGGCCTCCATAATTCTGAAATGGAAGTTTGGAACAACCAGGACTCTTCCTAGAGTTTGCCGCCCGGCCAAACTGAGCAATCGGGGGAGAAGGGCCTTGGTAAGAGAGGTGACCAAGAACCTGATGGTCACTCTGGCTGAGCTCCAGAGATGGGAGAAACTTTCAGAAGGACAACCATCACTGCAACACTCCACCGATCTGGCCTATATGGCAGAGTGGCCAGACGGAAGCCTCTCCTCAGTGAAAGACACATGAAAGCCCACAGAATCTTGTTTCTCACAGTCTGAGAGTCCTTTAGGTGCTTTTTTGCAAACTCCAAGCGGACTTTCATGAACTCCAAGCGGGCTTTCATGGGCATCGGATTGTCCATCCCCTCCCATGCTGTCTCATCATTACCAGACAAAAAGATCTGTTGTTCTACCTCCAACTATTTATCCAACTCGGCCATTGTCAGGAAGGAACAAAGATGGAGGACTTCATGCTGGCATCTGCATATACTAAAGTGAGTGCCAGATAGAAGGCCATGCAGGGGCCCAGCTGCTAATATGCCACATTCTGTCAGAATATCAGGACCTCCAGAAGCAACAACGAACGTTCCAATTGTTTTGAAGAAAGCCATCTGTATGTAGAAAGCACCAAACATAATGAAAATATCATCGTACACCAGTGACTGCAGACTGAATTTGCAAAGCTGGCTTTGCGATGTTCAGATCATAAGACATATCGTTTATTGCATTATTTAGCACACCGCTGTACAATACAGAGTGTCTCGACCACAACGTCTACATTTGTTGGTGGCTCTTGTAATTTGTGCATGTATTGGACTACTTGTCCACAAATAGACCACTGAACATTTAATCCAGAGCACATTGGTATGTTTTCCAACCACATTGCATGACATATCCTTATTGAATCCTTATTTTTGACTCATTACATAGTGATGAAGGGCTTCCTCTGCATCTCTTCAATGTGGAAGACTGTCCCTGCGTGGCTTCTTGTTGTTTGGTGTCAGTATAGCATCAGCAGCATCCAGCTGAATCCTTTTGCTGCTGCTGGAGTTTGATGGCCATGGCAGTTGTAATGTTTCCTTGCTGACTATAGGTTTTTTTTTTGTATACAGAATCGAGGCTCTTGTAAAAGCTAACACATTAAACATGAAAACGTGCACGGACACATAAAACATGCAATGAAGGGAGTGGAAGACAAGAGGAGGAGAGAGGGAAGCAAACAAGCACAACAACAGAAGAGAACAGAGACGTCGGTAAATCTGTGGATGGGGGAGGGCTGGGGAGGAGGGAGGGGTACATGGTATAAAGCAAATGAACACTACGAGGAATTTCAAGAAAGAAGTTGGGGATTTAAAGAGGCGGATTTGGGGTGTTTTAACAGAGGTATAAAAGATCAAGGTTTTGGATGGGGGAAGACAAGAGATGGTGGTGAACAGCTGTTTTAAAGACCTGGAGGGAGGAGTGGGATTGAAGAGCGTGAGGGAGTTTGTTCCAGATGCGGTGTACTTACTTTACATGGGGTGTACTTACTTTTTCACGTGACTGTATGGTCATCTTTTGTTCTGACAATTTTCGTGTTTGTACTCATTAGTCTAATTAAAGTCGTGTTCATTCCTCGTAGGATTGGAGAAATCTGCAAATAGGAGTTTGGTGCCATGGACTCGAAAATCTAAATAAATATGTAATATGGTGCCACTTCAATCCGGTGCCAAAGGCACTAGACTGATCTGGCAGAACTTAAGAATGAGCTCTTCAAGTTTTGGACAGATGGTAAAATGGAACCACACCATTGAGAACTTTGTTCCGATTGTCTAATTAAACCGGACCTTGCTTCCTCGTCTACATGATATGGGAACAGCGATCCACCTTCATGTGATTGCTTGTGAATTCTGCGCACCCACATCTTAGCAATTAAATGATTTATTTTGATTTGTGAACCATGTGTGTCCATAGTTTGAACTTGGGTATCCAACAACGGCGGCGTAAAACTTCTCAGCCTAGTCCCACTGTATGTCACGGTGAAAGGCCACTTGGACTGACAGGGCGATAAAACATGACAGCCATGAATGTCTTCAGGTACCATGTGACCTTCCTCCTGAATTTTCTACTTCATCATGTCCTCTCCCTTTCTACGGGGGAGATGAGCCACACCTTAAGCCAAGCCTGACAACGTGTTCTTTTTGGCTTTTTGACTTTTAGAGCACGAAACCTACTCTTCTGGTTTTTTTGTTCTTTGTCATTTGTGGTTTGTCATTTGTTTGTCATTCAAAGGAAAATGCTTTGTCATTTGTGGTTGAAAACGATGGGGCTGGTGGTTGACAATTTCCTAATTCATCTAAAACCTAAATGCAATGGTACACCCTATCCTCTCAAATGGTTGGTATCCTGTTTCAATAGAAACAATGGCATATTTTATGTCTGCACGAAAAGCAAACAAAATTGGATGAAGATCTTGACATCTGAAGTGATGTATGTACATCTTGCTATAACTTACAATTTTAATGTCTCCTATTATCCCCACCTTCTTGTGGCCTCAACCGTGAAATATTTTGGCTCAAGTCTTTCACAAACCGGCTAGGCAAGCCCGAGGTTTGACTGAAGGCGATTTTAGGCAGGAATTCGGAATTTGTTCACGATACCGTGATAACTCACCTATATATTCTTCGCAAAAGACACAGTTGGATCTTTAACATCCACCAACTAATGCTGGCAGACAGGGACACTGAGATTCACGTATATCAGAGGGATGAGCAACAGCACACTTTGATTGATTCAATCTGGCAGTAATTGAACCCTTACTATATATAGCTCAAAGTGTAATGTGATGTGTGTGTGTGTATATATATATATATATATATATATATATATATATATATATATATATATATATATATATATATATATATATATATTTATATATATATATATATATATATATATATATATATAGTTATATATATATATATATATATATATATATATACTGTATATATATATATTGTTGCGGATATGGGATTTGCATCCATCCATATCCGCTTGTAAATATTCCCCTATTTCCTCAATACTTCCCAACTATCCCCAATCCCCCATTCCCTAGTCCCATTTTCTGTAAACAACACTCTGTAGACCCGACCTCCCCCTATTTCCCCCATTAAATGTCGTGCCCAGGTTCACCGCATCTCATGTAAGACAACTATAGGACATCTTGCTAGTTATTCTTAGTCTATGTCAGTTAAGGACTCGTTTCCATTAATTCTGACCCTTCGTTGCACCAGAATGTGATTGTATGGCACCGTTAGGAAGTTTAGGACCTCCCAATACCTCCCCGCAGCTCTTCTTCACGGTTCAGCAACAACAACAACAACAACAACAGCAACGGCAGCGACGGGCGCGGGGAGTGCGCGTCCTCACTCCGGCTTGGTTGGTAGGGGGTGTTGGGAGGGCACCAGGCCTCCCCAACGAGCCGCCATCGAACATGTGCTCGACGGGGTTACCAAATAGGGGCTCCCTGTCAGCTCCTCGTCAAGGGCGGAGCCCGGTAACCTCCGCACCCAATGGAAGCGGCGGACCGGCCCCAGTGGGGTGGAGCCAACCAGCCGAGGGTGTGTCACTCCCCGCTGAGCATGCGCAGGAAGAGGGAGGTGACGTCAGATGCGCGCTGAGCTTGGAGCAAGCAAGACGTACCCTCCGAGCGCTGTGAGGCCTCCCCGCATCTTCTGGACTGGACCGTGCTTTATCCTGTCCCCGAGCCAAGGTGCACCTTGTGCCATCGAACTACCTGTCCCTTCCTGCCATCAATCCCTGTGTAAGTCTACCTTGTCCGTTTGTCCGTGGTCTGTCAGGGTTAAGATAAGACGGTATTTAAGTGCCCATCTCTTCTGTGTCTTTACCTCACTCTGCCTTGTAATCTACCCCCTTTTCTCCACCACTGTAATTATATCCTCCTCCGGAGGTCTTGAGAACTGTACCCCTTGCGTCGTTTCCTCTTTCCCAGTCGTCGCGTCCTTTCCATCATTGATTTGGCATAGCGCGATTTGGTCAACGTCTGGGTGGAATCGGGGTCTAGTCGGGGAATAACTTCGGTCGCGGCAATACCACCGCTCGGTAAATAACATCTAAACCGCTCCGCAACAATTGGTGTCGGGAGTGAGATACGGACCCGAAGCGCGCTTAACGCGCTCAAAATTATAAGTCACCGAAATTTGATTTTGTTTTACAAAAAACCCGAATTTTGAAAGTCGCGCTATGGGAGATCAAGACGGCTGGGTTCCGGTAGAGGAGAGTGAGGCAGGGTCGATCCAGGACCAAATTGAGGGACATGAGGAGAGCGAAGCAGTGAGGGCGGCAGGTTCGCAAAATGGCGGCCTCGCGCACGAGGTTACGGGCACGCAAAATGGCGCCTCGCACATGGCTACGGCGACCGTGCCCACGACCGTAGCAGCGCCGCTGGTGGATTCGAACCTTTTTTTTCCTGCAAATGAGGGCCCTTATGGGACAAATGGGAGACCAAATTGGAGGTTTGAAAAACAGTATAGAGGCTCAGAGTGAGAAATTGAGGGAGGACATGGGGTCCAATAGCGAGAAATTGAGGGAGGACATGGGGTCCAATAGCGAGAAATTGAGGGAGGACATGGGGGTCCAGATCGGAGGGTTAGGGAGTAGAATAGAGGGATTAGGAAACAAATTTGAGGGATTAGACAATAGATTAGGGGAAATACAGGAGGGGTTAACGGGGGTAGAAAACAGAATGGCCGCTCAAGAGAATCAAATGGAAGGGATGAAAAAGGTGTTAGAGGGGTTAGAAAACAGTATGGAAGGCAAATTGAGGGACATGAGGGACCAAGCGGAAAGGGAAGTTAAACAAATGGGGCAGCAGATAGAGGGGGTCAGAATGGGGGTAGAAACTAAATTGGATGCTCACAGGGAGGAAATGGAGCAGATGAGGGTGGCATCTGGGCAGGAGATGCAAGTGATGGGAGAGGAGATCAGAAGAGGTGTGAGTGAGGAGGTCGGAGGAGTGCGCGAGGAGGTGAGGCACTGTGAGGAGCGCATGGAGAAGGAGGTGAGAAAGGGGACTGTAAAATTGCAAGGTGGTATAGAGGAGTTGACGCTGGGAGTAGAACAACTGACAGTGGGACAAAAGGAGTTGGGGGACCAGGTAAAGAAGAACACAGCGGTAATAGAGGGTTTAAAATCGACACAGAAGGAGATGAAAAAGGACGTAGGGGTAATTCAAAAAGAGTGTCAGACGGTACATGAGGACCTGACGAGGAAAATGAACAAGGTGGTAGAGGTGATGGAGGTTAAAGAGCAGGAGGTGCGGGAGCACATAGAAAAAAATAAGGTGGAGTTAGAGGAAGAACTTAAGGGGGCGCACGAGGAGATGAAGGAGGTGAAGCAGAAATTAGAAGAAGTGGAAGAAGGGGTGAGCGAAATTAAGAAGCGATGGAGAGAGGATAAGAAAGAGATAAAGGAGGAAGTAAAAGAATTGGTCCAAAGTCTGTGTTCGGATCGTGATGATGTGCTCATTAACCGGATGAGGGATTCGCAGGTGATGGAGGAGAAGCGAAGAGAAAGAGGACCCGGTGTAAGTGGTGACCAATATGGTCGTGCGTATGATGCGCCAGGTGATTTAATGAGCTTGGAGGTCGAGATGGACCCGGGTGTTCGTGAGAGGCCGTTGGTGAAGTGTGCGACAGGTCTGGTGTGCGAAAAAGGAGGTGTGCGAGAAAGTCCGACTCTGGGGTGTGTGAGGAAAAAGTGCGCGCCAAGGAGTGAGGGTGCTGTCGAGAGTGAGTCGGTCGTAGCGCGTGTGCGAGGGAGCACATGGAAGCGCGTAGTGAGGAGTGTTACAGAGGATGTAACGGAAGAATGCACGCCTGTGGTGAGTGTTACAGAGGATGTAACGGGAGAGGATGCGCGAGCAAGGTGTGTAACGGACGGGTGCATGGGGAAAGAGTGCGCTGTCAAAAGTAAGGAAGAGTGTACACCTGTGGTGAGTGTTACAGAGGGTGTAACGGGAGAGTGTGCGCGAGAAAGGTGTGTAACGGACGGGTGCATGAGGAAAGAGTGCGCTGTCGAGAGTAAGGGGGAGTGCGCTGTCAAGAGTGGAGGTGAGAGTAGTAAGAGTGACACGGAGCGTGAGTTGGTTGTGACAGGTGAGAAAGGAAGCACACCTGGAATGGTAGAGCGTGTGTGGGAATGCACGCTGGAATTGGTAGTGAGGCACGTGGTTGGGTGTGCGAGTGAGAGCACACCTGTGATCGTCACAGAGGAGGTGACCGAGGAGGGGGCGCGAAGAGGTGTGTTGGTGAGGTGTGCGAGCGACGAATGTGTGCCAAGGTGTTCGGTGGTCAGGTGTGTGACCAAGTCTGTGAGTGGAATGAGAGTACCTGGGTGTGTAAGAGAAGGTGCAATGACCAAGAGCAGGGAAACGGCTGGATGTATGAGCAAGAAAGGGGTAGCGTATGCGTGTAAGCATGCAGGTGAGGCATCGACGGTAACCGGGTTAGCGGTTAGAGCGACTTATAGCCGAATCGGGCCCTCGGTGCGTGCCGGGCTTCGCGTGCCGCGAGAACCAGCGGGGATCCGAGCCACGGCGGGTTCGAAAGGACCGCCGTACGCGATCCACGCTGGGCCTCGCTTTGAACGGCCGCGTCCGTGCTCCACTAGGCGGAGCGGGCAGCCCGATAGGAAGGGTCGTCATGGCGACCACTTTTTGTTGAGGCATTCCGGCAGGTCGAGATCGGGCCATGGGATGGCTCCGTGCCGAGATGGTGCGTGGGACCTCGGCCCGGGTAAACCTCCTTCCCTGCACCGAATGCGGGACGTATCCAGCCGCTGGCACCAAACAACCCGCATTCATGGCTTGGCTGTACGAAGCCGAGCTTTAGAAGTGAATTCGCGCACCGAGAGGCATTAGTAAGTAGACTGTAATGACGAGGATAGTGTTTTGGCCCCGAAATTAGAAAAACAAAATTTGATGATTGGCAAAGGATTGGCAGTAATGATTGGCAGATGATGGGTAGTGATTGGCAAATTTTTGATTTGTTGAAATTTGATGTGCAAAATTGGTAGTGGGAGATGCCCGATGTGGTGGGATGGCAACTCTGTCATCCCTCACAAACTGGGGGGCAGATGCGCTATAGATTATGGGGTGTATGGCAGTGAAAACTAGCCCGGGTGGGTTAGGATATCGTGTGTAGGGATCTAGAGATTGACATTAGGTAACGTTAAGGTTAGTTAGTGACTGATACCTGTAGTGGGGACGCAGGTAGATTAGTGTGGATGATAATGACGTGGGAGCGCTGAGTGTAAGGGAAGACGGAGGAGCGCGAGTTTTAGAAGGGAGTAGACAGGGCAGATGATGCAGTGTGAACGGAAGTGCTGGTGAGCAGCTTCAAATGAGGCATCGGTGAGGCAATGCTCCGAGGTGTGTGTGAGTGTACAAGTGATGAATGAGAGAGCATTGCGGATGAGTGTCATGGTGAGTAGTGAGTGTTGTGGATCAGCGCGAATGCGCTTGGGGGAGAGAAGGGTGCAGGCGGCACCAAGTATGAGAGCACAGGTGTGCAAGTACAGGTGTGTGGAATATATGGAGCAGAGAATGAGTGGTGTGGAGAGAGTTGGAATAAGTGGTACGGAGTGGTGTGCATGGTGCGAAGGTGTGGATGGGGGAAGAGTGGACCCCTTTTCACGAGTACCCGGGGAGGGTAGTTTAAAGAATAGTTAGAAGGTATAGGTAAATTGTGGTTGGAGATTGGCATTTGTGGTGCGGTTGCAGAATGGTATTGTGGATGGGTGCATTGGTGTGGTGAAATTGGCTGGTCGTGTGGCCTGTTAGTATGAGTGTGAATGGTTGGGCACTCCGCCACTGTTAGATGTCGGCCAGGTGAGGCCGCAGGTGGGCTCTGGGAGCCGTTAGTGTCAGTGGGTGCCTGAGGATCCCGGGTGTGGATCGGGCAGCCCGTGCCAGAGAGGGCACTGAGGGGGTGAGAGTGCGAGAGGGCCTTCCCCAGTTAGTTAGGTTAGGGTGAGGAGCAGGTGAGCTCGGTAGGCAACAACAGTGGTGGAGGTGTGCAGGTGGGCGGACCAGCTGGGAGCGTCACACGACCCAGCCACCGAAATTGTGCGGGGGCACCGAGTGTTGAATCGGGGAGTGAGACCCAAATTGATGGTGTGCACCACAGATGGTCAATGGGATTTTGGTTCTTTGAACCACATAGAGTAATGAGGGCCAATGGTTTGGCAGGAGAAAGACCCCGGGTAATGTAAAGTTGTTAAAGTCATTTAGGAAATAGTTAGGATTGATGAACCTGTCGCACCATACGCAGCCACTTACCTGAGGTGATGATGATGACTCCACACCTGTGTTTTCTTTGTTTTGTGTTGCAGGAAATGAGAATTCCTGTTTGGATTTGTGAGACGCATCACGACGTGGATAAGACATTGGGGTGATTCCATCTCTCCCTCCTTAGGAGGGACTGATGATGAATTGGTGATGGCAGATTTTGATGTTGAGTTGGAGATGGCAGATTTTGATGAGAGTTGGAAATGGCAAATTTGATTGGTTAGGAGGGAGAGAAGACGAATTTGGTTTATGGGAGGAACGGGGAAGACAGTAGGGACGTTTGTTGATGTGTAAAGTAGATGTTTATGGGTAGTGTTGTGTTTTGTGGATACAGTAAGGGGTAAGGGAGGGGCAATGTAGGTTACCTGGTGGGGGGGGGGGGGCGTACGGTAGGAACGTACCTGTCTCACCTGGTTCCCATGTGCCCCCAGTGTGCATTACCTTGTATTGCATGCACTTTTGCGCCCTTACCACCTTACTCACTTGTCTTTCTTTTGTCTCCCACCTCCGAGGATCTGGCTTGGGACAGAGAGAGGGGAGAGAGAGGTGCTGGCTCCGCAGTTGTGGGCCTGTACTTCCGCTGCTTGCTGCCTGGATCGATACACCATATGGACCGCAATTTTTGTGGCCGCCCACAATGGACCGCAGTTCTTTTGCGGTCAAGCACCACCCGTGGATGGACCTCTGGGTCAACGTGGCACCTATGCCATACAGGTGAACCACTTTTAGTTGGCCCCCTGACGGCCACAATTAAGAAATGGACGCGGTTGGCGCCTTTCTTTATTTCTAAAGAAGCCAGAAGGCCAAGTGCACTCCATGAAGGCAAGACCAGCGGCAGAACATCGGCCGGCTGCGACACCACCGGTGACCATGGACACTTAATTGTGCATTGTTATTGAACACTTTATTGGTGCACCGGATGGTGCTGACTGTGCGTATGGGGTGGTGCTTTTGGTGCTTGGACGGGGTGCTCTGCACATTATTAAAGGCCATAGGGCCACAGGGCACTCGTGGGTTGGTGTATCGATGCTGGCATGCGTGCTCTCCCTATGCATAACATCTGCATGTGTTCCTCAAAGAACAGGTCCTGGATCGTAGTGTAAATATCAGTGTAGTCTTGTATAAATGATGCTCCCTACCGGCTGTATGTTTAGTTTGAGGATGCTTTCCGCGATTCGGTTATCCTGTGGGTGTGTTTCTGTTAGGAGAATTGTGCAACGTCGCAGGGGGACATATTTACTCATTTGTGAACATCTGTAAAACTGTCGCACTCAGGGTTGAGTTAATAGTAGAGGGAACTACATCTGAGTGCCACACTAAAGTAGGTAAAAATTTATCGGGTCGGGACGCCCCGAGGTAGAGAAGGGTGCAATGTTGCGGATATGGGATTTGGATCCATCCATATCTCTTGTAAATATTCCCCTATTTCCTCAATACTTCCCAACTATCCCCAATCCCCCATTCCCTAGTCCCATTTTCTGTAAACAACACTCTGTAGACCCGACCTCCCCCTATTTCCCCCATTAAATGTCATGCCCAGGTTCACCGCATCTCATGTAAGACAACTATAGGACATCTTGCTAGTTATTCTTAGTCTATGTCAGTTAAGGACTCGTTTCCATTAATTCTGACCCTTCGTTGCACCAGAATGTTCTTGTATGGCACCGTTAGGAAGTTTAGGACCTCCCAATACCTCCGCGCAGCTCTTCCTCATGGTTCAGCAACAACAACAACAACAACAGCAACGGCAGCGGCGGGCGCGGGGAGTGCGCGTCCTCACTCCGGCTTGGTTGGTAGGGGGTGTTGGGAGGGCACCAGGCCTCCCCAACGAGCCGCCATCGAACATGTGCTCGACGGGGTTACCAAATAGGGGCTCCCTGTCAGCTCCTCATTAAGGGCGGAGCCTGGTAACCTCCGCACCCAATGGAAGCGGCGGACCGGCCCCAGTGGGGCGGAGCCAACCAGCCGAGGGCGTGTCACTCCCTGCTGAGCATGCGCAGGAAGAGGGAGGTGACGTCAGATGCGCGCTGAGCTTGGAGCAAGCAAGACGTACCCTCCGAGCGCTGTGAGGCCTCCCCGCATCTTCTGGACTGGACCGTGCTTTATCCTGTCCCCGAGCCAAGGTGCACCTTGTGCCATCGAACTACCTGTCCCTTCCTGCCATCAATCCCTGTGTAAGTCTACCTTGTCCGTTTGTCCGTGGTCTGTCAGGGTTAAGATAAGACAGTATTTAAGTGCCCATCTCTTCTGTGTCTTTACCTCACTCTGCCTTGTAATCTACCCCCTTTTCTCCACCACTGTAATTATATCCTCCTCCGGAGGTCTTGAGAACTGTACCCCTTGCGTCGTTTCCTCTTTCCCAGTCGTCGCGTCCTTTCCATCATTGGTTTGGCATAGCGCGATTTGGTCAACGTCTGGGTGGAATCGGGGTCTAGTCGGGGAATAACTTCGGTCGCGGCAATACCACCGCTCGGTAAATAACATCTAAACCGCGTCCGCAACAATATATATATATATATATATATGTATATATATAGGTATATATATATATGTATATATATAGGTATATATATATATATATATATATATATATATATATATATATATATATATATATATATATATATACACATACACGTCCGATCTGGTTTCGGACCTGAACCAAAATTTAATCGGCTTGTCCCTGTCACTTACCCAACTCACCCACCAAGTTTTGGCATAATCTGTCAACTACGTTTTAAAATATTGTTACTTTTGTAGGGGTAGACAATGGTTACCTTAGAGGCAGGTAGAGTGCATCGGTAGTGTGCTCCGACTGTCGTGAAGAAGAAGAAACCCCATGTAATTAGTAGGAAATTTGTGTTGACCGGATGTTGTGTAAGTGTATGTTCGTCCCAAATGAGAGGGTTTGTTAATTAGCGAGAGATTATGGGTAAATTAATCCCCTGTATGTAATTGCCTCTGTAAGCTTTTCCTGTGTCCTTATGACACCGCACTACAGACACCTAGTAAGAAATCAGCCATTAACCACACTAATTAATAACCAACCGGAAACCAGGCATCAAACACTATCACTGATAACACCAACTTGGTGAGCGCAGAGGCACAAAAGGTCCGGGAAGCCACGCCCCAAAGAGCAGTGATTGGCAGGGATTTGATTGGCACAGAGACTGGTAAGATGAGGCTCGCTGACAGGAGCGAAGACGGAGAAGTCGTGGGATGACGTCGGAGCCTCAAGTACAAAATAGTTGGAGCGGCGGACATTTTCTCTCTTGGGTCCGGACTTTGTTGGTGAACGGTCGCCGAAAAGCTCTCTCTCAGCATCGACATTTTGTCTCTCTCAGCATCGACATTTTATCTCTCGCAGCAACGACGTCCTCTTGGCCCCTCTCGTTTTTGATCTGGTGGTGAACGGTCATGTTCCGACATCTTGCTAGTGTTCTTGAGGAGGAAGAGCTGTGACCGAGGACTGCGGTTTCCCAAACAAGAACGATGAGTGGACGGGCGCTGCCTGCTTAGTGCGTTCTTGGCGAGGCCAGGAGTGAGCAGACGCGCAGTGAGGCCTAGTTCGTGCCAACGAACGTGCATTTCCACCAAGGCCTCAGGCGATCTTTGACGATTCCTGATGAGATACACCAGCCGATTGAAGATAAGTGCCACAAATCACACCTATTTATTTTCCAGTTATTTTATCCTTTGTCTATTCGGGTCTGTGTGGGAGCGCTCCAATTAAGAATATAGTTTTATCGTGTTTTTTTTTAACCGGCATTTTCTTTAATAAATCCAGTATTTTTGTACATTTTAATTCCGTGTCAGTTTGAGTTGATTTATTGCAGGGTCGAGGATGTCGGGTGGAGCTTACCGTCCAGGTAAGTTCATCATCCCCATTTCCCTCACGTGTAATGAAGGTCCGCCATTTGATTGAACGCCTTGGAGTTTAAAGCTCGTTTGGTCATCTGTTTCACCCTGCGGTGTTCACCACACAGGGTAGTCACATGACAATATCATGCTATATATCCTTTTTGGACCAATCACTCGATGGTGAAGAATCACTTTGAGAATTAAAAAAATTATCGTGTCTGGATCCTGATTTGGATCTTCGACAAAGTGGAATCGATTCGTCCTTGTTATATACCCAACCTGTCCACCAAGTTTCGTCCAAATCCGCCCATAAATTTTTGAGATATCTCGATGTTTATCGTTTTTTGCCCTATCTCTCAATGATGAAAAATGACTAAAAATTCTCAGATCCAGATCCAGATCCGGATCTTCACCAAAATCTAATCTTTTGACTTTGAGTTGACCTTTGACCTTTTGACCTAAAAAATAGTTCATTTCCCAACTTAGTGACTCAATATACAAATGCTATTCAATTTTCAAGTCAATCCGATTTAAAATGGCGATTTTAGAAATGTGACCTCCAGTTGATATTTGACCTCAAAATCAATAGGCTTCTCAATTGGGACGACCTATACAACTTGGTGAAGTTTCGTGACGATCGGTTTAGAATTGTGACATGTAGGCTGGTGACAAACAAACAAACAGACAGACAGACAGAACCACATACGCAACCGACCAATATACTTGAAAAATCTTCGATTTTGCAAGTAACAAACAGGGGTGAAAGCATAACCTCCATCCATCTTTGGTAGCGGAGGTAACAAAAGTCAAAGAAATGTAAACCTGACAATTAATATATTCATCCGATGGTTATCGGGCTCATCACTACGTCCTGTATGATGAGATGATCGATAGTCATCACTTTGTCATACTCTATTTTATTCATTTTAGCACTGGTATTACCTGCGATAATCTTCGGCAATCCAACAGATTTTATGAGAAATAAGATAGTGCTTGATTAATTTGCTGGATATTAATCTTCCTATAATTCGCCAAATGCCCGTCTGTCGTTCGAAGGTTGAACGGTTGAACCGATCGCAACGATATTTTGGGTGGGTATTCCTGGGACCCTTTTTATCTTGCCAAAACGAAGTTTTTGCAAGATGTATTAGTCAGCTTGTATGTTTGTTTTTTTGTTTGTTTTTTTGTTTTTTTGTTTTTTTGTTTTTTTGTTTTTTTGTTTGTGGTTAATCATTTTTTTTCCACGTTTAGATCACTCTGTAGACCACAGTTATTATTGGAAACTCCTGTAACTTCGCATATCAGAGTCCTATAGAGATACCCTTCAGCACACAAAATTTTGAAGGTCAAGGTCAAAGGTCAAGGTCACTTTGTGGTCAATCATGGAGGTGGACGAAACCCTTATTTTTTGAGTAACTTTGATCGGATCGTCTCCAAACTTCATGGGAATCTAGTATATGGTCCGGCGCTCAGCTGATTAGTTTTTGGTGGCGATCGGCCTTGACCTTCATGGTTAGCGCTGGAGGTCGAAAATTATTGACCCCAAGGTCAAATGTTGAAACCCTTATTTTTTGAGTAACTTTGATCGGATCGTCTCCAAACTTCATGGGAATCTAGTATATGGTCCGGCGCTCAGCTGATTAGTTTTTGGTGGCGATCGGCCTTGACCTTCATGGTTAGCGCTGGAGGTCGAAAATTATTGACCCCAAGGTCAAATGTTGAAATCGTAGGTACCATATCTTCGCATATCTTCGCATGTAACTTCGCATATCAGAGTCCTATAGAGATACCCTTCAGCACACAAAATTTTGAAGGTCAAGGTCAAAGGTCAAGGTCACTTTGTGGTCAATCATGGAGGTCGACGAAACCCTTATTTTTTGAGTAACTTTGATCGGATCGTCTCCAAACTTCATGGGAATCTAGTATATGGTCCGGCGCTCAGCTGATTAGTTTTTGGTGGCGATCGGCCTTGACCTTCATGGTTAGCGCTGGAGGTCGAAAATTATTGACCCCAAGGTCAAATGTTGAAACCCTTATTTTTTGAGTAACTTTGATCGGATCGTCTCCAAACTTCATGGGAATCTAGTATATGGTCCGGCGCTCAGCTGATTAGTTTTTGGTGGCGATCGGCCTTGACCTTCATGGTTAGCGCTGGAGGTCGAAAATTATTGACCCCAAGGTCAAATGTTGAAATCGTAGGTACCATATCTTCGCATATCTTCGCATGTAACTTCGCATATCAGAGTCCTATAGAGATACCCTTCAGCACACAAAATTTTGAAGGTCAAGGTCAAAGGTCAAGGTCACTTTGTGGTCAATCATGGAGGTCGACGAAACCCTTATTTTTTGAGTAACTTTGATCGGATCGTCTCCAAACTTCATGGGAATCTAGTATATGGTCCGGCGCTCAGCTGATTAGTTTTTGGTGGCGATCGGCCTTGACCTTCATGGTTAGCGCTGGAGGTCGAAAATTATTCACCCCAAGGTCAAATGTTGAAATCGTTATTTTTTGAGTAACTTTGATCGGATCGTCTCCAAACTTCATGGGAATCTAGTATATGGTCCGGCGCTCAGCTGATTAGTTTTTGGTGGCGATCGGCCTTGACCTTCATGGTTAGCGCTGGAGGTCGAAAATTATTGACCCCAAGGTCAAATGTTGAAATCGTTATTTTTTGAGTAACTTTGATCGGATCGTCTCCAAACTTCATGGGAATCTAGTATATGGTCCGGCGCTCAGCTGATTAGTTTTTGGTGGCGATCGGCCTTGACCTTCATGGTTAGCGCTGGAGGTCGAAAATTATTGACCCCAAGGTCAAATTTTGAAATCGTAGGTACCATATCGAGTAATACCTCATATGAATGCCCTTGATGAGTGCTTCCCAGATCTGTAAACAGTTTGACGCTATGACGTCATTTGATGACGTCATGACGAAAAAACGGAATTTTCATGAAAAAATTATTTCCTCAGTTCTCATCAAAATCTTTCAATATCTCGTGGGCAGACATTCCTCAAAGAGTCGCTTCTAGTGGATAGCAGTTCTGTTCACCTCAGTGTGACCTGAAGCAAGTCACTCATGTTCACATTTTGGCAAGATACGGTTCACCCTGTGGGTGACATAGGTTTATTTTTATTTTATTTTTTTTCCTTGAATACAAGATCGAGGCTCGTGAAAGAGCTAACATTAATCACACAAAAAGTCAAACCGACACACACAACACAAAATAAGGGGAGCGGTAGACAAGATTGGGAGAGAGGGGGAAGGACACAAACACAACATTTGAGAGCAGGGACATCCAGAGAAATGTGGGAGGGAGAGGGCTTGGGGGGAGGTGGGAGAGGTATAAAACATATGGACACTGCAAGGACTTTTTTTTGGAGTAAACCCCTTGGAGTAAAATAGGCTATATTGTTTTTCCTATTTTTTTTTCCAAGTTTTCCAATTTTCCAGTTTGTCCAAACACGATGGAATAATATTTCCCGATATGAACAGTGATGTAGCTTTTGTTGAAATTCTACGTACCAGGAAAGAGTACATCGACTCCTGACGAACTCTTCCTATATAAACGTGTGGCTTCGAAGTAACATGGCAGCGTGTGCAAAGCGACTGAGAAACAGGTGTAGCGGCCGCTTCCGTGTTACAGATTCGGCGCGCACTCTTCACACATAAACGTGCGACTGAGAAAGACGTGTAGCGGCCGCTTCCGTTTTGCAGAATTCAATCTTTTTTCAAAGTGGGCACCATGTACTCATTGGCGTCACTAGGGAGTGCGGGGGGTGCGGACCGCACCGGGTGACACTATCAGAGGGGGTGACACCAAATATTTGCAGTGTCAAGGCTTTCCGATCTTGCGATATTATCAGTTGAAAGTGAGTTGGCGAAAGGCATTGATTTCGATGAAGTGATTCACAAGTTCGCAGCTTTGAAGGCCAGGAAAGGAAAGTTCTGAATTAGTCGAGATGTTCACCAAGTGCTGAAATGCTTGTGTATTTGTTCCAGTTTATTTTTATGGTTGTAGCGGTTCCCGCTGAATGTACACAATCGCCTTGCACCTGCCAGGACGCGGCCAGGGCGCGATCGCCATGCCGGGCTCGTCCGGACGGGCCCAGACGCGCCTCTCCTGGGCATGCCCGGACTCGCTGTTCCCGGGCACGCCCGAACCTCCCGGGCACGCCCGGTCTCGTCTTTCCCGGGCATGCCCGCTCTCGCCTTTCCAGGGCTCGCGCAGAGCGCCCGGGCACGCCCAGCCTCGACTTGCCAGGCCGCGTCCAGGACGCCCGGGCATGTCCAGACTCGCCTTTCCAGGGCTCGCCCAGAGCGTCCGGGCATGCCCGCTCTCGCCTTTCCAGGGCTCGCCCAGAGCGCTCGGGCACGCCCAGCCTCGACTTGCCAGGCCGCGTCCAGGACGCCCGGGCATGTCCAGACTCGCCTTTCCAGGACTCGCCCTTGACACCCAGGCATGCCCGGTCTCGGTTTTCCCGGGCAAACGCCCGGGCATAAATGTGTATATATATTGCTGCCCGATAAACGGGCTTTTCAGAATACCTGAGCTGTTTTGTTTCAATAAAGCAACTCGGACGAATTCCGTCTTTGGTCGCGTCAATTCTTTCGAATCGCGTTGGAGCGCAGCTCCTTCACTTGTGACCTACCGACATGGACACGGCAGTGACGCTTAAACTGCCTACCTTCTGGGAGGCTCACGCGGCTGTTTGGTTCGCCCAGGCGGACTCCCAGTTCGCCCTGCGAGGCATCACCGCGGACGACACCCGCTTCCACCACGTCGTGGCAGCGCTCGGTTCCGCCACCGCGGCCCGCGCCCTGAGCCTCCTCGAGCACCCGCCGGCTGCCGACAAGTATGACGCGCTGAAGACGCTCCTCCTCGACGCTTTCGCCCTCTCACCGGCGGCACGCGCACGGCGCCTGCTCAACCTGCCCGAGCTCGGCGACATGCGCCCGTCCGAGTGCATGGACTATATGCTCTCGTTGCTCGGTGAGCACTCTCCGGCTTTTCTGTTCCGCGAGCTGTTCCTTCGCCAGCTGCCTCACCTGGTACGCCTCGCCCTGGCTGGCACGTCGATCACCGATCCCCGTGCCCTCGCCAGGGAAGCCGATAAGATCTCCTCGGCGGGCCAACACATCGGCGCGGCTACCTGGAGCCTGCCACCGTCCGAGGCGACGCCCACGACGCCCGAGCGCCCTGCGCGGGTGGAGGCCGAACTGCCGGTGCAACGACCGCTTCCGACACAACGGCCGGGGCCTCCACCTGACCAGGCGTGGTGTTATTACCACGCCAGGTTCGGACAAAAGGCACGGACGTGCCGACCCCCGTGCACTTTCGGCAAGTCGGGAAACGGCCGGGCCGGCGTTCATTCCCAGCCATGAGCGCCGGCCACTCGGGCAACTTGCTTTTTATTCGGGACAAAGCGTCCGGTCGGCGTTTCCTTTGTGACACCGGCGCCCAACTGAGCGTCATACCCGTCTCCGCGCAGGACAGGCGGGACGCCGTTTGCGGCCCCTCTTTGGTCGCTGCTAATGGCTCGGCCATACGCACTTTCGGCCGCGCGACGTCACCCTTTGCTTCGGCAGCCAGCGCTTTCAGTGGACCTTTGTGACCGCCTGCGTCCCCATGGCTTTGCTGGGCACCGACTTCCTCTGCGCGCACAGGCTGCTGGTCGACGTCAAACGTCGTCGCCTTGTCAACGCCGAGACCTTCAGCTCCCTGGCGTGCACGATGAGCAGCTCCGCGCCGACCGAACTGGCGTGCGCCCTCCCGACGGCGAACGAGTTCGCTCGCCTGCTCGCGGAATTCCCTGCCCTCACGCGGCCGACGTTTTCGGCCGTCGCAGTGCGGCATGGGATCGAGCACCACATACCCACTACGGGCCCGCTGGTCTACGCCAGGGCCCGCCGCCTCGACCGGACCAAGCTCGCCATGGCAAAGGCCGAGTTCGACGCGTTGGAGCACCTCGGCATCGTGCGGCGCTCCAATAGCGCGTGGGCCTCACCACTGCACATCGTGCCAAAGCCGGGGGGCGGATGGCACCAGTGTGGCGACTACCGCCGCCTCAACGATGCTACCACCCCCGACAGGTACCCGATCCCGCACATCCAGGACTTTTCCGCCCGTTTGGCGGGATGTGTCATATTTTCCAAAATTGACCTGATACGGGGATACCACCAGGTACCTGTCCGGGCGGCCGACGTCCCGAAGACGGCCGTCATCACGCCGTTCGGCCTGTTCGAATTTTTGAGGATGCCGTTTGGCCTCAAGAACGCGGCCCAGGCGTTCCAGCGCTTAATGGACGGCGTGCTGCGCGACCTGCCATTTCTTTTCGTCTATCTGGACGACATCCTCGTCGACAGCACGTCCCGCGCCGAGCACTTCCTCCACCTCCGAACACTGTTCGGTCGCCTCAGCGAGCACGGCTTAATTTTCAACCCGGCCAAATGCCACTTCGGCACGATGACCGTTGACTTTTTCGGCCACCGCATCACCAAGACCGGGACAGTGCCGCTGCCGACCAAGGTCGAGGCCATCACCACGTTCCCGCGTCCCCGTTCCATCAAGGCCCTACAAGAGTTCCTCGGCATGGTGAATTTTTATCACCGATTCGTGCCCCGCGCTGCTCAGCTCATGCGGCCCCTTTACGAGGCCCTCCGGGGCAAGCCGGCCAAGCATGACATCGTTTGGTCCGTGGCCATGGACGCGGCCTTCGCGAGCGCAAAACGGGCCCTCGCCGATGCAACGCTGCTGGCTCACCCGGTGCTCAACGCGCCCATCGCCCTCACTACGGACGCCTCCAACTACGCGGTGGGCGCCGTCCATGAACAATGGGTGGACGGGGTTTGGCAGCCACTTGCTTTTTTCAGCCGGTAGCTCCGGCCGAACGAGTTAAAATACAGCACGTTCGACCGCGAGCTGCTCGGTCTATTCCTGGCCGTTCGCCATTTCCGACACCTCCTGGAGGGCCGCCCGTTCACGGCTTTCGTCGACCACAAGCCGTTGGTCTACCTACGCAATGGCCAAAGTCACGGTGCCATGGTCGGCCCGCCAGCAACGCCACCTCTCCGCCGTGTCGGAATTCACCACGGACATCCGGCACGTCGCCGGCAAAGACAACGCCGTGGCCGACTGTCTTTCTTGGGCCAGCGCGAACGCGGTCCACCTCGGCGTGGACTTCACGCTCATGGCGGCCGACCAGACCACCGACACCTCAGTGCAGGCCCTCTGGGCGGCGGACACGGGCCTCCGCCTGGCCGACATCCCCTTCGCGGGCACCGTCCTGCTCTGCGACGTCTCCCAGGGCCAGCCTCGCCCCATCGTGCCCGTTTCCTGGCAGCGCCGCATCTTCGCCTCCATCCACGGCCTTTCTCACCCGGGCCGGAAAGCTTCTCAGAAGCTGGTGTTGGCGCGTTTCGTCTGGCACGGCCTTCGACGGAACATCCGCGACTGGGCCAACGCCTGCACGGCCTGCCAGCGGGCCAAGGTCCACCGCCACACCCAGGCCCCGCTAGCACCTTTCACTGTGCCTGCACGGCGTTTCAACCACGTCCACGTGGACCTGGTGGGTCCCCTGCCCCCATCGCGGGGGTTCACCCACCTGCTCACCATGGTGGACAGGACCACCAGGTGGCCGGAGGCCGTGCCCCTCACCTCCACCACCACCGCCGACGTGGCGCAGGCGTTCATTGCCACCTGGGTCGCGCGCTTCGGCGCACCGGCGGACATCTCGTCCGACCGCGGCCCACAGTTCACGTCTGAACTTTGGGGCGCGGTCGCCCGCTCATTGGGGGTCACGCTGCTCCGCACCACGGCCTACCAACCCCAAGCCAACGGGTTGTGCGAGCGGTTTCACTGCTCCATGAAGGCCGCACTCATGGCCGGCCTTCAGGACGACGGTTGGACCAACCGGCTGCCGTGGGTCCTTTTGGGCCTCCGCACGGCCCCCAAGGAGGACCTCCGGGCGTCCGCCGCCGAGCTCGTCTATGGCCAGCCGCTCCGCGTCCCGGGCAAGTTCGTGCCCGACGCTACCATTCCCTGGTCCGCCGCACACCAGCACTCGGACCTCCAGGAGGCCGCCCGCCGATTTGCCCCTGTGCCAACGTCCCGCCACGGTGGCCCCCAGTCCTACGTCCCCCCGGCGCTTCGCACAGCGGAGTACGTCTTTGTGTGTCATGACGCGCACCGGGGGCCACTCCGGCCGCCGTTCGACGGGCCCTTCCGGGTCCTGCGACGGGGCGACAAGTCCTTCGTCGTCGACGTCGGCGGCCGGTCGGACCGGATCTCTGTGGACCGCCTCAAACCGGCACACGTGGACGTCGACCGACCACCACGGTTGGCCCTTCCTCCGTGGCGAGGCCGCCCCCCGTCTACAGTTCCCCCCGCTCGACCACCCACCACCGGATCGGACTCCCCCCCCCAACCCCCACGACCCTCCAGGGGTCGCTTCGGCCGGGTCATCCGGACCCCCCTTAAATTGACCCTGCCGGTGCAGGTCGATTCTGGAGGGGCGTGTGTAGCGGTTCCCGCTGAATGTACACAATCGCCTTGCACCTGCCAGGACGCGGCCAGGGCGCGATCGCCATGCCGGGCTCGTCCGGACGGGCCCAGTCGCGCCTCTCCTGGGCACGCCCGGTCTCGTCTTTCCCGGGCATGCCTGCTCTCGCCTTTCCAGGGCTCGCCCAGAGCGCCCGGGCACGCCCAGCCTCGACTTGCCAGGCCGCGTCCAGGACGCCCGGGCATGTCCAGACTCGCCTTTCCAGGGCTCGCCCAGAGCGTCCGGGCATGCCCGCTCTCGCCTTTCCAGGGCTCGCCCAGAGCGCTCGGGCACGCCCAGCCTCGACTTGCCAGGCCGCGTCCAGGACGCCCGGGCATGTCCAGACTCGCCTTTCCAGGACTCGCCCTTGACACCCGGGCATACCCGGTCTCGGTTTTCCCGGGCAAACGCCCGGGCATAAATGTGTATATATATTGCTGCCCGATAAACGGGCTTTTCAGAATACCTGAGCTGTTTTGTTTCAATAAAGCAACTCGGACGAATTCCGTCTTTGGTCGCGTCAATTCTTTCGACTCGCGTTGGAGCGCAGCTCCTTCATGGTATTATTTTATTTATGAGTATATTTCCATATGCATTTGTCTACAAGTTCTACATTATTTGGGCCGTTATTGATTATGCAAACCTAATCCATTAATGTATCTCATGTAACAATAAAGTTTAACGTTAAAATCAACATAATTTTGAAATAGTTCTTAAACGTTTTTACTTCGAATGATATTGTTTCTTGCAGAATTTTCACTTTAACCACATGAAACTATGTAAATGTAAATACATTTAGGCTGTGCGTATAATATTGTAATTTAAAGGTGTAATTTTAATTTTGCTAGTTGTTTATGTCACTAGTTGCCATTACATTCAGTGATATACGGGAATTACGACTTACGAGTAACATTAGTACAAAAAACATTACTAATGAAGGAGCAGCGCTCCTGCTTGAGACGGACGAAGTGACGGACAAGACACAAACTCGTCCGAGAAGATGTTTATTGTATAATGATCTCGGGAACTCTGAAAACCCGTTTATCGGGTTCGCATATATATATCCAAACCAAAAAGCATACATCAGAACCAAAGCCCCGCCTCTCAGGCGAGGCACGCTTTGGTGGTCATGTGACCGACAGGTGCAAAGGATTATAACCTCGGCGCCGCGGTTTGGCCGCCGGTTACGTCACCGGCTTGGGCCAGGAGATTCTGTTGCTGGTCTCAAGCTTTGGGGGACCCATGGGTCGCTACACACACCCCCCCAGAATCTACATGGTCCAAGAAGGTCAACCTGAGGGGGGTCCGGATGACCCGACCGAAACGACCCCTGGCTGGTCGCGGGGGGGGGGGGGGGGGGGGTCCGGTGTGGTGGCGGGTGGCCGGACGGGGGGTGCAGTGGACGGGGGCGGCCGCGCCGCGGTGGGAGAGCCAGCCGTGGCGGCTGGCCGACGTCCATGTGGGCCGGCTTGAGGCGGTCCACCGAAATCCGGTCCGCCCGGCCGCCGATGCTGATGACGAAGGACTTGTTGTCCCATCGTAGGACCCGGAAGGGTCCATCGTATGGTGGCCGGAGCGGCCCCCGGTGCGCGTCGTGGCGCACAAAGACGTACTCCGCCATGCGGAGTGCTGGGGGGACGTAGGATTGGGGGTCGCCATGGCGGGACGTAGACACCGGGGCGAAACGTTGGGCGGCCTCCTGGAAGTGCATGCGCTGGCGCGCGGCGGACCAGGGGCTGGTGGCGTCGGGCACGAACTCGCCCGGGACACGGAGGGCCTGGCCGTATACCAGCTCGGCGGTGGATGCCTGGAGGTCCTCCTTTGGAGCCGTGCGGAGGCCCAAAAGGACCCACTGGAGCCGGTCGGCCCAGCCGTCGTCCTGGAGGCCGGCCATGAGTGCGGCCTTCATGGAGCGGTGGAACCGCTCGCACAACCCATTGGCCTGGGGGTGGTAGGCCGTGGTGCAGTGCAGGGTAACGCCCAACGTGCGGGCAACCGCGCCTCACAGTTCGGACGTGAACTGTGGGCCGCGGTCCGACGAGATGTGCGCCGAAACACGCGACCCAGGTGGCGATGAACGCCTGGGCCATGTCGGCGGTGGTGGTGGAGGTGAGGGGCACGGCCTCCGGCCACCTGGTGGTCCTGTCCACCATGGTAAGCAGGTGGGTGAACCCCTGCGATGGGGGCAGGGGACCCACCAGGTCCACGTGGACGTGGTCGAAACGTCGCTCGGGCACAGTGAAAGGAGCCAGCGGAGCCTGGGTGTGATGGTGGACCTTGGCCCGCTGGCAGGGTGTGCAGGCATTGGCCCAGTCGCGGACGTCCCGTCGCAACCCGTGCCAGACGAAACGTGCCGACACCAGCCTCTGGGACGCCTTCCAGCCCGGGTGTGAGAGGCCGTGGAGCGAAGCAAAAATGCGCCGCCACCAGGTGACTGGCACAACGGGGCGAGGTCGGCCTTGGGAGACGTCACAAAGCAGGACCGTGTCCGCGAAGGGGACGTCAGCCAAGCGGAGGCCCGTGTCCGCCACCCGGAGCACCTGCACCGTGCCGTCGGTGGCCTGGTCCGTCGCCATCAGGGCGAAATCGACGCCGAGGTGGACGGCGTTGGCGCCGGCTCGAGAAAGGCAGTCGGCCACGGCGTTGTCCTTTCCGGCGATGTGCCGGATGTCCGTGGTGTATTCCGACACGGCGGAGAGGTGGCGCTGCTGGCGGGCCGACCACGGCTCCGTGACCTTGGCCATGGCGAAAATCAATGGCTTGTGGTCGACAAAGGCCGTGAACGGGCGGCCCTCCAGGAGGTGGCGAAAATGGCGGACGGCCAGGTACAGCCCGAGGAGCTCGCGGTCGAAAGTGCTGTACTTCAACTCGTTGGGCAGGAGTTGCCGGCTGAAGAACGCGAGCGGCTGCCAGGCCCCGTTTACCCATTGCTCATGAACCGCGCCCATGGCGTAGTCGGAGGCGTCCGTGGTGAGGGCGATGGGAGCATGGGGTACCGGGTGGGCCAGCAGCGTGGCGTTGGCGAGGGCCCGTTTCGCGCCGGTGAAAGCAGCGTCCATGTCCGTGGACCAGACGACGTCGTGGTTCGCCGGCTGGCCGTGGAGGGCGGTGTACAAGGGCAGCATGAATTGCGCAGCTCGGGGCACGAAGCGGTGGTAAAAGTTCACCATCCCGAGGAACTCCTGCAGCGCCTTGACGGAGCGGGGGCGTGGGAAAGCGGCGATGGCCTCGACTTTGGCCGGTAGCGGTACGGCGCCGTTCCGGGTGATGTGGTGGTCCAAAAAGTCGATCGTCGCCGCACCAAAGTGACATTTGGCCGGGTTGACGATCAAGCCGTGCTCACTGAGGCGGCTGAACAGCGTCCGGAGGTGGAGGGGGTGCTCGGCTCTGGACGTGCTGGCGATGAGGATGTCGTCCAGGTAGGTAAAGAGGAACGGCAAGTCACGCAGCACACCGTCCATCAGGCGCTGGAACGCCTGTGCCGCGTTTTTGAGGCCGAAGGGCATCCGGAGGAATTCAAAGAGGCCGAAAGGTGTAATAACGGCCGTCTTCGGGATGTCGGCCGGGCGGACGGGCACCTGGTGGTACCCCCGAATCAGGTCCACTTTTGAAAAAATGGTCCGCCCCGCCAATTGGGCGGAAAAATCCTGGATGTGCGGGACAGGGTACCTGTCGGGGGTAGTGGCATCGTTGAGGCGGCGGTAGTCTCTGCATGGCCGCCATCCGCCCCCCGGCTTCGGGACGATGTGCAGCGGCGATGCCCAGGCGCTGTCGGAGCGCCGCACGATGCCGAGGCGCTCCAGCGCGGCGAACTCGGCCTTGGCGATGGCGAGTTTGGCTGGGTCGAGACGGCGAGCTCGGGCGTACACCGGCGGGCCCGTAGTGGGAATGTGATGCTCGATGCTGTGATGCACCGCGACGGCCGAAAACGTCAGTCGCGTGAGGGCCGGGAACTCCGTGAGGAGACGCGCGAAGTCGTCTGCCAACGGGAGGACGCAGGAAAGCTCGGTGGGCGCGGAACGGCTCAAGGCGCACACCAGTGAGCTGAAAGTTTCGGCGTTGACAAGACGCCGACGTTTAACGTCGACCAGCAGCCCATGGGCGCAAAGGAAATCGGCCCCGAGCAAAGCCATGGGGACGTCCGCCGTCACGAACTCCCAGCGAAAGAGCTGGCTGCCGGAGCGGAGGGCGACGGTGCGTGGGCCGAAGGTGCGGAGGGCGCAGCCGTTGGCCGCGATTAAGGAGGGGCCGCAAATGGCGGCCCGCCCATCCTCCGCCGAAGCGGGAATGACGCTCAGCTGAGCGCCGGTGTCGCAGAGAAAGCGCCGCCCCGACGCTTGGTCCGCGATGAATAGCAGGTTTCCGGAAGGGCCGGCGCTCATGGCTGGTAGTGAGCGCCGGCCCGACCGTTTCCCGACTTGCCGAACGTGCACGGGGGTCGACATGATTGGGCCTGCTGCCCGAACCTGGCATGGAAATAACACCAGGCCGGGTCTGGCGGGGGCTCCGGTCGACGCGTCGGGACCGGGTGACGCGGCGTCGCCGCTGCCAGTCGCGCCAGCCCGGCGGCCTCCGGGAAGGAAGCTGCGTCGCGGGCGTCGGGCGGATGGGCGGGAAGCCGCGCTGCGGGCGCCGACTGGGCGGCGGGCAGGCTCCCGGCAGCCACCCTGACGAGCTGGCTCGCCGCTCCGACGAGCTGGCTTGCCGAATCGATCTTGTTGGCCTCCCTGGCGAGATCGCGGGGGTTCGTGATGGTCATGCTTGCCAGGGCGACCCGGACCTGGGCTGGGAGCTGGTGGAGAAAAAGCTCTTGGAAAAGGAAATCCGAGGGATGCTCGCCGAGCAATGCGAGCTTGTAGTCCATACGTTCGGACGGGCGCGTATCGCCGAGCTCAGGAAGGTCGAGCAGGCGTCGTGCGCATTCAGCCGGGGAGAGGGTGAAAGCGCCCAGAAGAAGTGCCTTGATGGCGTCGTACTTGCCGTCAGCGGGCGGGCTCTGGAGGAGGCTCAGGCAGCGGGCGGCGGTCACGGAGCCGAGCGCGGCGACCACGTAATGGTATTTCGTGGTGTCCTCCGTAATGCCACGCAGGGCGAACTGGGAGTCCGCCTGAGCGAACCAGACGGCGGCATGTGCTTCCCAGAAAGTGGGCAGTTTGAGGGACACTGCCGTGTCCATCACGTGTCATAAACTCGGGGTCACCAGTGAAGGAGCAGCGCTCCTGCTTGAGACAGACGAATTGATGGACAAGACACAAACTCGTCCGAGAAGATGTTTATTGTATAATCATCTCGGGAACTCTGAAAACCCGTTTATCGGGTTCGCATATATATATCCAAACCAAAAAGCATACATCAGAACCAAAGCCCCGTCTCTCAGGCGAGGCACGCTTTGGTGGTCATGTGACCGACAGGTGCAAAGGATTATAACCTCGGCGCCGCGGTTTGGCCGCCGGTTACGTCGCCGGCTTGGGCCAGGAGATTCTGTTGCTGGTCTCGAGCTTTGGGGGACCCATGGGTCGCTACACTAAGGATTCTGTATGGTCTGGTACGGGAGGAGGTCCATGTAGTCAGGTTCACTATGTTTTTTTCGTTGAAACTTTTTGGAGATGAGCAAAACTATACATATTTTTGAATATTCAGAGCATGAGGAATCCAACAATTAATGTTGGCATTTGCGTAGACACCTTTGCGAAAATGACACTCAGGACAATGATGAAGATCTGTAAAAGCGTATTCCTGAACGGTATAGACCTAGTAGATCCTGTGTATAGGACTTATAGTTCAATCTGATACTAACAAGGCTGCTTTCTTGCTTTATAAACCCATACCTATAACTTCAAAGGACTTGCAATATCATGTATTTCTGTAATACAGTTATATCACAAATATAAAGACAATGGTTTTCAATTACCTTTGTTTGTTGCTTTTCTATAATCCTGAGCACTATTTTGAGGCCTTTATTGGATTCCTTGACCCAGAAAACATAGGATTAGCATATTTAATTAAGTTTCTGGGTTGACTAGAAGCCGAGATCGCGCAAAATATGTATTTTATGGCGGCCATTTTGAAAATCCAAAATGGCGGCCATGCAGGTGTCTGTGCAAATGCCAACATTGATTTTCGGATGCTCCATGCTCTGATGATTCCAAAAATGTATAGGTTTGCTAATCTCCCAAAATGTTTGAACGAAATTATATTTGTTAACATAGTGAACCTGACTAATGGGGTAATGGGGGCGGGGGGGGGGGGGGGTGGGGGTGACACCATGAGATACCGCACTGGGTGACACCAACCCTAGTGACGCCACTGCATGTACTGTTTAGATTTTGATGATTTGCGTGTGATATGATTTAACGGATGTTTATATGAATCTTTTAAAATAAAAAAAGCCTTCAATTTCTGATATTTTGCCTTTTCATTTGGGCCTCCCAATTGAAGCCCCGCCCATAGGGCAGGTACCGTTGCTCGTTTTATTAATGCTCCGGTGAGGTTAACGTATGGATTAAATGGATTTATTGGAATTATGAGAAAAAGTCGTTGAAGGAATATTTGGTTTGAATATTGTTGCGGATATGAGATTGGCCTCCATCCATATCCGCTTGTAAATATTCCCCTATTTCCCCAATACTTCCCAACTATCCCCAATCCCCCATTCCCTAGTCCCATTGTCTGTAAACAACACTCTGTAGCCCCGACCTTCCCCTATTTCCCCCCTTAAATGTCGCATCCAGGTCCACCGCATCTCACGTAGACAACTATAGGACATCTTGCTAGTTATTCTTAGTCTATGTCAGTTAAGGACTCGTTTCCCTTAATTCTGACTCTTCGTTGAACCAGAATGTGATTGTATGGCACCGTTAGAAAGTTTAGGACCTCCCAATACCTCCCCGCAGCTCTTCCTCATGGTACAACAACAACAACAACAACAGCGGCGGCGGCGCGGGGAGTGTGCGTCCTCACTCCGGCTTGGTTAGCCGCCATTGAACATGTGCTCCGACGGGGTTACCACGCAGGGGCTCGCTGTCAGCTCCTCGTCAAGGGCGGAGCCCGGTAACCCCCCGCACCCAATAGAAGCGGCGGACCGATTCCATCTGGGGCGGAGACAACGAGCCGAGGGCGTGTCACTCCCCGCTGAGCATGCGCAGGGAGAGGGAGGTGACGTCAGATGCGCCCCCAGCTTGGAGAGAGAAGACGCCACCTCCGAGCGCTGAAATACCTCCCCGCATCTCTGGACCGGACCGTGTTGATTCTGCCCCTGAGCCAAGGTGTACCTTGAGCTATCGACTGCCTGTCCTTCCCTGCCATCAATCCCCGTGTAAGTCAGTCTTGTCCCGTTTGTCTGTGGTCTGTCGGGGATAGATAAGACTGTGTTTAAGTGCCCATCTTTTCTGTGCTTTACCTCTTACCGTGTAATCTACCCCTTTTCTGCATCACCAATTATATCCTCCTCCGGAGGTCTTGAGAACTGTACCCCTTGTGTCGTTTCATTTAACCCAGCCGTTGTGTCCTTTCTATCATTGATTTAGCGTAGCGCGATTCGGCCAACGTTCGAGTGGAATCGGGCGGGATAGGGTTCTAATCGGGGAGTAACTGTTCGGACGCGGTAATACCAAACCGCTCGGTAAACTAACATCTAAAACCGCGTCTGTAACAATATATTTATGGTTTGGTAGACTTTGGTAGTCCCTGGGATGTAAAGTTTTACAAACTAATTTATGATAATAATCGGTAATCGGTACCCGTTGCGTTATCCCTGACCGCTGATCATTACCCACATCCCTTGTTTGACGATATCACCATGGGATGCTTTTTGTTGCTTTGCCTTTCCTGGGAAATGTTCAAAGAGGTTGTGATAAAGCTCTGACGTTGGGATTTGGTTGTGCTACAACAAGGTTGGTTGTGGTGTCAATGACACGAGCAGTAAAAGTTTGTCTTGGTGTTTTTTTTTCATGCTGGTGGTGGTGGAATGAATATTGCAAGCAACAAGGTTGGTTGTTGAATCAGCTTCTGGTGGTGGTGGTGTTGGTAGTGGCGATGTTGGGTATTTTTTTTGGTGGTGTTGTTGATGGTACAAGCAGGAGGAATTGGTTGCTGTTGGTAGTGTGATTGTGGTGTTTTCTTCAGTGGAATTGGGGGTGATGATGATGCCAGCACTGTGGGTGGTTTTGGTGGTTTTCTTGGTGGTGGTGGTAGTGTTGGTTGGTTGTGGTTTTTTTTGGTGTTGTTGATGGCACAAGTAGGAGGAATTGGTTGGTGCCTTGTTTTGGGGGTAGTGTTGATGGTGCAGCTATGCAGCATGGTTGTTGTGTTTTCTCCAGTGGAATTGGTGGTGTGTGGAACAGGTAGCGGTGGGACAGGTAGCGCAGCATGGTTGTTGTGTTTTCTCCAGTGGAATTGGTGGTGTGTGGAACAGGTAGCTGCTGTGGGACAGGTAGCGCAGCATGGTTGTGGTGTTTTCTCCAGTGGAATTGGTGTTGTGTGGAACAGGTAGCTGCTGTGGGACAGGTAGCGCAGCATGGTTGTTGTGTTTTCTCCAGTGGAATTGGTGGTGTGTGGAACAGGTAGCTGTGGAACAGGTAGCGCAGCATGGTTGTTGTGTTTTCTCCAGTGGAATTGGTGGTGTGTGGAACAGGTAGCTGTGGAACAGGTAGCGCAGCATGGTTGTGTTTTCTCCAGTAGATTTGGTGGTGTGTGGAACAGGTAGCTGCTGTGGGACAGGTAGCGCAGCATGGTTGTGGTGTTTTCTCCAGTAGAATTGGTGGTGTGTGGAACAGGTAGCTGCTGTGGCACAGGTAGCGCAGCATGGTTGTGGTGTTTTCTCCAGTGGAATTGGTGGTGTGTGGAACAGGTAGCGGTGGGACAGGTAGCGCAGCATGGTTGTTGTGTTTTCTCCAGTGGAATTGGTGGTGTGTGGAACAGGTAGCTGCTGTGGGACAGGTAGCGCAGCATGGTTGTTGTGTTTTCTCCAGTGGAATTGGTGGTGTGTGAAACAGGTAGCTGCTGTGGGACAGGTAGCGCAGCATGGTTGTTGTGTTTTCTCCAGTGGAATTGGTGGTGTGTGGAACAGGTAGCTGCTGTGGGATAGGTAGCGCAGCATGGTTGTTATGTTTTCTCCAGTAGAATTGGTGGTGTGTGGAACAGGTAGCTGCTGTGGGACAGGTAGCGCAGCATGGTTGTGGTGTTTTCTCCAGTGGAATTGGTGGTGTGTGGAACAGGTAGCTGCTGTGGGATAGGTAGCGCAGCATGGTTGTTATGTTTTCTCCAGTAGAATTGGTGGTGTGTGGAACAGGTAGCTGCTGTGGGACAGGTAGCGCAGCATGGTTGTTGTGTTTTCTCCAGTGGAATTGGTGGTGTGTGGAACAGGTAGCTGCTGTGGGACAGGTAGCGCAGCATGGTTGTTGTGTTTTCTCCAGTAGAATTGGTGGTGTGTGGAACAGGTAGCGCAGCATGGTTGTGGTGTTTTCTCCAGTGGAATTGGTGGTGTGTGGAACAGGTAGCGGTGGGACAGGTAGCGCAGCATGGTTGTTGTGTTTTCTCCAGTGGAATTGGTGGTGTGTGGAACAGGTAGCTGCTGTGGGACAGGTAGCGCAGCATGGTTGTGGTGTTTTCTCCAGTGGAATTGGTGGTGGTGATGTTGCCAGCAATGTGGATGGTTTCGGTGGTTTTGTTGGTGATGGTGGTAGTGTTGATTGGTTGCGTTGTTTGTTTGGTGGTGTTGACGGCACAAGTAGGAGGAATTGGTTGGTGCCTTGTTTTGGTGGTAGTGTTGATGGTGCAGCTACACAGCATGGTTGTGGTGTTTTCGCCAGTGGAATTGGTGGTGGTGATGTTGCCAGCATTGTGGATGGTTTTGTTGTTGTGATGAAATATTGATGGTGGAAGCAGGCTGTGGTGGTTTATCTCACAGTGAGACGATAGTGGTGGTGGTGGTGGTGGTTGTAATTATTTTTCAAATTCAGTTGATGTGAACAGTAAGCGTGTGTGAGGGAGTGAGCCCACTACGCCAAAGGCCTGAGTGGGAGGGCTGGCGATGCGAAGTGGCCGCGCCCTTTGCACCGACTGTGCCTTAATCGTCGTCAGTTGTTCGTGTGAGCGCAGACAGACACAGAGGGCTCATTGAGAGACTACGTGGTGGTGAGTTCGGAGCGGTTGTGCCGCTGCGCGCGTCACGCGGTGCGACGTGTCTGCTGTTCCACGACTAGATTTCGTGCGCGACCGACATCTTGGTCACCACCCCGATTCACTGTGCGGTGCTTTGGGGTGTTCTGAAGGTGTGTGCGGGGTAATGCTGCGTATCATTGGCGACTTGAGATACTCAAACCTATCAACGCCATTATGACGAAGCATTTTGAAACGGGGGTCTTTTGGTGGGTTTTGAGTAAGAGGAAGATGGAGGGGTCGGGGATTGATGTATACCTGTCTCACGAGGTTGCAAAAGGTCATTGCGCATCACATTTGGTCGGACTATTGATCATTTTGATCACTGCAGTTGTTGTTGTCTTTTGTTTTGTCAACTCCTGTGGTTGCAGGGATGGCAGAAAGCTACCTATTACCTCTTGTTAATAATATAATGATACCGTAATAATAATGTTCTGCAGGTGCGGATACCTCTGGTGATCATGGCTCGTCGTTGGGTAAGTCCGTGGTTTTTCACAAACTACAACTATGTACACTACGTCATCTGGTCACGTGAGCTCGTCTCGAGTCCAGATATTCAAGATTGCTTTAAAACATGAATCCAAATCAGAAAGTGCTTCCTTTGCACCACATTGTGTGGTGTGGTGCAATGTGAGGTGCACTCTCTTCCACCACATTGCGTGGTGTGGTGCAATGTGAGGTGCACTCTCTTCCACCACATTGTGTGGTGTGGTGCAAAGTGAGGTGCACTCTCTTCCACCACATTGCGTGGTGTGGTGCAAAGTGAGGTGCACTCTCTTCCACCACATTGCGTGATGTGGTGCGATGTGAGGTGCACTCTCTTCCACCACATTATGTGATGTGGTGCAATATGAGGTGCACTCTCTTCCACCACATTGCGTGGTGTGGTGCAATGTGAGGTGCACTCTCTTCCACCACATTGCGTGGTGTGGTGCGATGTGAGGTGCACTCTCTTCCACCACATTGTGTGGTGTGGTGCAATATGAGGTGCACTCTCTTCCACCACATTGCGTGGTGTGGTGCAATGTGAGGTGCACTCTCTTCCACCACATTGCGTGGTGTGGTGCGATGTGAGGTGCACTCTCTTCCACCACATTGCGTGGTGTGGTGCGATGTGAGGTGCACTCTCTTCCACCACATTGCGTGGTGTGGTGCAATGTGAGGTGCACTCTCTTCCACCACATTCCCTCCATGCTTCAGGGCATGATCCATAGGGTGAATCATTGCAGGATTATTTGTAATACATTTCCAAGTTATGATGTGCAATTCACACTCACAAAGGTCTTTTGTTGTGTGTGTCTGTGTGTGTGTGTGTGTGTGTGTATGTATGTATATATATATATATATATATATATATATATATATATATATAAATATATATATATATATATGTGTGTGTGTGTGTGTGTGTGTGTGTGTGTGTGTGTCCAATAAAGTCGAAAAGGTCTTGAAGGTCGATCTACATATCATCTATGCAGATGTTAGAGTCTGGAAAAGGCAGGTGAATGAGGACAATACTGAGAAAAGGGCATTGAAGAGGAGGAGGAGAAGGGAGGAGCTGGAGGAGGAGCAAGAGAATGCAAGGGTGGTTAGTTGTGCAAAAGAGGAAGAGGAAAGGAGGTATAACGACATATGAGAGTGTGGAGTCAATAATTCGGCCATATTTGCTTGTATAATATATCACATGTATAGGACCACCTATCAGATACAGTAGTGTAATGGTTAAACCTGAAGCATCCACTCAGAGTATGGAGGTCAGTCGTTCGAACCCTGGCCGAGTCATACCAAAGATTTCAAAATGGTACCTGCTGCTTACTTGCTCGATACTCAGCATATTAAAGGATAGAGCACAGATAACCAACGCTAGGAAGGCAATGGCAAACCACCAAGTATAACCCTTGCCAAGAAACCTATTCAGCAGCACCAATGCTCTGGATATGACACCTCAACATCAAATCATAATATGACTAATTGTTTGTGCACCTGTTATGATAACATCCTCATTGCGGCTTACGCATTGTACTATTCACTACTTGCAACTATTTTCTTTCCCTGTAACTATTGTGAGTTGGGGTCAGGTATCATGAATGGAGACATAGGCAGGGCAGTTGTTGTGAGAGCACAGAAGCTGCACTGTTTTCAGCTAATCAAATTCTGTGTTGGATTTTCAATGTGGAAAATTGCTTTTGTAATGCATTAATTAGTTATCAAGCTGAATGGCTTAGCTCTGACACTTGAGATTGGTGTTGATGGCTGAGGATCCCTGCCCTGCCAGAATTGCTGGGTTGATCTTGTAGCTGGAGGGGTTTTGTGGTTTTTGAGGATATATAATGCACTAGAGACTAGACTAACAGGTTGAGCCTGTGGTTGTTTCCCAATATGGATGATCACTTCGTTCAGCTGTAGACATTGTCCACAGGACTATAGTTTGTTAACCAGCTGCTCTATATTTCCTGATGTCTAAGGCTTGTGGAACAACTCAATCAATCACCCATCTAACACCATCACTACTGTGAAGCATGGTGGTTGCAGCATCATGCTATGGGGATGCTTTTCAGCGGCAGGGATTGAGAACTGTCACACAAATCATGCGCACACATGCAAATAGAGACATACGTAAGACTTCACTTCAGACAAACACAGCCTTGGGGTATCTTTCCTCAGTCAGTGAGGAAATTTAAGGAAAAATCTCCCGCCTCATTTATGGTCTTGCACCTTCTGCTCTTTCTTTGCTTTGTTCCTTCCTTCCCCCTTCCAGGCTTCTTCACGGCTCACACAGTCCACCATCAGTCCCTTTCTGGTGAAACTACCTAAATCCCTTTCTGGTGAAACTCCCACTCCACCACCTGCCAGTCCTCTCCCTTCCACAGATCTACCGACGTCCCTGTTCTCCACTTTTGTTGTGCTTGAATGCTTTCCTCTCTCCTCCTCCTCCTGTCTCCCGCTACCTTTATTGTATGTTTTATGTGTCCGTGCATGTTTTTGTGTTTAATGTGTTAGCTCTTACACGAGCCTTGACCCAAAAAAATTAAAAAGCCATGATCATTGTTCACCTCCACTCATTCGTTCCTCTCCTTTCACACCTGTTGTAACGAACTTCGACATTCTCTTCAATCTCATTCTTTCCTTCAGGCCTAAAAGTAAGCTGTTCTTCAACATCTCAGATCATCCCCAATCCAAAACCATGATATTTTCCACCCTCGTTAACCTGCCTCTAACGTCCCCTCCCCGTCACCCACCCTCACCCTCCCTCCCTCCTCCCCCCTTCCTCCATCCCCTCTCCCCCCCCCCCCCCCCACACCAATCTCTCCTCCTTCCAAATTTCCAGTTTTCCTTCCTTGGAGTTTCCTTCTGTATTCATCTTGTCCAACCCATGCATCCTCCCCTGCCCCCTATTCCTTTCCACAACCATTGTTTGTCCGCCTCCCCTATCTTGGCCTTCAACTCTGCTGTTGGTGTTCTCTTCCTCTCTCTACTGTTCCTTTTTCCATGTTGCGTCCTGATCCATTTAGTGTACTAAGACTAGCTCTTCCACGAGCCTTGACTATATACAAAAAAAACGAAAAAAAAACTTAGGGATTTGATTTCTGAAATCAAATTTAGAACTTATCTACTCTCATTCTCCTTTTTCACTATCATAAGGTGGAAAAATATTATGACATCATCAAGCCAATTTTAAAAAGAAAATTTCCATTTCATGGATCGCTGCATATTTGAAAAGACTAAGTGAAGCCAGAATGGGGGCAAACCCAAGCAAAATAACTGGTATGATATAAAAAAAGGGCTATGACGAAAGAGAAATATGACCAAATAATACAGATAAAAGACCATCTTTTTAAAATCAAATAATATAGATATATATCAGCAACGACGCACCATCCAGGCTGAAGAGAGGAGGTGAAATATGGATTTGTTTGATGAGGCATAAAAATTACCTACTGAAAGAGATGGGCAGACAAGAAAAGAAAAGCAATAGCTGATAAAGAGGGAAAGTGCGAAGTTCTATCACATTAAGCCAGAAGTCATTATTTTTCATGTAAAAAAAACCCTCTGCAGAACTAGATCCTGAGACTCCACATTTCACCAGATGATGTAGCATTGCCTCACAGCAACCAACTTTTTCATCCCTGAAGTCACATTAATTAGTAGTGAATCATAGTTGTAAATGAGCTGGCAGGATAGATTAGTGGTATGTGCACTCACTTTTGAAAAATTTAGTCTGGGTTCGAATCTCGACCCAGCTACAATCTGTCACCCTGACTATATTCCGATTTCCGGCTGTTTTCGATCGAGCATACTGCGATGGAGTGGTGATTTCTCTAGGATTGGCTCTAACCTTGAAACGTTTCTTCACTTGTAAACCCTGCACTGAGCCTCCTCAAAATGGCTTAAGAGGGAGGAGAACATTTGCAATTTGGTTTTGGGCTAAAAACAAAGAATGTGCCTCTGGCCCGACGTAAATAGAGCCCTACCCAAATGTTATCAAATATTATGGTACAACTCTAATATTGTGACGCAAATGATAATCCGATGATAACTTTGAATTAATGTTGCAATGTACCCTTGAGATGTCATTACTCTGCAGAAAGCTATTCTAATATTTTTTGATGTGATGAACCTCCATGTTGCTTAATACTCCACACACACACACACACACACACACACACACACATATATATATATATATATATATATATATATATGTTTTACCATTGTAGAACTATAGCACTTTTAATGTTCAGTCCCCCCATTTTAGGTAAGCATAAGTATTTGAACAGAATACCTTAAAGTAAATTAAAGTATTATAATAGTTAGTATTTGGTTGCATATCCTTTACATGCAATAACTGCAACAAGCCTGTGACCCATTGGCATTACCAAACTCTTGACATATTCCTTTGAAATGCTTTGCCAATCCATTACTGCAGCCATTTTCAGTTGTTCTTTGTTTTGGGGGTTTCTGACTTTAGTCTCCTCTTCAGCAAGTGGGATACGTGTTCCATTGGATTAAAATCAAGAGTTTGACTGGGCCAGTCTAAAACCTTCCACTCTTTCCCCCTGATGAAGTCCTTGGTTACGTTGGCAGCGTCAGTGTTTTGGGTCATCATCTTACTGCATGGTGAAGCCCTACCCAATGAGTTTGAAGGCATTTTCTTGTACATAGGCAGGCACAATGTTTCTGTACACTTCAGAATTCATTCTGCAGCTGCCATCATTACTTACATCATCAATAAAGATGAGTGAGTCAGTTCCAGAAGCAAGCCCAAGCCATGACATGACCTCCATCATGCTTCATAAATGAGGTAGCATGCTTTGGATCATATGCAGTTTCTTCCTTTTGCCACACTTTTGCCTTTTGCCTTTCCATCACTTTGGTAAAAGGTTTGTTTTTGTCTCATCTGTCCATAAAACTTTGTTCCAGAACCCAACTGGCTCACCTCTGTACTTCTTGGCAAATTCCAATTTGGCCTTTCTATTTTTGGTGCGAATGAGAGGTTTGCATCTTGCGGTGTAACCTTTGTAATTCTGCTGTCGAAGTCTTCTGCGAACAGTAAATTGTGATACTTTCCACCCTGCACTCTGGAAGTTGTTGATTGTGTCACTGACAGTTGTTTCAAGGTTTTTCTTCACAGCTCTGATTATTTTTCTGTCATCAACTGCAGTTGTTTTCCAAGGCCGACGTGACCGTTGTCTATTGCTAAGTACACTAGTCGTTTACTTCTTTTTCAAGATATTCCAAATTGTAGTATTTGCTCTGCCCAATTTTTGTGCTATGTTTCTAATTTTTAATTATCCTGCTCTTTCACCTTCCACATTGCTTGCTTTTCTTTCATAGACAGTTCTTTGGTTTTCTTGTTGCTTTATGCCTACCTACTCCCAAGACAAAGGCAAAAGTAAAACCAAGACTAGATATTCACAGCTCTTTTATATGTGAACAATCAATGGAACAAGAAAAACCTGAGCAACAAGAAACACCTGAGCAACAAGAAACACCTGCTAGAACACTTTTGAGTGTTCCAAAACTTATGCTTACCCAAAATGGGGGGACTGAACATTTAAAGTTATATTGTTCTACAATGATAAAATGTACGTGCATAGAAATACCAAGAAATAAAAGCTGACCTTCTGAAAACTTGCCTCGTATTCATATTCTGATCTCCAATGCAAACTTCTTTAGTATATAGCAATAATAACAAATGTGATTTCACTGTTCCAATACTTATGGAGGGCACTACATGCACACACACACACACACACACACACACACACACACACACACACACACACACACACACACAAATGTGTGTGTATAATATGCGTTATTTTCCATAATTTTGTGCAGAGGGTACAGAATAAAAAACATCCCTTGTTGTATACTCAGCCGTATGAGGCAGTTGCCACCAGGCTTTCGTATCGATGACCTACTTGCATTTTGGCACCATATCTGCAGTTTCCATTTAGAAGGGACGAGTTTGGATGAAGGTTTTTATACTTTATTTTTCCCTCCATATGAAGTAATGAAAGTGCAAGGTCATATTGCATTGCTGGCTTGAGATTAACAAGCACCTCCTGTTTGCTGCATTCTCACTGCACTTCAAGTTTCCCTTTCATGTGCTAATTTTAATAATCACACAATGTTTCTATGTCAATTCCAGACCCCAGTTCATGGAACCGTGTGTGAATGTGAGGATTTTGATGCTGAAGTGGATGCCAAGGCAGTGTACAATGCGATGAAAGGCCTCGGTGAGTATTTTCCATTTAAATGACTCTTTTCTGGAAGCCATTTGTGGCAGAATTATTTAGAGTAGTTTTTGGAGCTTCTGGTCAGCAGTGAGATAATACATTATTTGCATTATAAACGTTCAGGTGCATGATTTGATTATTTATTTTATGAAAATGTAGAGCAGGTGGGTATAGCTTGACTTGTGTTATGATGAGCTGTCTGCTTCTGATTTAAAAATCTGGTGCAATAGAGTATAACCAAAGCTGATGTCAGCAGGACTAGCAATGACATGGCATTATGGAGTACCTGAGTGTTTTTACTACGTAGCCCGTAGAGCAATTCCGTCTGGAACAGCGTTTGTCTGTCCATCCAGTGTACGTATTGTATGTCCCTCACAAACATCCACCAATCAGAGCTGAGGATCTGGTCACATGCTCGAGGACAGCATTTAGTAACCATTACAGTTGCATATTTTACTAAAAGGAAATATAACAAGTACAGATACATTCAAAGTACACCGCCCCCATGCCAAAAAATTTAATATCCTCCAGCGTGGCATTGCCGGGGTGCCTCCGGCGCCCGGCAATGCCGCCATGCAGCTCATAGAAACTGTATTGGGAGGGATAGGTGTACAATAATTGATTGATTAATTGCATAATTAAAATCAATAAATAATAATCATAAAATAATTTCTTAATCAATTGGCTAATAGCATAACTAAACCACTAGTGCTTCATCCGAAGTTGTAACTTTTATAAATTTAATTAAATAATTAATTTATTAATCAATAAATAATTAATCGATTAATTGATTAATCAGTAAATCAAAAATATCCTTTATAGCCACATCACTTGGTCACTATCGTGTCCAAATATCAGTTGCCTAGCTCAAAAGGTGCCTCAGATATTGCCCAGATGAGAAAGAAAATAAATAAATGACTAATAATGAAAAGAAATAAATAATAATCATTGAAAATTTTTTTTTTGATAAATTGGCTAATATAATACATAAACCACCACCATTTCATCCGAATCTGTAACTTAAAAAAAAAAATACTCATTAATTGAATAATTAAATAATGAATCGATTAATTGATTTCACTTTGATTGATTTTAATCGATTAATAAATCAAAAATAGCCTTTACAGCCAAATCATTTGGTCATTGGCATGTCCAAATATCGGCTTCCTAACTCAAAATGTGCCTGAGATAATGCCCAGAAGAGAAAGGAAATATATAAGTTAAGTACTTAATTAATCAATAATAATTAAGTAACTAATCAATTAATTGATTAATCAAAAAACCAAAAACACTTTTTTGACAAAGTACTTACTCACTATTGTGCCAAAATTTCAGCTTCCAAGCTCAAAATATGGCTGAGATATCGCCCGGACAAACAAACAAACAAACAAACAAACAAAGAAGTAAGAAAAAACAAACAAACAACCAAGAAAACAAACAAACAACCAGAGTGAAAACTGAGTACTCACTTTCAGCATGCATAATTGCCGAGCCCCCTTCGGTGCCCGGCAATGACGTTATGCAGCGCCTGGAGATGGCATAGGAAAGGAGCAGTGTACAACAAACAAAGAAGAAAACAAGAAAACAAACAAACAAACAACCGGAGTGAAAACTGAGTACTCCCTTTCAGCGTGTATCATTGCCGAGCCACCTTCGGTGCCAGGCAATGACGTTATGCAGCGCCTGGAGATGGTATAGGAAAGGAGCGGTGTATAATAACCTTCTGTGGAACGTTTTGGGCCCCCGGTGCGTGTCGTAAGGTAGGTAGGAGGTTTCAGAAATCCCTCAATACAATTATAATTACCCTGCGCTCGCCAAGCGAAAGGCAGGGTTAAGCATTCGGGTACGTGCGTACGTACGAGCGAGTCTGCATTTAAAAAATTTCTTGTCTTGGCAATCGTTGGTCCGATTGACATGAAATTTTCACCATAGGAGGGCCTCCTCAAGTAGAATATTTTAGTGAATATTACGACGTCAAAGGTCACGTGGTATGGGCGCCATCTTTGAAAAACCAAAAAACTTTGCACCTCTATAGCTCAAAAAACGCTGCACAGAAATAATTGAGACAGGTCTCATTGCAAAGAACTCTCCATGCGAAATAATATGTGAATGATGACATTCATAGGTGCCGCCATTATGACGTCATAATTCGACAAGTAAAAAACTTTATCCGATTAGGATGAAATTTCTTGGGCATATTCTCGGATAAATTGATGCAGAAATAAAATTATAATGACGTCGTAGGTCACGTGGCTCGGACGCCATATTGTTTTGAGTGAAAAGCCTGAAAAACCACTAAAATCCAATTTCTCCTAAATGACTGAACATATCGAGGCCAAACTTTGCAGGTAGAATCGCATACCCATGACGAACAAAAAAGTCAGTGAGCATGACGTCATGCGTCACATGGTTTCAGAGTTATGATGTTTTAAAGCATAAACTTTTAGAACCGAGCTCCTCCCTCATTTTTGATCCCATCGAGGGGAAACTTCACAGATGTGTTCAGCATATCAGTCTAATAAAATAACCTTTTGGAATTTGCGATAGGTCACGTGGTTTGGCAGATATAAGTAATTAAACGAAAATATAAAAAAATTTATAACTCTTGAACCACTTAATTGATCGGCATGAAGCTTTATATTATAGTCGAGGTAATGAAGTGTAACGTGTGCAAAATTTCAAGATTATTGGATGTATGGTCTGGAAGCTAGAAGTTGTTATTGCATGCAGAAGAAGAGTCTTCTAGAGTGGGCATGGAATTGATTATCACACTGCACATGACGAGCAGGCAAAGTACGTAGCGACCTCATAGGGTCATTTTGACCTCAAATAAAATTCTGATTTCAGATTTGTCAATCGCTGAGGTATATTAACACATGACCAAAACAGATTTGGTGAAATGCCGACGATTTTTGACGAAAATATAACATTTGTATCTGCATTTCAGTAAAGTAAAGTGTGTGCCGTGTCAGCATTTTAAAAATTGAAACGTGGCTCATTGTAAAGAACTCCATATGGGGAACAGGTGTTGTTAACGATGACGTCATTGGTGCCATAATTATGACGTCATAATTCGACAGGGACAACGCTTAGTCTGATCAGTTTGAAATTTATTGAGCATGATCTACACTATCGGTCTAAAGTTTTAGAACACCTAAATTTTTCCAGTTTTTATTGAAATTTACACAGTTTAATGTCTCAATGTACTCTGAAATTAAGCATAGAACAAATAAACAATTGGAGATAAAAAAAAGAAATCATAGAATCATTTTCTTTAACAAAATTTAATTTAAATTTTTGACTCAGCAAAGTAGCCACCTTTTGCAGATATAACCGCCAAACACACTCATGGCATTCTTTCTACAATGGAAATCAAATATTGTTCGGGAAGTTCTTCCCAACACTGTTGCAGAAGTTCCCACAAATGTGTTGCATTTGTAGGTTGCTTTGCTTTCACCCTTCTGTCCAGTTCATCCCAAACCAGCTCGATGGGGTTTATGTCTGGAGACTGTGCTGGCCCTTCCATGATTTGAAGCCTACCGTCTTGTTATTTTCCTCGAAGGTAGTTTTGACATAGCCTGGAGGTGTGTTTCGGGTCATTATCTTGCTGTAGGAGGAAACCCTGGCCAACTAGGCATATACCAGAGGGTATTGCATGGCGCTGAAAAATGCTGTGGTAGCCCTTTTGGTTCAGGGTGCAGGTCACTCTGTGCAAGTCACTGACTCTGGATCCAGCAAAAGAGCCCCAGACCATCACGCTTCCTCCTCCATGTTTGACAGTTGGTGTCACACACTGAGGAACCATCCTTTCGCCTACTCGACGGCATACAAAAACCCTGTGTGATGAACCAAAGATTTCAAATTTTCATCAGTCCATAAGACCTTCCTCCAGTCTTCAGTACTCCACTGGCAGTGCTTCATGGCCCAGGCAAGCCTCTTTTTCTTATTTTGCCATCTTAGCAATGGCTTTCTTACTGCCACTCGACCTGTCAAACCTGCAGCTTGAAGTCTTCTCTTCACAGTTGAAACTGAGACTTGCTTACTTCGACCAGTGTTAAGCTGTGCTTGAAGCTGTTGTCCTGTGAGCTGCCTATCACGCGAGCTGTTGACTCTCAGAAACTTGTCTTCTGATTCTGTTGTGGCTTTAGGTCTGCCAGACCTCTTCCTGTCAGAGTTTCCTCCAGTTTCCAATATACTACCTCCTGCAGTGCAATATTGTCCAAATAATGCTTCAGAGGGTGTAATAACGGTCTGTTCCAATACTGCTTTTATACAGACAGTTTTATACAGTTTGTAATCAAGTGATCAGCAGCGGTTGGGACACCTGTATATACAGTCATATATATATACAGTCGCCCCTCGCTATATCGCGGTTCACTTTTCGCGGCTTCAGTACATCGCGGGTTTTTCTCGCTAGTATATGTAAAATTATATCGCGGATTTTTCGCTATATCGCGGGATTTTGCGGTATAAATGTATTTTTATATACTATTATTTTAAATATTTTTGTGGTAAAATAAGCATTTTCTAGCCTAAAAATTTTTAAAACGTAAAAAAAATAAGAAAACTACGGTAATTAAAACATATTACAAGAAGACTCCCATATTTATAACATATTACATATGTTATATTACAAGATTACATATCTTGTAACATATTACAAGATATATACATATTACAAGAAGAAGATGGGTGTATATATATATATGTGAAGAATCAGCTCTTCGTTTGGAAAAGAAGTCCACAAATAGCCTGAAAAATGACGCAGCTTTTTAATTAAAACCAACTTATACAGATCCGGAAGAAGCCAAGACGTCTACAGCAAGAGCCAGTCTCATGCCAAGTCAAGCCTTCCTGAAAACGCATTGATTCTCATTCACTTATATACGAATACGATTATCAGAAAATCTCCGAGAGAACAAACAAAACTGGGAGAGGTTCCTCCCCGGTGGGCCAAGCCCCCACCGTCATCCGCCCTGTTATTCGGGGGAGTCAGCCCTTCCTTATCATTCGGACCAAATGTTTCTCTGGGCTCCGAGAAAACAGAAATGTAACTCACAAAGAGAAGAGTGTATGCTTAGCCAAACAAACCCATATATTTTATGGGTTTGTGTACATGAGTAATTCAAAGCATGTTTATACAGAGTCATGCGTTGCTGTGATTAAAACAAAATATATATGGTTAACGATAGGTTCATGTCATTCTACTAGCATTACGCAAAAACACGCGCATGTGGGCGTGGTTTTACGACCAGCCTCGAAAAAAGCACACGTATACAATTGTCCAGCATGACCTCATTTTAAGCCTTTCCTCATCCAAAACTAAAACGAAGCAAAAACCCTTTATTAACTTTATGAAAATAGCATTTTTAAACATCATATAAATCATAACACATTAGCAACCAACGTCTATAACTGAACTTTAGTCAATAACAAATCTACTACTTGACATATATATATATATATATATATATATATATATATATATATATATATATATATATATATATATATATATATATATATATATATATATATATTTTATATATATATATATATATATACATTCATACATTTACATATATATTTATTTTAACGTTGAAGGCTCCAGTCATGGATTATATAGTCCTCATCGAGGCTAGGCCTTGAATAAGAAAATTGCATAGAGAGAAATAAAAGTGCGAGAATGTAAAGGTAAGGCGTGAAAATGAGTAAGAAAAGTGTATGATGAAAAGTGTATGAGCTTGTTTGCAAGAAAGATAGATTGAAGCTTGCCCGTTAGCTGTAGTTTGAGTGAGACAGTAAGTAAGACCAGCGATCCTGACATGGGGAGTGTAAGATTGTTCCGGGCACCACTTTAACACTATACAGGTCGAACGGTAGTACTACCTGTGCGGTTGCTGTCTACAACCTACTACCTACAAAACCGGTCCGACCAGATGGGTGTTTTTTAAGAGACACCGTCCCCTTACTGGGTGGCCGTTGGCTCATGAAGGGAGCTCATCCGCCCTTTAACAGTTGTTGTTTTTAGTCTTGCAGGGTGTCGCAGTCACCCAACAGACTCATGTCACCCGACCATGTCACCCGACCATCAGTCACAGTCACCCGACCATGCGGCAGGTAGCATTGGGTTACATGTTACCAGTGGCAGTCAAGAAAGAGACTGCCCTAACTTAGTAACTAAGATATGAAAAGTAAGAAAGTGTGATATTGCAAGAATATACAACGATGAAGGGTAAGCTTCATTTTCTTTTCATTTGCCTAATGTAAAGCTTTCCTGTTCAATTTTCATTCCTCTTTGTTTTTTATGCCTCCATTGAGGAAATTGACAGAGGCATTATGTTTTCGGGTTGTCCGTCTGGCTGTCTGTCATCCGTCCGTGATAGGTTTTCGTTTCCGTGATAACTTTAGAACGGCTGAAGGGATTTTAGTCAAACTTGGTGCCGGTGTGTATAATGAGGTAAAGATGAACTGTTTAGATTTTGGGGTTAATAGATCAAAGGTCAAAGTCTGTAATAGGTCTATAAGTTGAGAACGGCTAAAGGGATCTAATTCAAACTTGGTACAGATATGTATGATGATGTAAAGATTAACTCATTTGATTTTAGCACCCCGAGGTCAAAGGTCAGCGGTCATGTCAGGTGAAAATGTGATAACTTGTGAACAGCTGAAGTGATTTAAATTAAAACTTGCTACAGGTATGTGTAATGATGTAAACATGAACTGATTAAATTTTGGGGTCAAGAGGTCAAAGCTCAGAGGTCATAGCAAGAAAATGTGACAGCTTGAGAACAATGGAATGGATTTAAAGCAAACTTGGTACAAGTATTATGATGATGTAATAATGTGGGGTTGGCTTATTGGTCAACGTCGTGATGTTGAAGAATGTCGTTCTGGTTTCTTTTTTGTATACATAGTCGAGGCTCGTGGAAGAAATAAACTAGTATGCTAAAGGGAACAGGATGCAAAAGCAGAGCTGATGGCCAAGACAGAGGGAGGCAGACAAACTATAAATGTGGGGAGGATTGGGGGCAGGAGAGGATGCATGGGGTGGACAAGAATAATACTGAAAACTTCTCAAGTTTGGGAATTACTGAAGGGAATTCTCAGGAATGAAAACTGGAAATTTGGAAGTTGGAGGGATTTTTTTTTTTTTTTTTTTTTTTTTTTGTTGTATACAATATCGAGGCTCGTGAAAGAGCGAACATTAATCACATGAACACACAGAAAGACAAACCGACACATAAAACATAATATAGGGAGCGGTAGACAAGATGGGGAGAGAGGGGGAGAGAGGGGGAAGGACACAAACACAACATTTGAGAGCAGGGACCGAGAGACATGGAGACATCGAGAGATCTGAGAGAGGGCGAGGGCTTTGGGGGGGGGGGGGCGTGGGAAGGGGGCAGTGGGAGAGGTATAAAACACAAGGACACTGCCAGGACTTCCAGGAAAGAAGTTGGAATTTCAAACAAGGTGGATCTGGGGTGAATTAGCGGGGGTAGAAAAGATCAAGGTTTTGGATGGGGGAAGATAAGAGATGGTGGTGAACAGCTGTTTTAAAGACCTGGAGGGAGGAGTGGGATTGAAGAGAGTGAGGGAGTTTGTTCCAGAGGTGGGAGAAAAGAGGCATGAAGGAGTAAAGGTGAGCAGAGAGTCTTGATTTTGGCAGTTTAACCATAAGAGGGTTGCAGGCAGATCTTGTGCGAAATGTAGGAATATTTAGGGAACTGAGCCCAGAGAGAGCTGGGGGTGCAAGGCCGGAGAGGAGTCGGTAGAAGACAGAAAGACCACCTACCTGCCTGCGGTGAGTGAGTGAAAGGCCCTCAGAGATAGCTTCATCGCGGGAGATTCCAATAATTCTGAAAGCTTTGGTTTCAACAGCGTGAAGCCGAGCTAGGTGTGAGGCAGGAGCACCGGCCCATAGGGGAGAACAGTATTCCATTGAGCTGCGGATGAAAGCCTTGTATGTGGTGAGGAGCTCAGGTGTGCCGAGGAAGGACTTCGCACGACGGAGGATGCCCAGTCGGCGACTGGCTTTGGAGGCCAGCTTGGAAATGTGGTTTTCCCAAGAAAGATCATGGCAGATAGTGAGACCCAAAATCTTGAGCGACAGAACTTCTTGGAGAGGATTGTTGAGAAAGTAGATGGGAGGGTTGTCCAGTCGAGCTTTTCGGAGAGACATAGTAAGAGTGTGAGATTTGTCAGGATTGAAAGACATGTTCCACTTGTTTGACCAGTCTGTGATTTTGTCCAGGTCTTCAGAGAGTGAGGAGGCAGCAGACTGCCGATCTGAGGGAAGAGGAATGGAGCGGCAGAGAGTGGAGTCATCAGCAAAGAGATAGAGAGGATTTTCGAGAGAGTCAGAGAGATCATTGATGAAGACCAGAAAAAGCACGGGGCCCAGAACACTGCCTTGGGGAACTCCAGCCTGAACAGGAAGAGGAGATGAGAGAAACCCATTCAGGGCCACACGTTGACGACGACTAGAGAGGAAGTCCGCCAGCCATGCGTGGAGATTTCCATGGATACCAAAGGAGGAGAGTTTGGTGAGCAGAGCGGGGTGCCAGACCGTGTCGAAGGCACGTGATATGTCGAGGGAGACAGCTCTAATTTCCTGTTTGGCATTGAGGACCTCCATCCATTGTTGAGACAGCAGAAGCAGCATGTCCAGAGTAGAGTGACCTGGTCTGAAACCAAATTGATGATCAGAGATCAAGCCATTGGAGAAGAGGAAAGATTTCATATCAGAAGCAATGATGGATTCCATGACTTTGCTGATAATTGGGAGAAGGCTGATTGGTCTGTAGTTGCTAGGATCTGTTTTTGCACCTTTTTTGTGCAAAGCGGTGATGTTGGCTGATTTCCAAGCAGATGGCAGTTGACCTTGAGCAAAAGAGAGGGTGAAGAGAACAGAGAGAGGGTGAGATAGAGCAGCAGAGCAGGATTTTAGGACCCGTGGGCTGATGCCGTCGGGTCCAGTTGCAGAATCAGAGTCGAGGGTTGACAGAAACTTTTCCACCTTGTCAGGAGGAAAGGACACGGAGTCCAGGAGTGGGTACAGAGAGGGATGGGTTTGGGACACAAGATTTAGAGGCAAACACAGAGTTGAGGCATTTAGCTTTTTCACGTGCGGAGTCAGCTGTGTAGCCGTTTGAGGTAAGGGAGGGGATGGAGGGGGAACAAACACCAGAAACAGATTTGACCAGACGCCACCAGGATTTGGAAGAGGGAGACAGGTTTGAGAGTTCGGTCTTGAGAGTGGAGAGATATTGTTTCCTGGCTCTCCTGAGGGCAGACACACAATAGTTTCGGGCTTTCTTAAAGGAAATGAGATTTCCTTCTGTTGGATTTGCTTTCCAGGAGGCGAATGCAAGTTGTTTCTGGGCAATTTCCTTACCACAAGATTCCGTGTACCATGGGCGGGAGGAAGGGTATGACAACTGAAGACGACATGTGATAAATCTGTGCATGAGAGAGAGCAATTTACTTTGGAAAAATTCCCAGGATGAGTTGATGTCAGAGGCGGTAGAGATGGGAGAGCAGTCCAGATGATTGATGGCTGCTTGAAGACCGTGCCAGTTGGCCTGAGTGAAATGCCAGACTCGTCGACGCTGAGGAGGCTCTCTGAGAATGGTCAGAGAGATGTCCACTTTAACAAGCACATGATCAGATGAGCCGATTGGAGCAGAAGGAGAGCAGCCGACATTTGCAGTGAAGTTAGTCATAACCAAGACAAGTTGAGAAGATGCTCCATTGACTGATATCTGGGTCGGGAAATTGACAGATTGTGTCAGTCCCAATGAGTCGCAGAAGTCCTTTGCTGAGGAGCTATGGCTGGTGAGAGAGTTCCCCACGTCCAGCCAAATGCGATGGTGACAATTGAAATCACCACATATGAGGAAGAGAGAGTTGGGATGAGTAGATAGAAGTTGGTCCATATTATCAGACAGCGAGATGTAGATGGAGTCATCACTGTTTGGTGGACGGACGGTACAACACGCATATAAACAAAAGGTAGAAGCGAAGGGGAAGCCATAGCCCGAGGTATTCCTGGGGGTGAGGTGGAGAGAGGGCCGTGCAGGGAGAGTGAGGAAGTGAGTTTTTGATAAAGATAAATATATATATGTTAAAATATATATATATATATATATGTATATGTATTTGTATATATCTGACATGGTGGTGAACAGCTGTCTTGAAAACCTGGAGGGAAGAATGAGATTGAATAGAATTGTGGAAGTTGATTCCACAGGCAGAAAAAAGAGTAACAAATTGGGGAAAGTGAGCAGTAGTCCTGGATTTGGATAGTTTCACCACAAGGGGATTGGTTGATGGTGGACCATGTGTGCCCTGCAGAATCCTGGGTGTACAAAGCATGGAAAGAGCAGAAGGTGCAAGACCAGCAAAGAGGCTTTTCTCTCCAACATTGGGTTTTCATTCTGTGCATGGAAAACTTGTGCTTACTTCTTGATCAGGACTTCTCACCAGCCATGGCACCTCAGCAAAGGACTTCTGCGACTCACTGGGATTGACACAATCTGTCAATTTCCCGACCTGTCAATTTCCCGACCTGAACTCCAGGCTGGAGTTCTCTCTGGCCATTCTCAGAGAGCCTCCTCAGCGTCGCCGAGTCTGGCATTTCACTCAGGCCGACTGGCGCGGTCTTCAAGCAGCCATCAATCATCTGGACTGGTCTCCCATCTCCACTGCCTCTGACATCAATTCTTCCTGGGAATTCTTCCAAAGCAAACGGCTCTCTCTCATGCACAGATTTATCCCATCTCGTCTTCAGTTGTCTTACCCTTCCTCCCGTCCATGGTACACTGCATCTTGTGGTGAGGCAGTTTCCCTGAAACAACTTGCCTTTGCCTCTTGGAAGGCTAATCCAACTGAAGGCAATCTCAGTTCCTTCCACCAAGCTCGGAACAAGTGTGTGTCTACCCTCAGGAGTGCCAGGAAGCACTATCTCTCCACACTCAAGAATGAACTCTCTAACCTGTCTCCTTCCTCCAAATCCTGGTGGCGTCTGGTCAAATCCGTTTCTGGTGTTTGTTCCCCCTCCATCCCCTCCCTTACCTCAAATGGCTACACAGTTGACACCGCACGTGACAAAGCCGAATGCCTCAACTCTGTGTTTGCCTCAAAATCTTGTGTCCCAAACCCATCTCTCTCTGTTCCCACCTTACCCAGTCGAACCCAACTACTCCGCGACTCTGTGTCCTTCTCTCCTGACAAGGTGGAGGAGTTTTTGTCAAACCTCGACTCTGATTCTGCAACTGGACCAGACGGCATCAGCCCACGGGTCCTAAAATCCTGCTCTTCTGCTCTATCTCACCCTCTCTCTGTTCTTTTCACCCTCTCTTTTGCTCAAGGTCATCTGCCAGCATCCTGGAAATCAGCAAACATTACTGCTTTACACAAAAAGGTGCAAAAACAGATCCTTGCAACTACAGACCAATCAGCCTGCTCCCAATTATCAGCAAAGTCATGGAATCCATCATTGCTTTGGATATCAAATCCTTCCTCTTCTCCAATGGCTTGATCTCCGATCATCAATTTGGATTCAGACTAGGTCATTCTACTCTGGACATGCTGCTTCTGCTGTCTCAAAAATGGATGGAGGTCCTCAATGCCAAACAGGAAATCAGAGCCGTCTCCCTTGACATTTCACGTACCTTCGATACGGTCTGGCACCCAGGTCTGCTCACCAAACTCTCCTCCTACGGTATCCATGGAAATCTCCATGCATGGCTTGCGGACGTCCTCTCTGGTCGTAGACAACGTGTGGCCCTGAATGGATTTCTCTCATCTCCCCTTCCTGTTCAGGCTGGAGTTCCCCAAGGCAGTGTTCTGGGCCCTGTGCTTTTTCTGGTCTTTATCAATGATCTCTCCGACTCTCTGGAAAATCCTCTCTTTCTCTTTGCTGATGACTCCACTCTCTGCCGCTCCATTGCTCTTCCCTCAGATCGGCAGTCTGCAGCCTCCTCACTCTCTGAAGACCTGGACAAAATCACAGACTGGTCAAACAAGTGGAACATGTCTTTCAATCCTGACAAATCTCACACTCTTACTATGTCTCTCCGAAAAGATCGACTGGACAACCCTCCCATCTACTTTCTCAGCAATCCTCTCCAAGAAGTTCTGTCGCTCAAGCTTTTGGGTCTCACTATCTGCTATGATCTTTCTTGGGAAAACCACATTTCCAAGCTGGCCTCCAAAGCCAGTCACCGACTGGGCATCCTCCGTCGTGCGAAGTCCTTCCTCGGCACACCTGAGCTCCTCACCACATACAAGGCTTTCATCCGCAGCTCAATGGAATACTGTTCTCCCCTATGGGCTGGTGGTCCTCCTCACACCGAGCTCGGCTTCACGCTGTTGAAACCAAAGCTTTCAGAATCATTGGAATCTCCCGTGATGAAGCTATCTCCGAGGGCCTTTCACTCACTCACCGCAGACAGGTAGGTGGTCTTTCTGTCTTCTACCGACTCCTCTCCGGCCTTGCTCCCCCAGCTCTCTCTGTGCTTTGTCCCCCAAATATTCCTACAGGTCGCACAAGATCTGCCAGCAACCCTCTGATGGTTATACTGCCGAAATCTCGGCTCTCTGCTCACCTTCACTCTTTCATTCCTCTTTTCTCCCGCCTCTGGAACAAACTCCCACACTCTCTTCAATCCCACTCCTCCCTCCAGGTCTTTAAAACAGCTGTTCACCACCATCTCTTATCTTTCCCCATCCAAAACCTTGATCTTTTCTACCCCCACTAATTCACCCCAGATCCACCTTGTTTGAAATTCCAACTTCTTTCCTGGAAGTCCCGGCAGTGTTCATATGTTTTATACCTCTCCCACTCCCCCAAAGCCCTCTCCCTCCCACAGATCTCTCGATGTCCCTGCTCTCAGATGTTGTGTTTGTGTTCCTCCCCCTCTCGCCCCATCTTGCCTACCGCTCCCCATGTTATATGTTTTATGTGTCGGTTTGTCTTTCTGTGTAATGAATGTTAGCTCTTTCACGAGCCTCGATCTTGTATACAAAAAAAAAAAAAAACACACCAAGTCGAGTCATTGCAGTTTCTATACCATTCTGATCTGATCTGGTGTAACATACTCTGTTACAGTGCATCCGTGCTGCCGAAACAGTTTATTAGCAAGGGATATACTCGGCGGTTTGCCATTGCCCTCCCAGCAGTGGTTCAGGCAGGAATTTGAAATTTGTTCAGAGTGCCTCCGATGGCTCACCTACTCCTCGTGCACGTCTCCATGGGATCTTTAACGTCCACTAGTTCATGCTGGCAAATGGGATGCCTGTTTAACATCCATCCGAGGGACGGCACACGCAATGATGAATCATCCTGCCTGTGAAACACTGGGTTTACAGTTTATAGATGGGTTGAGATTTGAACCCAGGCTAGATGACTTAGAGGTGAGTGTGCATACCTCAGGGCCATTCTGCCAGCCGATGCCATGAGGATAGGCACTTAAAAATAACAATTTATGCAAAGGTCGAGTACCCTTCCAGCAAAGATGCTTCTTCAGCTATCATTCTGCTGAGATTCTCATAATCATCAGATCCATACAATTCACATTGCAAACAAAAAAAAATTCATAACAAGCAAAGAAATCTCTTTTTTGCAGGTATATTTTCGAAATTCATTTCACAAACTGTTTGTTTTAAATATTTGTTATAAATATCCTCCGTATAACCACTGATGAAGAAAATGTGCTATGCGACACCTCCCAGCTCCATCTTGTTAACACGGTCATAGAAAGCTCTGGTTTGTCCCTAATTTGGCAAACCTAAACCATGCTGCGGCAACAGCCTGTTTATGCCAAAAACACATGAGGCAATAATCAGTCCCGATGCTTGCAAAAAGTGTTCATTGTCATTGTTTTGGCAATCCGCACACTGCAAGTACTTCTCTTCTGGCTCCAGACTCCCCCAAGGGTTCACTTTACCTCGCCATAGATGGTGGCTCAGATGTCGGCCTCAGGAGATTTGCCAGAGCCACATGGATGGCTTTGATTGGCCTAAAGGGTTCATGCAGTGATACCAGGCAGCGTCAGGTATACATTATACCAGGTGGTATGCATTCATGCATTATGTTATTGGGTCAGGTATGCACGTTCCACAAAAAGGGCAGTCATATTATGTTATGCTATGTATGAAAGAGTTAAATAACCACGCGTTTCCAAGTGCCTGTGTAATGCCAACTTAATTTCCACTGAAAGTTTAAAAGAAGCATGTGTACACCTAATGTTGAGTGTGCTGCCCGATAAACTGGGTCACTCGTCTGTGGCAAACATACCGTAAATAATTCTCCGTGGGCTTTGAGTATAAATAAACGTCACTTCCGGAATCTCATTATTGCCATCTGCATGCAATTATTTACTATGTGGTGTTGGTATCTATATTTGTGGTATATTTCAGATTGTTTTTTTTTTGGGATTCGTTACAATTATCGGTGATTTGTTTAATTACCAGCCATTTTTATATTCATATAGAAATAGACGGTATTAAATTGTAGATTTATTGCAGAGTTGTAGAGTACTGCAATCGTACCCATTCTCCCTCCCCTCCCCCCCATTCCCCCCATTCCCCCCATTCCTCCCTCCCTCCTCCCCTTCCCTTTTCCCCCCTCTCCCCCTCCCCTCCTCCTCCCCTCCCCCCCCCCTTACCCCCATCCCCTCCTCTTCGCCCCTCACTTCCCCTCCCCCTCCTCCTCCTCCCCCTTACATCCCCTCCCCCTCCCCTTCCCCCCCTCCCCTTCCTCCCCCTCCCCTCCCGTCCCCTTCCCCCCTCCCCTCCCGTCCTTTCCCCCCCCTCCCCTCCCCTCCCCTTACCCCCTTCCCCTCCCTTTCCTCCCCCTCCACTGCCCGGCCACGCCTGGTACTTCTGCTTGTATACATACACAGTAGTCCACACGGCTTCACAGACCATGTTTGTCTTTTATAATTTCAGGAAATATATGGGCAGTCCTTATGACTGGGGAAGAGGGTTGAAGGCATGGCCTGCAAGATGGGCGGAACTTATGGCACCAATTGCTCATTACAAACAAAGAAGAGTGACCATGGTGTTATTGCCATGGCAACAATTGTGTATAAACAATCAGACTCTGTTCTGTTTGCTCAGTTCAATTGAAGCTGTTGTCGTGGTCGGTGGTGCAACACGGAGCGCGATCTTTATTTATTAATTCGACGTGGATTTTGAGACGTTTGACTGTTCCTTTGACTGTTCCTGTTCCAAAATCAAGACTCTCTGCTCACCTTCACTCCTTCATTCCTCTTTTCTCCCGCCTCTGGAACAAACTCCCTCACTCTCTTCAATCCCACTCCTCCCTCCAGGTCTTTAAAACAGCTGTCCACCACCATCTCTTATCTTCCCCCATCCAAAACCTTGATCTTTTCTACCCCCTTAAAACAACCCAAATCCGCCTCTTTAAATCCCGAACTTGTTTCCTGAAATTCCTCATAGTGTTCATTTGCTTTATACCGTGTACCCCTCCCTCCTCCCCAGCCTTCCCCCTTCCACAGATCTACCGGCATCCTTGTTCTCTACTATTGTTGTGCTTGTGTGTTTCCCTCACCCTCCCCCTCTTGTCTCCCGCTCCCTTCATTGTATGTTTTATGTGTCTGTGCATGTTTTCATGTTCAATGTGTTAGCTCTTCCATAAGCCTCAATTCTGTATACAAAAAACCCCCCAAAAAAGCAACAACAAAAAAACACAATGTAATGGTGGACCATGGGGTGGACATGTGGTCAAATCTTCTACCCAATCACCGATTTATAAACAGATTGTGTTCTGAGACCATATGCAGTACAGATTTTTTTTTTCGGTTTTTGATTTACAAAACCTCGAACGAGATCTGCCGACTCCAGTAATTTCTCCATTTAGAAAAAGGCCGATTGATTTACGCTGGAAATATGTCCCACAATTTCACAACCTCCTAACGAGGGTTTTGCGCCAAATTTACAACGGCCGCGACTTTAACTCATACTGCGATTCTTATTCCAAACCGAAACACGCACCAGGCTGACACAACAGTGTTGAGAAATAGGTTTAATAATAATAAAAAGCAAGCAATGAGAGATCGGGAGAACAAGAAGAGGCAAATATATCACAATTCTCAATACAATTTTCAACCCACGTGCCCAAAATATCTCGGTGGCTTCTGCGTTAACTTAACGCGTTCACACTACATAGATTCGAACAGGGAGAGGTCACAAGACAATGTAAAATAACCAGCTCCCCATGCGATGCCTGCATGGGGTCAGTGCTGGCTGTTCAAGGGAGAGCTAGACGGCAAGGCTTTTGGCAGGCGGCATTGCGACTGGGTCCCATAACCTCTCGGCACATGAGTGCTTGTACGGCCCGCATTGTGGAGGCCCATGTGCCGCGTCCTCGTTGGACACCATGGGACCTCTCTTGCCTACCAACTCACTGCTCAGTGCCAACTCTCTTAATCAACTGACTTGAGCTCCTCACCCCTGCACTGCTCTCTACCAACTGCCTCACCAAACTGCTGTGAACAGTCCCCACCCTTCGGCTTTCCTTACCTCATGATGATGCGCTGATTGGTTATCCGCCCGGCCTCTCGAGCCACTTGCTCTGCCCATGCTTGTGAGTGGTTTCAGGTGGCTCCAGAGGTTTCCAGCAAGGGCTGCAGTCCTTACCCTCATGCATGGGTGCATGGTGACCTTTGCAGCCCTCGGGGTGGAAGAGTAGATGCTGGGCTTGCGGAGCTGGTTGAAATAGTCGTTTGCTTTAAAGAAAACACACAGACACAGATATTACATAGGGAACGATTTAAACATTTAATGAAAGGGTACAGTGGGGAAGCCTTTCACACATTATGGTGGTGAGGAGTTACTGTTGTCATCTCCTAAACAAGCTACAACATGCGCTCTATCATTTTCATACAGAAACCACACACTTGTGCCAAACATGTACTCATGGTATAATTAGTCTCCTTTACACCCGTTCCTCCCTAACACCGATCCTGCAACAGTACTATAAAGAAAATACTCGACAGCTTGATATTTATCCATGAAAGGGTGGCTGGCAGGATGGCCTAGAGGTTTTCACACTCGCCTCTGTGCAGTCTCGGCTCAGCTAAAAACTGTCTCCCGGTGTGCCTCGGAGGGAAACTGAGCATCCCATCTGCCAGCATTAGTTGGTGGGCATTGAAGATCCCATAGTGTCCTTCATGAAGAGTAGGCAAGCTATTGCCAGTACCCTGGCCAAATTCCTGCCATAACCTACAGGGGGCGTTGCTTAAGCGGCACAGCAAGTGCCCCACCCCCACCCCACCTTTCAGTCAATGGTGTTACTCATAGTTATGTGCTGCATACAAAAGAAGAGGACATGACACTTCTCAAAAGGATTTTTCCTAATAAACGAATTGTGACACATATGATCATGTGATCCTTGATCCACTTAATGTAAGCACATATTGTATATAACGTATTAGCAAATTTCTGACTGATGAATCTTTTTGATGATTTTTTTTTTGTCTGTTGGCCTTAGGAACGGATGAGCAAACCATTTATGGAATCTTGGCAAGGAGAAGCTACGCACAGCGACAGGAGATAGCTGAGGTGTACAAAACGTGTCATGGATCGGTACGCCCAAGTAGCAGCAAGACACTTCCTGATTTATAACAGTATTTCCTTACAGGGGGGTTTATGGGCCTGGTATAAAATTGGAGACTCCTTTATGTCCGAGGTGATTTGCATAGAACGATGATGGCATGCAGAGAATCTTTTTTGATTAATTTGAGCGTCCCTAATGCAGTTGACACATAGATCCAACCAAAGTTTTATTCTGGTCACATGAGGTAAAATGATAATCATAAGGTTGATTTCATTCAGAATGTTATCACCATTTTACACTCACTTGTGTTGTCCTTCTGAACCATGACCTCTTTATGAAAACCTCGTCACTTTCTTTACTGGATATTTTTTGAGGATTTTTATTTTTTATAATATAGTTTCTTTTTATTTATAAATCTATACTTTTTGATAATATAAAATATTATTTTCTGAATATTTTATTACATAATCGATTAATGTGGATTTTGTTTTACCATTATCCTCCACCTGTACGCTCTACACATGCCTCATTCCTTCCCTCTCCATACACCTACCGCATCTACTCCCAAGCTTCTTTCGCTTCTCTCAACTCCTCCACTAAACTCTTTTTCTCTCTCCTATCATTTTACATTCTCTTTCATTTGCCAATTTTAATTTTCAACTTCGAATAATTTTTCAGAACAACAGTGTCTGCAGATGGCTTCGTAAATTTATTTTGAAATTGCTGTTTTGCATTTTGCTTGAAAATCGAGTGACTTTTGGAGTGGGAGTTGGCAGGTACAATCCTGTCTCACGTTCATCATTATTTCCTTCCACTGGGATTTTTTTGCCATCATTATGTCCATTTGCCACTTGCCATTTTTTTCATTACTTCATCATTGAAGACATCCCATCTATTTATTTTTCAATATAGGGCCCTTGATTTCAATGCATCTGCTCCATTTATCTTTCAAAACGTCCACACCAGTAAAATAGAAATTTTCCGATTTCTCCTTCAGCCACCGTCTCGGTAGGTTCAGTGAGATCCTCATCATTCGGCTGATCCGCTGCTATGCAGGTGGGTCTTCAAGTGTCATGAGACAGATAAGAGTTACTTAGGGGGTGGCAGCAGGCACAGGCCTTAATGGGTGGGGGTGGGAGAGAATGATCAGCTGCTTGAAGTTACAGCCACAAATAACAGTTTGCATGACACGGATCTTATTCACAAACATGTTGTTCTGAAGGACACCTTTGGTCAGCATCCCTTGGTTTTTGGCTGGAATGGCCTATCACAATTTTTACTAGATGCTGGTGTAACATTTTCCTTTAATAGTAGTTTTGTGAAGCATATCGTCAATCAGCAAGATTCTCTTAGCATTCCAGAAATCCAAGCCATGATGGCTTAGCGATTAGGGTGCCGGCTTGGGATCCTAGGATCCTGGGTTTGAATCCCGGTCGATCGCTGAATTAACACCAGGGGGGTTGACTCAGCCTGGCATCCTTCCAAGGTTGGCAAATTGAGTACCAATTCCCTGGTAATTCCCTGCGTGTCACAAGAGGCGACTAACAGGGTTCGTGGCAGGAAGAGCATCCGGCCATAAAACATTGCTTCAAAAAAGGGAACCATGGTGCCCAAAAAAGGCCAACCCCTGCTCTGTGGGGAAAAACGGTCTCTAAAGGTGGTTCTTTTCTTTTTCATTATTGCAGTGGTGAACTACGTTCTCTAGTGGTAGCAAGAAAAAAATCCCAGTGTTAGGAAAAACAAATTTCTTACTAATTATATACAGTATGTTCAGTGCATTCAGAAAGTATTCAGACCCCTTCACTTTTTTCACTTTTTTTATGTTGCAGCCTTATGCTGAAATCGTTTAAATTCATTTTTTCCCTCATCAATCTACACTCAATACCCCATAATGACAAAGAGAAAACAGGATTTTAGAAAGTTTTGCAAATTTATTAAAAAGAAAAAACTGAAATATCACATTTACATAAGTATTCAGACCCTTTGCTATGACACTTGAAATTTAGCTCAGGTGCCTCCCATTTCTCTTGATCATATTTGAGATGTTTCTACGCCTTGATTGGAGTCCACCTGTGGTAAATTCAATTGATTGGACATGATTTGGAAAGGCACACACCTGTCTATATAAGGTCTCACAGCTGACAATGTATATCAGAGCAAAAACCAAGCCATGAGGTCGAAGGAACTGCCTGCAGAGCTTAGAGACAGGATTGCGTCGAGGCACAGATCTGGGGAAGCCTACAAAAAAAATCTGCTGCATTGAAGGTTCCCAAGAGCACAGTGGCCTCCATAATTCTTCAATGGAAGAAGTTTGGAACAACCAGGACTCTTCCTAGAGTTGGCCGCCCGGCCAAACTGAGAAATCGGGGGAGAAGGGCCTTGGTAAGAGAGGTGACCAAGAACCCAATGGTCACTCTGGCTGAGCTCCAGAGATCCTGTGTGGAGATGGGAGAAACTTCCAGAAGGACAACCATCACTGCAACACTCCACCGATCTGGGCTTTATGGCAGAATGGCCAGATGGAAGCCTCTCCTCAGTGAAAGACACATGAAAGCCCACTTGGAGTTTGCAAAAAAGCACCTAAAGGACTCGCAGACTGTGAGAAACAAGATTCTGTGGGTTTTTTTGGACATGGTTTCTGGAAATTATGGAATTTGGAAATGATGGGAGAGATTGGATGTACTAGTAAAGTACCTGAATAATGATGGAATACACATCCAAATGGTGTGAGACGAATTAGGGGGACACCGCCAGTGACTATCAAATTAGACCCCACTAAACCATTGCCCCAAAGGGATCAATACCCATGGCGACCAGTGGCTGAACAAGCTTTGACCGTGATTTTATAGTTATGGTCATGGAGTAGATCATACTAGAAAATGGGAGGATGGTGTCCATAGTAATTAAGTGGTGCACATATGGTATTAAAATGCTGGAATGTTTTTGTGCGAGCATTTCATCCGCAGGCTCATGGGAGTAGCAGGTGAGGACAGTGAGGTCCACAGTAGCTGATGCAATTTGTGTCTTCTTCAAAAATCTGCTTAGGAGGTTGGTCACTTTCGATGCGATCCAACCGGTAGATGATCTCACAAAAGGTGGACTGAGAATATTACAAACCACCGAGACGACTCCAAACTCAGATGGAACAGGAACAAAGCAAAGGCCGAAAAAACTTCTTGATGAAGGTGACATTTGTGTTGCTGATGAAAGCAAGTTCTATAATGGAGCAAGAGCATTTTGTGTGAAAGTTGCTTCTCAGGCCTTAGACAATTTTCCCTTTCATGATAGTGTCCTCAACCATGCAATGTTTATGAATTTTGAAAGGAATGAAGAGTGCACATTTGATTCGGTGGAATTTTTCTGTACAAAGTACCCAGACTTGCTTCAGTTTACACCTACACAAATAGATAAGCAGCCAAAGGAATGTGTAGATTACTGGCTTCTTCATAAGCATGATATTACTGATGCAGAATGGGAAAACCGCGATAGTGTATGAGGAAGGGGCAGAAGAGGAGGCGGAGGCGAAATAGTATCACAGAATGGAAATGATATGGGGCAATATATTGGATATTAAGAACTGTGATGCTTCATGTAGATGCAAGTAATTGCCAAAAGTACCTAAGTTGCTTCTGACTGTCCCACATCGCAATGCTGGAGGGGAGTGTTCAGCCTCATCAAACAGAATAAGAAACCAACCCATTCACATCTTCAGGCAAATGGCACACCGTCCTCCATTATGCAAGTAAAACGGATTGGCAAGGTTTACTGTGGCGTTTAGGGAACCTACAAAGAAACTTGAAATTAGCAAAGAAGGCAAAGAAACAGTGCAATGACATGCACAATAAATAGATTAATTATAATTATTATTAGTAGCACAATACCTTGTTTTTATCAAACATTACCCTAAAGCTGGCCACCATTTGTAGGCCTATATAAAATTGGAGCTTCAGAGGATCTGCAGAGAAGAATGGCAGAAAATCCCCAAATCCAGGTGTGCAAAGCTTGTCGCGTCATACCCAAGAAGACTCGAGGCTGTAATCGCTGCCAAAGGTGCTTCAACTAAGTACTGAGTTAAGGGTCTGAATACTTATGTAAATGTGATATTTCAGTTTTTTCTTTTTAATAAATTTGCAAAACTTTCTAAAAGCCTGTTTTCTCTTTGTCATGGGGTATTGAGTGCAGATTGATGAGGGAAAAAATGAATTTAAACGATTTCAGCATAAGGCTGCAACATAACAAAATGTTAAAAAAGTGAAGGGGTCTGAATACTTTCTTGAATGCACTGTATATGAAAGGTAATATTAAATTATCCCCAATTCGTGTGTGTGTGTAATATCATATGAAATATAAATGTTCCTTATTGGGTGTAGGAAGGCGAGTGTTTTAGGCACCGACAAAAATATTGGAAAAAAAAAAAAAATTCTTCAAAATGCCAACAGGATTGAAACAAATGGAAAGTTTCAACTCAAGATAGATGGAAACAACAGGATCGAAACAAAAAATACATCACCGGGCAACGCCGGGTACTCCAGCTAGTATTTCATATACCATCTTCTGCTGTATAAAAACATTTTCTCGGAAAACATCTACTGGATCAGTGTAAAATCGTCCCTCAACACATCTGAGAGAGCACCTAAAACTCAAGGGCTATAAAGTGGGCCTGAACCCCACCCATTAAGGCTCTGCACAACTAAGTCTCAAGATTTTTTTACTTCCTCCATTTCCTCATCTCCATTTCACCTTTCCTTCTACCCACCCCTTCATGTGTAATATGCAGATAGATATAGCCCTTAATGTAGGAATGCGCACAAAGTTGTCTTTCTGAATAATTATATCGATGGTATTCTTTAAATGCTGCTGACTTCAAAAACAATAAGCACAACTCAAGATGGAGTCAAAAGGTTTTGCTTTATGTGAATGTGGTTTGACTCAATTGTGAAAGCTTTAGTCATCATTCATTAATGCTAGTCTTGCAATCCCGTTGAGGCAGTTCGGCCTGTTCTGCAAGGCACTCCCATTGTGGAGCTCGAATTGCTTTGTACTGTGACTTCACAAATAATGGACGAGCTGCAAAGTGACACCAATATGAGAGATTCCTATTGGGCAGGGCCAAACTGGAAAAAAGGTAAGCGCTTATCGCAGAGCAGGTGCTAGAATACACCAAGAGTTAGGAGGCCGAGGAAGAAGACGAATGAGTTTTGATGTTGTAGGCAATAACCAGACAAGTGGGTACTGAGTATAGCATTCCTGCATTCTGAAGAACTAATATTTTGTGACCATTTGCTTAACAAATTTGGGTGTGACAGCACATTGATATTAACCCTTGCACTGCCAGTAATGTACCGATCAGCCCACAGTTTTTACTGTCTAAATGAATTTGAACAGATTTAATTTCCTGCATTACACTTCCATAATTATACAGGATAAGTCCTTTGTAACAGAGGGATTTTGAATAAATCTTGCACTATTGATGAATAAAGCTGAATGATGCCTTTTAAAAGATCTTTTCACGATTTTGGAAGCATCTTTAATTTAAGTATTTTTACACACTGGTACTTATTGCCTCCCAACCTTGCCCGATTCCAACCCCTGTTCTTATTGGGGCTAATTAAGACCCCCAGCAGAGATCGTCTGCACATCCCCTGCAGTGACCGAAATAACAGACTTCAGCTCTGTTGTTAATGTTGGTTGGTTGTGTTTCTGCTTTTGCTGGATACACTGAACACCGTGCTTCCCAAACTGCACTCCCTTATTTTCAACAGATCTTTTATGTCTTCAATTTTTTTCAGGATATTGTTGAAGACATCTCTTCAGAGATATCTGGCACTTTGGAGATGGTCCTGCATGCCCTACTGACCCCTCCTGCGTTGTATGATGCTCGTGAATTGAACTGGGCTATGGCGGTAGGTTGGCTGGATAACTTGATCTGTAGACCTATGAGAAACATACATTCATGAAAAGACGTTATACAATTGTCTTTCTTGGCAGACATTATTGACAAAGAAACAAAAGATCATCTGCCGAAAGAGGGGTGTGCATTCAACTTATATGTATATAATGTATATAACATATGTATATATACAGTCACGTGAAAAAGTAAGTACACACCATGTAAAGTTTTGACTTTTTCAACATATTTCAACATACAGCTATTTTATCTTCATTTCAACAATATTGATAGATAAAGGTGATATAATATAACAAATATCATGAAACATTTACATTTTGTAGTCCATTGTATCATTTAAATAAACATAAATGCAAATTTCGCATGTGGAAAAAGTAAGTACACCCTTGCCTTTAATAGGTGGTATTGTCCCCTTTGGCAGAAACAACCTCAAGTAGGCGTTTCTTATAACTGTCTACCAGTCTCTGACATCGACTGGGACAAATTTTTGCCCACTCCTCCATGCAGAATTCTTTCAGCTATGCGATGTTTGAGGGGTTTCTTGCATGCACAGCTCGTTTCCAATCCCCCACAACATCTCGATGGGATTTAGATCCGGGCTTTGACTTGGCCATTCCAGAACCCTCCATTTCTTTCTTTTCAGCCATTCCTTGGTGGATTTACTGGTATGTTTAGGGTCATTGTCATGTTGCAAGGTCCACCTTCGGTTGAGCTTCAACTTTCTGACAGATGGCCTCACGTTATCCTCAAGCACCCTCTGGTACAATGAAGAATTCATAGTGGATTATATGATGGTGAGCTGCCCAGGCCCTGATGCAGCAAAGCTGCCCCAAACCATAATATTTCCACCACCATGCTTTACAGTTGGTATCAGGTTCTTGTCGTCAAATGCTGTCTTTGGTTTTCGCCAAACATGTCTTCTGGTACTGTGGCCAAATAGCTCTACCGTTGACTCATCTGTCCAGAGCACATTGTTCCAGAAGTGCTGGTCTTTGCCTAGGTGTTCATTGGCAAACTTTAGTCTTGCCCTGATGTTCTTTCTGGACAGCAAAGGTTTCCTCCTGGCACACCTCCCATGTAGATCAAATTTGTGCAGCCTCTTTCTAATGGTAGACTCATGCACTTTGACATCAACAGTTGCAAGAGCTACCTGTAGGTCCCGTGATGACATTCTGGGGTTCTTAGAGACTTCTTTCAGCATCTTGCGGTCTGCTCTCAGGCTGAACTTGCTGGGGCGGCCTGGCCTGAACAAGTTGGCAGTTGTTTGGAATCTTTTCCACTTGTTGATGATCTTCCGGACAGTCGAATGATTGATTTCAAATTGTTTGCAGATCTTTTTAAATCCCTTCCCAGACTCGTAGGCATCTATAACCTTCTTTCTGAAGGCCTCAGAGAGCTCTTTTGATCTAGGCATGGTGATGCCGCACACTTCAACAATAAAGAGCAAACCAAACTAAATGTCTGAGGTTTAAATAAGACAGGTTCCTCCATGATCCTCTCTAACGATGTTCTAATCATTTGCACCTGAGCTGGTGCACCTGATTCTAATTTTAGGTATTTGAAGTAGTGATAAATGTAGGGGTGTACTTACTTTTTCCACATGCAAAATTTGCATTTATGTTTATTTAAATTATACAATGGACTACAAAATGTAAATGTTTCATGATATTTGATATATTATATCACCTTTATCTATCAATATTGTTGAAATGAAGATCAAATAGCTGTATGTTGAAATATGTTGAAAAAGTCAGAACTTTACACGGGGTGTATTTACTTTTTCACATGACTGTACATATATATATATATATATATATATATATATATATATATATATATATATATATACATATATATATATATACACACACACACACACACACACACACACCTGATGTATTCACCTGAGGGCTTGAAAGGAATGGTCATCATTTTCATATGTATATGTGTATATATTATCGTCTCTTCCTGGCCCCAGTAAACCATCTAATCCCGAGGTCTCAGGAAACGATTTCGTCCCCAGTCCTAATAAATAAAAAAATCTGCCTTCCCCACGCATTTGGTTTTTCTCTGGCATTGCCCTTTTACTCATGTAACACACTTTCGACGTTCCCACCTGTCAAACGCAGATTTCTCACGCACATGCACGTTACTAGGTGGGGCCCCCATATGTGCTCTTACCATGTCCTGCCACTCATCTTTCTCTGTCTCTATATACTGTATATATATATATATATATATATATATATATATATATATATATATATATATATATATATATATATATATATATATATACATACATATATATTATATATATATATATATATATATATATATATATATATATATATATATATATATATATATATATATATATATATATATATATATATATATATATACATATATATATATATATATATAATATATATATATTATATATATATATATATACATTATATATAATATTATATATATATATTATATATATATATATATTATATATATATATATATTATATATATATATATATTATATATATATATATATTATATATATATTATATATTATATATATTATATATATATATATATTATATATATATATAAGTTATATATATATATATATTATATATATAATATATATATATATATATTATATATATATATATATTATATATATATATATATTATGTATATATATATATATATATATATTATATATATATATATATTATATATATATATATATATATATATATATATATATATATATATATATATATATATATATATATATATATATATATATATATATATATATATATATATGTTCTTCCATCTCCTCTTTTATTGCCAAAATGCTTTTATCTTTCTTTTCTCCTATCTGTTCATCCTTTCAATCATCAGTAACAACTCAATCATCACATCTCCATGCTCTGCTCCCTCTAAAAACATTGTTCTACTCTGTCCATTAAATCCAGAAAATGTTACCTCTTCACTCTCTCGTGGTCATACTACAAGTATGAACAGGTAAGTTTCCCCCACGCATGACATGTCCAGGTAAACTTGCTGCTGACATTCTCAGCATCACAGGACCAGTTCCTCCTTCCACTTGGAGGGTCCAAATAATCCCCAAAACAGAATTCTGGTAAGGACCTCCTGTGGAGAGGCTGGGAGAAACCTCACCCAGACCTCACGCTCTGGATTTCCGACTCAAAAACTGTCACGGACCTCACTCGAGAGGTACATTGCCGGCTCAAAGTGCTGTTTCTCCCTCAAAACTCAGTTTAACACCATTCCTCGTGTGACGTCATCAAGCACACTCATTGGTTGCCTCACTGGAGCACACCATTTCTAGGCCCGATTGAAAGGAAACAGAATACAATTGAAAATATAGCCGTACTGGTAGAGCGTATATCACCCGCCAGGTTGAACAGTTCATGATTTGTATCCCGCTGATAGGCTGGATCTGGACCTGAACCAAAATTTAATCGGCTTGTTCTTGTAAACTACCCAACTCAACCACCAAATTTTGTCATAACTCGTCCACAACTTTTTGAAATATCATATGTATAGTTTTTAGCCCCATCTCTCAATGGTGAAGAATCACTTTAAATTCTTTTTTTAATACTCATATCCGGATCCGAATCTTCACCAAAATCGAATCAATTGTTGTCAAAACCTTGTCACTCAACCGCCCTGCCCACCAAGTTCACGTTCGAATCCATCCATAATTTTTGAGATATCCTGATCACACACAAACAGACAGGGGTGAAAACACAACCTCCATCCACCTTTGGCAGGAGAGGTAATTAACGATGCAACATTTATGGAAACACATGACTCCAGTGGTTTTGTTTCACATTAAAATAAAGCAAAGAAAAAGTCAATTTCAGCACAAGTTTGCTAACCTCTCAGAAGATCTCAGAAGCTTTTTACAGTGCAAAAATCATGATTGCTTCAGCTCATGGTATAGCCAAATTAGGAAACTTACCTGCCTCTGATAAAACAATGTGTATCACTGCCTAGGAACTGCAGAGAAATAGACTAGTACCTGTGCTCTTGCCCAAGGATCATTACTTCATCATTTGGGTTATTTGACTCCCCGCATGTATTACCTTTATGGTTTATTCATTGCAACATTTCCTGTTCCACTGGATGGACAGATTTTGTTTCATCTTGGCTTTTTGTCAATAGTTTCCTCTCTTTATTCCCCTTCCCCCTTCTATACATCCATAGAAGCAAACCTGTCTGTGTAAGTGAAGATTCACAGTGTGTTATTTGATGTAGATATTGTCGTGTCACTGGGGTCGAGACCCCAAGGACGAATGGCCGAAACGAGTTTAAACTCCGAGGCATATACCCAACTTGGTGGTATTATCTTTTCGCGCAGCGGGAAGGCTCGAGCCCTTATCTGATCGGAAACACACGCAGGGGTTATCCGATCCCCACAGACAGAGAAACGAATATACAGGCGCAGCACAGAAATGCAATAAATAATGGGTTTAATGAAGATAAATGCAAGTCATAAAAACGAAATAAATGGTGAGGTGAAACTAAATTCTAACTGAGGGACCCTCCATACGGACACAGAGACACGACAAGGGAAGACAAATTAAAGAAAATGTGCATTTGTGGTGCGTTGGCCGGTACTCAGCCTGGCGTCCCCAAACGGCCCTTGAAAGCCTGGTGGTCGTCAAAGGGAGTCAACGCGTGGGGAGCGCACAAGATGGCGCGCAGTCGCCCCCATAGCAACCAACGACCCGCGGAGTGGCGGCCGAAATCCCTCCTCCGATCATCACGATCCACCGGGCTCCAACCACTCGCCTCGCTGGTGCGTACCGCTCAAAGCACAGCCGCCTCCGCCGAAGGCACAGGGAGGGCATTATAAAACGCGACCGTCCACTATCAAAGCCAGGACCAGAAGAGCAAGATGGCGCGACAGCTTCTCTTTTCCTTCAGCTCCAAAATGTTCCACGATGACGTCACACTCTCTGTTCAATTACCGAACGCTGCTCAATCACGAAGGCCGGGGCGTGGCCTCCCTGTTACGATTCATCGGGGGGCGGAGTCTAATCTGCATTCAGGACTGTTCGGATGACGTCGAAGGCCGTGAGGCGGGGCTTGCGTGCCAATCGGCAAATGTGCTGGGTGTTGGTTAGCCCTGGCGGCGTTGTGAGCGAATGAGTCCATTTACAGTGCGATTGTTGTAGTTATTGTAATGGCGGCCCTTTTTGATGCAATAACAACGAAGGGAAAAATCACAGGGCAATTACACATTGGGGTTTATCCTTAAGCCCTACCTAATTAGCATAGCTCCACCCCTCGTATGGAGACACATATACGATCTTATCTGGACATTCCACACTACTTAGATACATCGAGGTGGGTTCTTCTTCTTCACGACACTTGGGGCATGCTAATGTATATGATTATATCTTGACCACGGTATGTCGTTGTTTACCCCCACAGATGTAACTGTTACGGATTCGTCACTTCCGTTGTTGTGGTTTTCATCCACTGTAAACATTTTTGATTCCATGTACTATTATTGTTGTCGTTTGGGGGAAATAGAGATTACTATTTTCAAAAGGTAAAAAACTTAATGTTTTAAATGAAACCGGAACCGGATGACGACGAAGAGGAAGAAGAGGAAGAGGAGGAAGAGAAGGCGGAGCGAGTGAGTCGGACAAGAAGCCGAGCTGCTTCGAGGTCTGGAGCGAACAATTGGCGAACGAGGGTCACGAGTGAACTTTGGGTTTCCCGGGAAAGGGATTCCTGCGACAGAGTTGTCATCGCTGTGACAGATAAACCTGCGTGACAGGTTTTGCGGTCGATTCCGGAGAGAATCATCAGAGTGCCGTTACGCCACGAGAACGGGCCGTCGGCCATTTTGACTCGTGCGCTTTGCGCATCGCTCAAGGTTTTTCACTTCGCTTCAACCATTCTCACCGCATCCAGACGTTAATTTGGTGTGTGTGTGTAACGTGGCTTTTGAGTGGGAAATCTGCGGTTCGCCAATTGAGAGCCGTCAAACGTCCATACCTGAAGGTGTGATTTCCCCGTCGCTTCTCGAGGACACCTTCACCCATCTTTGGCAGTGTAACTGCCAACCCAACGGGATTCTGGTCTCAATACGACATCGTACGGACAATCACTGGAGTGGATCGACTTTGGCTTGAAGCCGGAATCAACTTTGGCTTGAAGCCGGGAAAGAGACATTGGGGATGTTCTTTTCGCTCACTTGGAGCACGTGAGTTATATTGTACGAACCTGATGGTACCATCATAGGAAATACATATTGGTTGTACAATTGATTACTATTGTTGTTGTACTGTTATTCTTGTGTGATCTTAACACAATACTTGTTTGTTGGTAACAATTGGTGTGGTTTCACCATTGATCTTTGACATACAGAATAACACATCTTTCTGCCATGACTCCTCTCGGGGCTCGGAGGTACACCGTGACCGGGGTTTGGGGAGGAGCACGTAACAGTAACAATATTGTATATGACAATGGTACACCATCACTCCCTCCTCTTTACAACCCCATCCCTCACCCGCTCACACACACTCTTAATATATGTGGGATATACAATCCCACTAATTGCATATTCTATGAAATATATAGATAACCAGAATTTACGTATGCTGTATATGTAGTTCATTGCAATGTACGGCATAGTACTCAAAATTGGAGATATTGAAAAGAAACATTTGAACCACAATTGAGAGGTTCCAGTTCAGAATTGAGAGGCCTTTGGAAAGTATTCACACCCCTTGACTTTTTTTACATTTTGTTGTGCTGCAGCCTGAATTTAAAATGGAATAAATTGAGAATTTTTGTCACTGATCTCCACATAATACCCCATCATGTCAACGTGGAGTTTTTGGTTTTTTAAAGAAATTATTTACAAAATAATGAAAAATGGAAAACTATTTTTTTAGTATTCTAATATTAGTCAATTTTTTTTTATTCGTCAATAAGTATTCAACCCCTTTGCTATTACACTCCAAATTGCAGTCAGGTGCACCAAATTTCCTTTAATAATACTTGAGATGTCTCTACAACTTGATTTGAGCCCACCTGTGGCCAATTCAATTGATCGGACACGATTTAGAAAGAAACACACCTTTCTGTATAAGACCCACAGTTGACAGTGCATGTCAGAGCAGAAACTCGACCATGAAGTCCAAGTAACTGTCCGTAAAACTCCGAGATAGAATTGTGAGGAAACGTAGATCTGGGGAAGGGTATAAGTCAATTTACAGAGTGTTAAAAGTTCCCAAGAGCACAGTGAGCTTCATCATTAGGAACTGGAAAGAATATGGAACGACACAGACTCTTCCTAGAGCTGGCCGTCTGACCAAACTGAGCAAAAAGGAAAGAAGGACCTTGGTCATGGAGGTGACCAAGAACCCAATGACCACTCTGACAGAACTACAGAGTTCCTTGGCTGAGATGGGAGAACCTGCCGGAAGGACAACAGTCTCTGCAGCATTTCACAAATCTAGGCCTTATGGGAGAGTAGCCAGACGGGAGCCACTCCTGAGAAAAAGGCACATGACAGCACACCTGGAGATTGCAAAAAGGCACAAGATAGACTGAGAGCATGACGCAAAAGATTATGTGATCTGATGAGATGAAACATAGGGACATTAACCCTGGCACTCACCTGGTAGAATAAACAGTATGCTGACTAAAGGTATTGTAAACCAATTTCAATGGTTGCTACAAGACAGGGCAGCATGTAGAATCATACTAACATAATCATAAGACTTTAAACAAACAAAAATAAATACCTATTTTGGGGGGTAATCCCCCCACTCCCAAACCCCATATACCTCCTCAGACACCAATTTTCTAATGCCGTGAACAATCTTTAGTATAGCATGGATGATGAAGGTTGTGGTCAAGTTTCATCGAAATTGTGTGTGTAGTTTCAGAGAAGAAAGCAAATTCTTATTTGGGGGGGTCAAACCTGGATCCACTTTGACCAAGGTAAACCCCCTTAGACCTTGTTTTTTTTAATGCCGTGAGCAAACGTCAAAACACAACAAATATAATTTGTGCCAAGTTTTTCGATCCCTTCATCTGTTTCGGAGAAGAAGTTGCAAGTATTTACGGATGGACTGACGGATTGACAGACGGACGACGCGCCATTGCATAAGCTCCCCTGAACTTCGTTCCAAGTGAGCTAAAAATGAACTCTTTGGCCGAAATGTAAAGTGCTACATCTGGTGGAAACGAGCACAGCTCATCACCCATCTAACACCATCCCTACCATGAAGCATGGTGGTGGACGCATGATGCTATGGAGGTGCTTTCCAGTGGCAGCGATTGGGCGACTAGTAAGGATAGAGGGAACAATGAATGGAGCCAAATACAGGCAAATCCTTGGGGAGAACCTGCTTCAGAGTGCAAAAGACCTGATACTGTGGCGAAGATTTACGTTCCAACAGGACTATGACCCTAAGCGTACAGCCAACACAACACTGGAATGGCTTCAAAATAAGAACGTGAAATTCTTTGAGTGGCCCAGCCAAAGCCCAGACTTGAATCCCATTGAAAATCTGTGGAATGACTTGAATATTGCTGTTCTCCGACATTCTCTATCCAACTTGACAGAGCTTGAGCAAATTTGCAAGGAAAAATGGGTGAAACTCCCCAAATCCAGATGTGCAAAGCTGATACAGACATATCCAAGAAGACTCGAAGCTGCAATCACTGCCAAGGGTGCTTATACGAAGTGTTGACTCAGAGCATTGAATACTTACGTAAATTAGATATTTCTGTATTTCATTTTTAATTATTTTGTGTATAAATTCTGAAAAAATTAATTCCACTTTGACATTATGGGGTATTATGTATCGATAGATCGGTGACAAAAAAAATCTCAATTTAAATCATTTTCAATTCAGGCTGTAACAACAAAATGTGAAAAAGGTCAAGGGGTGTGAATACTTTCTGAAGGCACTAAGTTCAGTCCAATTTTCCTACTACTCTCACATCAGGGCGGTATGTTTCTCTGAACAGGGTGCAGGAACGAATGAGAGCTGCCTTATTGAGATACTGGCAACACGTACCAACGAACAAATAAAGGCTTTGGTAGAGGCATATGAAACTGGTAGGTACATTATGTGCTTGTTGCATGTGAGATAGCATTTTTAGACAAAGTAAAATGTTAGCCTGCTTTGCAGTGAAAATGCATCCGTTTATTTTAATATATACAATTTGGATTAGGTGTATCTTCCAGGATAGTTTGGAGGTAGATCACCTTTCAGCTGTATAATCTGAGTCTGAATCCCAACACCACCATAAACTGTTAACCTGATCATTATTGCTTATTGGCCAGAGCACTATATCATTGAGTATGCTGTCCCTTGAAGGGACGTTAAACCAGGTATCCTGTCTGCTAGCAAGGTATTCCACCTACCTTTGAACTTCATAGCCTGAGTTTGATTCTCAACCCGACTATAAACTGCCGAACTGGTGCTTCACAGGCAGGACATTGTATCGTATCACAAAGCGCACCATCCTTTGGATGGATGCTAAGCTTAGTGACCCATACGCAAACATTCCCAGAGTCCCTCCCCATCTGTAAGGACATTTACACATAGTGCACACAGGAGAAAAAACTCATGTCATTCATCATCCCCCCCCCCCCCCCCCCCCCCCAGGCCCCTCTCTCTCCCCCACCAACCCCACTGTCATTTTTCTCTTGACCTGATAATTTATGATGCATGGTTATCTCATGAATGCAACCTTTTTGTGACTAATATTGCATCTGCCTATACTGACAGAGTTTGAAGAGAAATTGGAAGAAAAGATTGATTCTGACATCGATGGGAACCTCCAGCGCTTCCTCATTGCTCTGCTGCAGGTTTGCTGAGCATCCGAGATATGTTGTATTCATGTTTAATCATCGGCCTAATAATAAAATGTATAACCACTGAGCTTCTAATAGATAGTAAAGGAACTATTGACACTTCTTCAGAATATACCCTGAAACAGATGCCATCTAGACCTATATGAATGAAACTTGTTGCACCAAAAGACTCGTGCTGCGGTATCGAGTGCTTACGGGGCGATGCTGAGTCACGTGACTGAGTGATGTCATTGAAGCACAAACTTAATATTATCTTCAGTGCTAGTACCACTTGCATTATGTGGACATTTTACCATGATTCAAGTTTTCATTCACTTTTGGAATTTTCAAACTTAACGTTTGAAAATACTTTTTCGAGTTAAGATTTGAAAAATTACTCTCAAGCATCACTTTATTGTTACTTCGCCCAGGTTATGAATAATCGTATGAAGTATTTTTTGTTAACATAATTATTTCAAAAAGGAAGAGCTGAACTTACTGCACTGGTAATAATCCGTTTAGGTCGCGGTTACATTCCTGGGAAACACAACAAACGGATACAACTTAAACTGAACAACTATTTCCCATAATAATGAACTAAAATAGAGGAGAATACGTTCCAGCACTCCGAAAATGAGTGTCATTTTCGCAAAGGTGTCTACGCAAATGTAAACATTATTTTTTGGATTCCTCATGCTCTGAATATTCCAAAAATGTATAGTTTTGCTAATCTACCAAAATTTTGAACGAAAAAACATAGTGAACCTGACTATAACACATTAAACATGAAAACATACACAGACACATAAAACATACAATGAAGGGAGTGGAAGACAAGAGGGATAGAGAGAGGGAAGCACACAAGCACAACAACAGTGGAGAACAGGGACGTCGGTAGATCTGTGGAAGGGGGAGGGCTGGGGGAGGAGGGAGAGGTGCATGGTATAAAGCAAATAAACACTACCAGGAAATTCAGGTAAGAAGTTGGAGATTGAAAAGTGGATTTGGGGTGTATTAACGGGGGTATTTTTTTAAAATTATTTTTGTATTTAAGACTTTAAACAAAGGGTAAGATGTCCGGGTGAAGTAGGGGATGAAAAGAAAAACAAAGAAGAGTGCAATACAGCGAAAGAACGAACATAAATAAACAAAAGACCGATGATGAAGCCTTGAAGGACAGGTCCCAAACGCGGCGCGAACACAAACGACTATTGCACACAAGCTTGCACGATTTACAAAACAAGCTCTAACTAGAAACACAGTAAACACATACACAGTAGAATAAACAGTAGAAGTTTGACAAAAATGCGATCAGGAAAAAGACTTATCTTTGATGACGTGGAGAGCTCGGAAGAACGCTACCTCGCCAGAGGAACCGGAAGCGTTAGTGGCGTAAAACAATAAATTAAGATACGTAATAGACATAGTTTCATCGATACATAAATATTTACACGGTATATTTGTTCGCATTTTACATGCGGGCCGATGTGGCTTGAGTGAGAACACCTCAGGTTCTGCATTCGTGTACCTTACAAGACTGTACAGTTCACAAAAACACAACTTAGTGAGTGATCAAGCAACTTACAAGTGATCATAAACAATTTAGGCGATGACATAAAACTTATCATGACTTGAACTGACAATAATGTCCCCTATTTGCCAAAGACGTTAAAACGATAAGATGTAAACTGATATGACTTAAAATGAGCATTAATTGTACAACAGAATTAAGTAAACCTGAAAATGCTGTTTAAAACATTATCAGATTTAAGTGTTTTGTGTTTACTCTTTTTATTGTTATGCCCCCGCCGACGAGGTCGCTGGAGGCATTATGTTTTCAGGCTGTCCGTCCGTCTGTCCGTCCGTCCGTCCATCCGTGATAGGTTTTCATTACCGCGATAACTTGAGAATGGCTAAAGCGATTTTAGTCAAACTTGGTACAGGTATGTATAATGAGGTAAAGATGAACTGATTAGATTTTGGGGTCACGAGGTCAAAGGGCAAAGGTCAGAGGTCATGTTAGGTAAAGATACTGCTACCGTGATAACTTGTGAGCCAGTGATGGGATTCTGACCAAATTTTGGTACACTGATGTAGAATGATTTAAAGATAAATTGATTAGATTTTGGGGTCAAGGGGTCAAAGATCAAAGTCTGTAATAGGTCTATAACTTGAGAACGGCTGAAGTCATGTAATTCAAACTTAGTATATGTATAATGATATAACTTAGTACATGTATAATGGCATGTATAATGATGTAAAGATTAAGTGATTAGATTTTGGGGTCAAAGGTCAAATGTGTAATAGGTCTATAACTTGAGAATGGCTGAAGTGATCTTTTTCAAACCTGGTACAGGTATGTATAATGTTGTAAACATGAAGTAATTATATTTTGGGGTCATAGGTCAAAGGGCAAAGTCTGTAATATGTCTATAACTTGAGAATGGCTGAAGTGATCCAATTCAAATTTGGTATGGGTATGTATAATGATGTAAAGATTAAATGATTAGAATTTGGGTTCAAGAGGCCAAAGGTGAAAGTCTGTAATAGGTCTATAACTCGAGAATGGCTGAAGTGATCGATTTCAAACTTGGTACAGGTATGTATTGTTACATATTTATGTAAATGTATGTGAATTACTATTCAGGTCTTTGCTTATCGATGTGTAGTCGATTAAAGGTTGTTGTGATTAAAGGGTCAGGAGCCCTTCTGGGAAAAAGGAGATCGGAAACGGAAGAAAAAAGAGACACGAGGTCCTGGAGAAGCGACGATTCTTTTTCCTCCTCGCCCAGCTCCGACGAGAGTGGGGATCGATATTGAGCAGCGTGGAAAAGCTGCGTTCCCAAGCCCGTCTGGCGAGAGGAGTTACCGGGACGTGTAACTACCCTTTTGACACGTCAAGTTGCCGTGGGTCCGTGCACGGACCCAGCGTCCGGCACAGTTCGCCGCACCGTCTACAAGGACGCGTACGGGTCGCACTTTGGGGCCTCGCGCGCGTTGCAAGCGGCGCTTGCTTTGCCCGCTTTGCTTGGCCAGGAGGTGTGTGCTGCAGCCGTGGTTCCCGGTACGGTACGTGCCCGGTGGAAGCACGTCCGCCCGGGGTTCGTTCAACCACCCGTGTGCGGCGAAGCCGACCATCATCTTGGTCAGGAGGGGCCCAGAGACATTGTGAGGGACAGAGACCAAAGGGGTCGTGAGTACCCAAGGGGTCGGGAGTGGGGAAAGGGGACACACATATGTAAGATGGCCATCTTAATCATCTCGGGGATTGATTGTTGATTGTGGATTGTTGATGGTTGTTGATTGTTGATTCCTTGGGGGAATATATTATTGATTACTCGGAATCCTTGGTGTGGGGTTTCTTATGGACTGGAATTCATCTTGATTGCGTTACGAAAGCGTATAAATCATATATCTTTCTGGCGGGGTGCCTCCCACGGTCCGGGGGTCACCGAGACCAGGTAGTTACCGGGAGGACCACGTAACAGAATAATGATGTTGTGGCGGACACAAAAGCCCACTGGCGTGGTGACATCATTCCACGCACCAAGTGGGCGGTGGCCACGCCCGAGGAGTAGGCGTGGCCTCATGATATACACCGGGCGACCAGCCCGGAGGAGTTTAGTGTTACAGTGTAGTCTTACAATAAAGACGTTTATATGTTACCGCTTGTCCACTTCCTCCTTGCTCACAAGCAGCGCGCGTAACGCCGCGCTTTACTGGTGACCCTCGACGTTGGATCTGCCGGAGCGATCCTTCCACACGCGACGCCATCGCCATGGCCGCCTTCGTCAAACTTCCGGAATTTTGGGAGGCTCAGGCCGAAGTCTGGTTCGTCCAGGCCGAAGCCCAATTTCAGCTTCGGCACCTCACCGGCGATGACACGCGCTACTGCCACGTCGTCGCCTCCCTCGGGCCCGGCACGGCCGCTCGAGTTGTGTCCGTCCTTCGCCACCCACCGGACGGCCACAAGTACGAGGCACTCAAGCGGCTACTCCTAGCCACGTTCAGCCTCACGGACGACGCACGGGCCGACCGCCTCCTGGATCTCCCCGAGCTCGGTGAGACGTGCCCGTCGGTCCGAATGGACCATATGCTGTCACTGTTGGGCGACGAAGCCCCCGGTTCGCTATTCCGGGCGCTTTTCCGTCGCCAACTTCCAGCGCAGGTTCGCCTCGCGTTGGCTGGGACCGGGCTAACGGAACCCCGAGCATTGGCGGCCGAGGCGGACAAGTACTTCGCCGCTTCGGACACGCGGGCGAGCGTTGGCGTGGCCGTCACGGCCTTCGACGCTGCTGTTCCACAGCATCATCTTCTACAGCACGCTGAGTTTCAGCAGCATGCTGATACGCACCTCGTGAACGCCGCCACGCCCCGCCCACCGCCGCGGCGAAAACCGCCACCGCGGGGAAACCCGTCGACTCCACTGGCCTGGCGGAGCCAGCCGCGCTCCTCCAGCTCCACCACCTGGTGCTGGTTCCACGCCAAGTTCGGCCACGAAGCTCGGCGGTGTCATCCGCCGTGCTCCTTCAACGGGTCGGGAAACGCCCGGGCCGGCGCTCAATTGTGGCGATGAGCGCCGGCCGTTCGAGCAGCCTGCTGTTCATAACGGACACCTTCTCCGGGCGCCGTTACCTGTGCGACACGGGAGCACAGGTGAGTGTCATTCCCGCCGGCACGTCAGACAAGCACGCCGCGGGTGGGGGCCCCGCGCTGCTTGCCGCGAACGGGACGCCCATCCGTACGTACGGAAAACGCTGTCTCTCTCTGCGGTTTGGAGGGCAGGTTTTCCGATGGACGTTCGTCACCGCCGACGTGCCCATGGCACTGCTTGGCGCGGACTTCCTGTGCGCTAATGGGCTCCTGGTCGACGTCAAGCGCAGACGGCTTGTCCAGGCCGAGACGTTCAGCTCGCTCGCATGTGCGTTGCCCAGCTCAACGAGCGGCTTGCCAAGCGGCTTGCCGAACGATTCGGTTCCGGCCACGTTGGTCTGTACGCTTCCGGCAGCGGACGCATTCACCCGCCTCCTCGCCGGCTTCCCGGCCCTCACGCGGCCCACCTTCTCGGCGGGGGCCGTCAAGCACGGGGTGGCCCATCACATCCCCACCGTCGGGCCACCGGTCTACGCCCGGGCACGCCGCCTCGAGCCGACGAAGCTGGCGGTGGCAAAAGCGGCGTTCGCTACCCTGGAGCGACTCGGCATCGTTCGGCGCTCAGAGAGCGCTTGGGCGTCGCCGCTGCACATCGTGCCGAAGCCCGGCGGGGGATGGCGACCGTGCGGGGACTATCGCCGTCTCAATGACGCCACGACTCCCGACCGCTACCCCGTCCCCCACATTCAGGACTTTTCCGCCCGTTTGGCGGGCAGGTCCTTCTTCTCGAAGGTGGACCTCATACGCGGCTACCATCAGGTCCCCGTCAGGCCGGAGGACGTCCCGAAGACGGCGGTCATCACGCCATTCGGACTCTTCGAGTTCCTGCGCATGCCCTTCGGTCTGAAGAATGCGGCTCAGGCGTTCCAGCGACTGATGGACAGCGTCCTGCGCGACTTGGATTTTGTCTACGTCTACCTGGACGATATCCTCGTCGCCAGCGCGTCCCGCGAAGAGCACCTACGCCACCTCCGCACGCTCTTCGAACGCCTGGGCCAGCATGGCCTGATTGTGAACCCCGCAAAGTGCTGGTTCGGCGCCGCCACAATCGATTTTCTGGGGCACCGTGTCACCAGGCACGGAGCCGTCCCCCTGCCGGCCAAGGTGGAGGCAATGAAGGGGTTTCCGCGCCCCCGCACGATCAGAGGGCTGCAGGAGTTCCTGGGCATGGTGAACTTTTACCATCGGTTCCTGCCCCGTATCGCCCAGCTCCTGCGCCCCCTGCACGAAGCTCTCCGAGGTAAGCCGGGCAAAGGCGACGTTACCTGGACCGAGCAGATGGACACGGCGTTCACGGGCGCGAAGCTCCCCTTGGCTAACGCCACCATGCTCGCGCACCCGGCGCCCGATGCACCGATCGCCCTCACCACCGATGCCTCGGACTACGCGGTGGGCGCGGTGCACGAGCAATGGGTGCGTGGAGCTTGGCAACCGCTGGCGTTCTTTAGCCGGCAGCTTCGCCCGCCCGAACGCCGTTACAGTACCTTCGACCGCGAGTTGCTCGGACTTCACTTGGCGGTCAGGCACTTCCGCCATCTGCTCGAGGGCCGGGCGTTCACTGCCTTCGTCGACCACAAGCCGCTGATCTTCGCGATGGGCAAGGTCACCGAGCCGTGGTCGGCCCGGCAGCAGCGTCACCTCTCGGCCGTGTCCGAGTACACGATGGACATCCAGCACGTCGCGGGGAAGGACAACCCGGTGGCGGATTGCCTTTCCCGGGCCGTCGCCCACGCAGTCCACCTCGGCATCGACTATGCCCGGATGGCAGCGGACCAGGCCGCTGACCCCGACGTCCAGGCCTTGCGGACCGCCGTCACGGGCCTCCACGTCACCGAGGTGCCGTTCGACGGCGCGGGCGCGGCCCTCTTGTGCGACGTCTCCCTCGGGCGTCCTCGCCCCATTGTGCCCGCGGGCTGGCAGCGCCAGGTGTTTGACGCCATCCACGGCCTGTCCCACCCGGGCGCGAGGGCCTCCCAAAGGCTGATCGCCGACAAGTTCGTCTGGCATGGCCTCCGGAAGGCCGTCCGCGGCTGGGCCAGGACATGCCTCGCGTGCCAGCGCGCCAAGGTGCACCGGCACACCCAGGCCCCGTTGGCCCCGTTCACGGTGCCGGAACGCCGGTTTGACCACGTCCACGTGGACCTGGTGGGACCTCTGCCCCCCTCGCGGGGTTTCACCCACGTCCTCACCATGGTGGACCGCACCACCCGGTGGCCGGAGGCCGTGCCCTTGGCGTCGACAACGGCGGCCGATGTCGCGCAGGCTTTCATCGCCACCTGGGTCGCCCGGTTCGGCGCCCCCTCAGACATCTCATCCGACCGCGGCCCCCAGTTCACCTCGGAGCTCTGGGGGGCGGTTGCGCAGGGGCTCGGGGTCCGGCTGCACCGAACCACGGCCTACCACCCCCAGGCTAACGGCCTGTGTGAGCGATTTCACCGCTCATTGAAGGCCGCGCTCCGGGCCACCCTCCGCGACGGCGGCTGGGTCGACAGGCTCCCCTGGGTCCTGCTGGGCCTCCGGACGGCGCCCAAGGAGGACCTGCGCGCATCCGCGGCGGAGTTGGTCTTCGGGCAACCGCTGCGGGTGCCGGGCGAGTTCCTCCCCGACTCCACGGCACCATGGTCCGCGGCACAGCAGCGCTCCGCTCTGCAAGAGACCGCCCAGAGGTTCGCCCCGGTGCCAACGGCATGCCACGGGCACCCACCGACGCACGTCGCCCCGGAGCTTCGCACGGCGGAGTACGTCTTCGTCCGCCACGATGCCCATCGGACACCACTGCGGCCCCCGTACGACGGGCCTTTCCGCGTGCTGGAGACCGGGGCGAAGCACTTGACCCTGGACATCGGCGGTACTCCTGACCGCGTTTCGGTAGACCGCCTCAAGCCGGCCCACCTCGATGTGGACCATCCACCGCCAGTGGCCCGACCCCCACGTCGGGGCCGCCCTCGTGCGGGCGGACCCCGGCACCGCCCAGCCCCGCCGCCACGGCGCCCCCCGGTCCTGCACCCATCCCAGGGGCAGCCAGGGGCATCCCACCTGGTATCCCTGCACCCCGGACGCCGCCGATCGCCAGGGGGCGCTTCGGCCGGGTCATTCGTCTGCCCCACAAACTGGCCCTCCAGGTGCGCGGGAATTCTGGGGGGGCGCGTGTGGCGGACACAAAAGCCCACTGGCGTGGTGACATCATTCCACGCACCAAGTGGGCGGTGGCCACGCCCGAGGGGTAGGCGTGGCCTCATGATATACACCGGGCGACCAGCCCGGAGGAGTTTAGTGTTACAGTGTAGTCTTACAATAAAGACGTTTATATGTTACCGCTTGTCCGCTTCCTCCTTGCTCACAAGCAGCGCGCGTAACGCCGCGCTTTAATGTAAAGATTAACTGATTCGATTTTGGGTTCAAGAGGTCAAAGTCTGTAATAGGTCTATAACTTGAGAATGGCTAAAGGGATCTAATTCAAATTTGGTACAGGTATGTATAATGATGTAAAGATTAACTGATTAGATTTTGGGGGTCTGGAGGTCAAAGGCCAAATGTCAGTGGTCATGTCTGGTAAAAATGTGAGAACTTGTGAACAGCTGAAGGGATTTAAATTAAAACTTGGTACAGGTATGTATAATGATGTAAACATGAACTGATTACATTTTGGGATCAATAGGTCAAAGGTCAGAGGTAATGTCAGGTATAAATGTGCTAACTTGGGCACAGCTGAATGGATTTAAATCAAACTTGATACAAGTATTATAATGATGTAATAATGTGGGCGGAGGCATATCAGTCGACGTCATGACGTCGAAGAGTGCCATTCTAGTTTTACATCTGTAATGGTGATTGTAAGTAGTTTGAGTAAAAAGAGAGTGATGGTTTACCCTTTTCCCTGTTTTCAGGGGAATCGTGATGAAGACGGCGATGTTGACATGGACAAAGTGGAGGACGATGCGAGGGTGTGTAAGGAAGAGAAATGGTTGTGATCTTTGACAGATTCCTTTTCCCAATGTCACAAGGGCAAAAATTGCAAACATGTTTTTTGGTATTCTGCAAATAAGCATCTCAGTAAGCACTTCGACTGAAAAATGCACAGAATAGTAAATTCTAAATCGAGCTGCTAAATATGCAACAAATGTGTGGCTTCTGACACTTTGTAAAATGAGGCACAAATTTGCGGTTGTAGTTCAGACCTGTGCTTATTTGGGGAACCCCTGGAGCGCCAATGACTCCATGGGAGGCCCCCTGATACGAAATTGAAAAATCCATGATGGAACGATCCTGCGGACCATCGAGTAGAAGGGCTGTATCAAGTTTGAGCAATCGGTTGGTAAATAATGGATAAGTCAGGATCCGAAGTTTCAGGGGGTAACTAGAGTCCCTGTATATAGAGAGTTGTGTCAACTCAAATTTGGACGCCATTTTGTGTCTAAGTGTGTCGGATTAGATATACATGTACATTCGCGATATGGGGTGATATATTCTAAACCTGCTAAAAAAAATTTTACTACACATATTTTGTCTTATTATTACATACAGGTGATATTTGTTTTGTCAAAAACTCAGCTATTGTTGCTAAATATTGTTGGAACTGCAGAGCACTTCAACCTCTTTTTGTCATCAGCTCGCCCCCTCTCAAACTGATTCACATCGAAATGTTCCTGCATTCAATCAGCAATCAATGAGTGTCCTTGATGTATTTATTTATTGAAATTTTTATTCTAACACAACACCGTTTAATTTTAATGAGCTGTCATGTACTAGTACTTCCACAACAGAAAATCACATGGACAATCTTCCGGAAGATGGCCAGACAAATCGCTAGCTCTATCGACCACATGTATATTGATATCAAACAGGGATAACAGCTTTTGAAAGTTGAGCCAGTTTTAAATGTGGGTACACAAATACACCTGTTTTACTGCATTAATCACCTAGAAATATTGTATGTTTTGGGAACGATAGCTGTCACCAGGTTAAATATATAGGGATTGTCCAATGTGCAAAATCTTCCATTACTACAATTTGGCCATAAATCCCGGGGTGGGAAATATTTGAGCAAATATGCCACAAGACGCATGAGCACTGTACAAAGCAAACAATAACTCGTCAAATTCTGGACGTATGGATGGCTGCACAACCCGCAAAAAAATTGAGCAGGTCCCCCCCTAAAATTGCTTTTATGATTGCCGATTAGGCTAAAGATTTTAAACCAAAAAAATAACTTGCCTCGGAATAAGTTTTGAATGGACGGACAGACAACTGAAAACAAAACGGACCATGGGTTTCCCACCTCTATAAAATCAAAATTAATTCCCTCTGAAAAAGTACAGTGACATTGCCCGCAGACTACCCAACCGCAGACCAGGCAATGTCACTGTACCGGGACATTTCATCAATCAATGACAATATGCGGTCCGCTAGGACTACCCGAAAAAAATTGAGCAGGGTTCTTCCCACAGAAATGCATTTTTGGTCAGCTCCTTGAAGATTATAAACAAACACAAATCACTTCCCTTTAAAAGGGTTTTCAACGGACAGACAACCAAAAAAAAAACGAGCAGATACAATTGCTTTTGAACATCGATCATCAAGCGGCGTGGGCCTACCTGGCAGAGTCTCGAGGAGTCGATCGCTTTCCAGCTCTTTCGTCTGACTTTCGCTTCCCAAATTTGTCTTCTGACTTTATCACTTGGAAATCTATACATCTTATATTTCCCAGATTGGTTTGAACAACCAAAAGCAGAACAACCAGTCATTTTGTTTGGCAATAAACAACATTCCCGTACCAAGCTGATGTTCACGCACGGTGAAGTTAGACACAAAATGGCGCCACGAAATCACGTGACCAGAAATCTCGGGTCAGCGCATGGCGCAACTCTCTTTATACAGGGACTCTAGGGGTAACTCCTCACCCCCCCCCCCCAACTCCCCCCCCCTCCCCAGGAGCCCCCATGATCCAAAATCGAAAAATTTAAGCCTGAGCGATTGTGCGGGCTATCAAGTAGAAGGGCTTTATTGGGTTTCAGAGACATTGGTGGTAAATAAGGGATGAATCGGGATCCAAAGTTTCAGGGGTAACCTTCCTAGGGAGCCCAAATGATCTGAAATTGAAGCCTGAAAGATTTTGCGGACCATCGAGTAGAAGGCAGGCTACTTTCTTGTATTAACGTGTCAAGTTTCAGAACAAACAGCTTGGTGAAAAGGGAGGAATAGCAAAAAATAGCAAAAAGTTAACCGACAGACGGATGAACCTATGGATGAACAGACAGATATTCGGACATTACGACCCATTTTATAAGTTAATCTCTTTGAAAATCAAGATGAGATGACCTAAAAATCACAGATAGATAAGTGGGTCAATAAGATATGGTGGTGTGACGGAACATTAATGAATAAAAGTAGAAAAACAATGCAAGATGGACATAGAAAGGTGCTTCTGAAGGTTGAAGATTAATGAAAGCAAAAGAAAGAAAGTAAGGTTTCATTTGTAAAGACAGAATTGCACACATTAGAACTTATGGAACTGAAATGGGGTGAAGATTTTAGTGTAGAAGTGAAGTCACGAAAAATGGAACACTTTCATTTTTCTCAATACAGGGCTTGATATTTTCTTATTACAAATAAAATATCCACTATTTTACACTTGTATGATGTGTAATGGGGTCTCCTCTACCTGCAGAGACAACTTCAGTGCAATATAACAATTTTTGGTTCTTGCGTGACAGGTTAAAGGCCAACAAAGGGGGTATTTTTGGCATTAAAATGTAAAGTAGTTAGACTATGACATTTCTTTGATCAACTATTATTAGCAGGAAGGTTTTGAGGTGTCTCCTTATTTTTTTATGTAAAATTTAAATGCTAAAGTTTATTTCAGTGAAAAATTTTTCATTCTACCCCTCTTCATTGCGGAGTAATTGAGATGGGAAGATGGCGCTATTTTCAAAGTGAGCTCAATTTGAGTGGTACTAATTATCACTCTACTCCTTTACAAATGGTAACAGAATAACTATATCTTTTGCATTTTTCTGTTGTAGATACCATTCTCTGTTGTAGATACCATTCTCTGTTGAAGTCTACAAGTAAAATTCAATAAACATATCACATCATAAAAATTTTGTATGAGAAAATCATCAAAAAATTTCCATCCCCTTATGTCACGTCCGTCACACCCTAATTTATTCAAAAAGTAAGAGTTACAAAAATATGAAAAAATATGCCTGAGACAGCTTCAACCATTAGCTATTCTCAAACATCAAATGATTAATTTGTGCCTTCATGTAAATTTGTAGAAGGGGAAAATAATGATTCCGTCCCCTGAAGTGTCACATCCGTCACACTGTGACGGATGTGACATAAGTACCAGAAATGACAAACGGTCTTGTTCGCAAAACACCAGAAATGAGAATACAGTCTTCCAGTGGCCAAGAAATGATGACCTAGATTGTGTCCACCCATTTGCAATTTTCTGTGGCCCGCTAGACCTCACTGGAGTTGACCCACTGGAAGTCCCAGCCCTCAACAGAATCAAAACTGAATTTGGAAAGAGGAAATGAACTGCTACAGGATTGTGCCTACCATCTAACAGACTTGCTCCAAATCAGGAGTTGATCACACTGTCTGTTGAGTTTTCAGCACAAAGTTGCAAATTATTCCTCCTGGTCATGCTCACTTATCTTTCATGTCTTTGATACATAGGCCTGTAATTGGCTTGACATGGTGGTGCATAATGCAAGTAATGTGGAAAATAGCCATTTATTGTTTATACACTATCCTTGTTGAGTGTCAAAATTAGATTTTCACTTACCTTGATGTAATTTCATGTTGTCAGGTTGTCACAGTTTACAACTGACATGTTTGATGTGTTTCTGTTATTTGTTCTCAGCTTTCATAGATTTTAGAAAGACTGGTATCATGTAAAGAATTTCTGTCATGGCAAACTATCATTTATTATGGAAAAGTAACAAGTATCTTATGATTTACATACATTGTCGCTTATGTCACGTCCATCACACTGAGGTGATATTGCCTTTAATGTTAAAATACACTGTACTTGGTGAACTAAGAGGGTATATCGTATAAAGACATGAGGCATACAAGAGATTTTGAGAGTATTTTGTACTCATGACCCCTAAAATTTGCCAGAGGAAAGCTTTTCATGGTAGATTGTGGTAGAGGGACACAATATGGCAACACCAGCAAACCAATGTTACATTTTTCCATCACAGACTTACACTTAGTATTTTTTTCTGATAGTTTTCACCCCTCTGCATCTTCAAATGCCAAGAAAATAATATTAATTAGAGGTAAACATTGCTGGGCACATGATCTTATCAGTGTGACGGACGTGACATAAGATATTGAATTGTCTAATTCACAAGCCTCCATTTTAAAAGCAAGGCAAGCCGTTATCTTCTAATCATTATTTTTGTACACGTGGACCCTCATACTCTAAAATAAAGCAACAGACAAACTGTTTAAAGGTAGAAAATTTTCCACTGCTGATTTTTACATAAGTGTTCCATTTTTCGTGACTTCACTCGTAGAGAAATGTACATGTAAAACCTACCTTGTCCATGTGCATAGACTTGGTATTCCAAAAAAATGGAGGAAAACCATGATGTATTAGGGAAATGAGGGGAATCTCATAAGACTTTATACATCAGGTATGTGACAATTATGGCAATGTTTACAGGCAGGAAAAGGTGGGAGGTGGATTATGCTGTTAAAAGAGAGACAAGTGGAGTCAAAATTTGCCAATTTTATTTAAATAGTATGTACTTGTAGATGGCCTCTTTAAACCTCATCATTCAACTTCTTTGTCAATTAGAGGGTGTTTTCATAGCCATGGCTACAAATTAGATCACGACCAAGAGTTTGGTTGAGAATTTTCACAGTTGAATCATGTCACGGACATGACTGCAGTTGCAATTCAGTTTTGAGCAAAAACAAGATGGCGACGTCCATAATGTGATGTTGAGCTCCTTGTGCTTTTTGAAGGAGACTACACAGTTATGTTCACTCGAGAAAAAACAGGATGCATAAATTATAAATGATTGTCTTTGAGATTAGAGTCTTGACACTTAATCCAACAGCAATAGGTCTAACTCATCCATCATTCTATGAAAGCACCACCGTCACCTCCTACTCTGCATGTTTTGAATTGGCAGCATTCCCATGCTGTGGTGAAGGTCACACATCGCAGAAACACTTTCACAAGACCTGAAAACACGCTCTTGATAAGTTTCACTATGTTTAGTGTTGAATGACCAGAGTTAAATGTGAACTAGTGGTCTATGGCCGGTTCTTTGTTTATAATGGGGAATGAGGAGTGCAGAATGTTTTCTACTGAGTTAAATTCCAGTGTATTTCTTGCTCAGTTTCTCAGTTTGAGTGATATTTTCTGTACCTTTTCTGCAGGCTCTCCTGAGTGCCAGTGAGTTGAAGTGGGGAACTGATGAAACAGAGTTCATCAGCGTATTGTGTTTGCGCAATGATCGTCATCTTTGGCGTGGTGAGGCCATATTACCAACAGAGCCATTAAATCCATTCATTTTGCATCGACATGGAGGATTCAGTATAAAATTTACGAGGTTATAACTAACACGACCTTGTTCACACCTTGCTCATGTGTGGCTTTTCTGCTTCTTTGGGTTTTGCTGTGTAGTGTTTGACGAGTACAAAGAAATTTCTGGAAAAGATATTGAGGAAACCATTGCTGATGAGATGTCTGGCACACTGGAAGAAGCCATGCTGGCTGTTGGTATGTATTCAGTTCTCGTTATGTTTTACAAATATATCCTACCGCACCTTCACAATACATTGTCATAACTGAAACGGCACTCGGAAGGGCACATACCTCTTCCAGGCTGAACAGTTTACGTTTTGTATCCCACTCATCGGCCGGATTTGCTTCTGTACCTCAACCAAAATTTAATCAGCTGGTTCTTGTCAACTACCCAACTGATCCACCAAGTTTTGTCATAATCCTTCCACAACTGTTCCACAACTGCTGTATATCATTTTTGACCCTATCTCTCAAAGGTGAATCATCACTTTTTAAAAATCCTGTTATCCAGATCAAGATCCAGTTCTATACCAAAATAAAATAAACCTGTCCATGTCACACAGCAAACCTGCAGTCCACCAAGTTTCGTCCGAATCGGTCCATGACTTTTTGAGATGTCCTGCCCACAGACTAACAAACAGACAGACAAACAGGGGTGAAAACATAACCATCATCTGCCACACATGCATTTGTTTCAACTAATGCAAACCAAGAAACCAGAAGGCACCGGTGATGTGTGGGATTTCTGATCCATTGGGATCGGGAAGAGCGCTTGTCATGCTCCACACATTTTGATTTACATATCCACCCGATCACCAGTGCCTTCAAGAGTCACAGTAAGAAACAAGAGATCTGGTCTAGATGACTGCAGAAATGGTGGACACGGTTAAGATTTGAATGAAGACCTCAGATGTTGGCAAAGGAGACAGTGAATTGATTAGAGAAGGATTGGGGTGCTGCAGATGATCACCTGCATAATATCAGTTGTAGTAGAAAAGCTCCTCTACCAGTACCCTCTGAAGGATGTGATGGAGCATTAGCAGTTAATTTCCAAACGCTTCTTGCACTTCAACTTCAAGGTCTTCATCCTCCCACCCCATACCACCAGCCCTTTCCTCCGTGTAGGGGCTGACTTTCCGAGAAATAAATTATCACCTTGTCATTCCCAGATCACTTCTGTAGAGGCGTAATAACGTTTTCAATGGGTTGTTCTTTTTATAGTCCAGTATTATTTGAAACCTGAGCAATACACTAGATGCAAAATAAATGTGCCCCGACCCCCTCACCCTGGAGAGTGGGTGCACCACCTCCCACATAAAAAAATATTGTCATGACATGCCCAGGTCTAAGATGGTTCCAACCTTTGCCATGCCGGTGTGATGTCCTTCTTATCAAAGTATTACTGTATGTTTTAGACCATATAACATTAATCAAACTTGTCATGTTTTTTCCTTTCATCCTTTAATGTTTTTTTTTTTACAGTGAAAAGTATAAAGAAAACACCAGCTTACTTTGCAAGAAAAATTCGTGAAGCAATACAGGTATGATAAAAAACAATGTCAGGATCACATAATTATTACACTACATTGTGAAGCAACCGTTCATCCAGGTAACACTGAATAATTTAATTTGAGAAACACTGACATAGGCAAAACAGCTAGCTGATTTTCATGTTTGCTTTAAAATTAGTCAGGATGTGAAGTCGTTTTTGAAAGTCGTTTTTGAAATTTGAAATTTCAAAAGAATTTGAAATTTTGAAATTTGAAAAGTCGTTTTTTCAAATATATGACCTACTTAAAGACAGTCCTATGAGGCATAGAATTGCTTGAAGCAACTGGAGCATGACCACCATTAGAAGGATTTCTACCAAGTTTGGTGAAAATCCCACCATATGTTTAAAGATGTTAATTGACAGATTGATTTTTGAGAATGCCATAATCTCATCGGAATAAAGTTTCAATTTCATTAACATCCTGATCAAACGGAAAACCAAATGCTGCATTGGAGTTATCAGAAGGAGTCCGAAGAAGTAAAGAGAAAATATCGTCATCAGAAGGAACCAAAAGAGGTAAAGAGTAAAGATGGAGTCATCAGAAGGAACCAGAAGAAGTAAAGAGTAAAGATGGAGTCATCAGGAGGAACCTGGACAGAATTCTGGTTCCAGCCGCTATTCCGCTACCCTCAAACACATCCAGGCAAGTTGAGTCTTACAGAAAACATTCTGCAATAATTCCCTTCTCCTCGACAGATAGATTTAAAGAAAGAGAGACATAAAGAGTAACAGACTGCAACTACCAAATTGTTTCTACCAACCTTGTGAGACACTCACCTCTGTGCTGTCTCGCCTGGGTTCGAATGTCGGCCCAGCTATAAACTTCCATCTGGATGTTTTGTATGCAAGGTAATGGATGCATTAATGCGTGTGCCGTCCCTCGGATGGACATTACACCAGGCATCCCATTTGCTAGCATTAGTTGATGGATGTTAAATACCCCACAGTATCTTGCTCAAAGAATAAGTGAGCTGTCGCTGTCACTCTGGCCAAATTCCTAATTCCTGCACACTCAGTCGAGTATCTTGCGTCGAAGTGGCACCCCCTCCAGGTTTGTAACCCTGCTTCAGCAAAACTGACACTATAGAGAGTGTGGTACATGATGATAAACCTGAAGAAGTGTAAGAGTGAATCAGGCTTTGTACTTTTACTCGTCTATGCTGATCGTAAAATAAATACAATATAATATTTTTTTCTTCCGTTCCTGCCAATATTTTTTATCCAATTTAATGCTGATGCCTCACGGATGCAACATGGCACCTCATGTTTGAAGGATTTCAAAGTTTAGCATCAAGGGGAAGGACATTGGAGTGGCAGAAGAGATCCTGGAAAGGTGCAAGTTTCCATAAGGTCCAAATAGAACATAGGGGAAATACCCCTGGCGCTCACCTGATAGAATAAACAGTATACTGCACTGACTAAATATATTTAAAACCAATTTCAATGGTTGCTAGAAGACAAGGCAGCATGTAGAATCATACTAACATAATCATAAGACTTTAAACAAACAAAAAAATACATACTTTGGGCACTGCCCACTTCCTCCCGCCCCCCCCCCCCCCCCAGCCCCCAGTCCAGGACACTAGACTTGAATTGCTTAAATTTCGATAAAAACTGGAAAAATTGAGGTGTTCAAAAACTTTTGAGCGGTAGTGTATGTATGTATGTATATATATATATATATATATATATATATATATATATATATATATATATATATATATATATATATATACATGTATATATATATATATATATATATATATATATATATATATATATATATATATATATATATATATATATATATATATTGAGGGTGGGAGTAGTTATATTGGGGTTGAATTGACCTAAGCAACATCTTTATTTCTGGAAGAAGTTATGTATGTTCTACTTCCAGGGGGTTGGAACAGATGAGCGAACTTTGTTGCGTATCATTGTCTGCCGCTCGGAGATTGACCTGCAGACCATCAAGGAAGTATTTGAAGAGGAGTATGAAGAATCACTACGCTCAGTTATTGAGGTAACAGACACGTTTTCCCAAGTAGTGGAGTGCATACCTCACCAGACGTAGTATGTTTCTTTCTCATGAAAGTCAATTTCAAGTCATCTGCCTTTTATTCCACACTGTGTAACCAATGACATCTTAGATCATCACATATTACACAGTGCAATTTTTCTGCAAATTACCTCCACATGTGCTAACCCTTACTTTCGCCTGCCTCACGACAGGGAGATGTTGGTGGAGACTTCCTAAGTACATTGCTGCTGCTCTGTGGTGAAGAATAGAGCACAAATATTGGCGATATGAAAATAATTGTTTGGTTGTCATAATAAGTAAAAAAAAAAAATAGTTGTACAACTTCAGTCATTCGTTTTATTAATTACCTGTCACTTAAATTGTTGCGAGGACAAGAAGGGGGTCATAACTTTTGCTGTTTCACAAGTTAAAAAAGAAGGAAGTGTGATTTTTCATTTTAATCTTAAAAGAGGCAAAACTACTGTTTTAAAATATCTAGGATTGAAAGTTCTGTTAACTGGAAATTTTAATCAGAACCTCAATTGTCAAGCAAGATCGAGCTCACACGGAGATGATACAAGTTGGAATGCTGATGAAGCAAAGCTTGGAAATGAATGTAAGTGATAGCAGGAACTAAGGCTTGCAACAATCTCAAGGTTCAATTTGTTGTTTTTACAATTTTTGTCAAACAGATGGAAACAACAAAAGTTACTTTTAACAATTTTGCTTTTAACAAAAGTTTGGGCCAATTTTCAGGGAAATACATAAAACGAAAAAAAAGTGTTCCAACAGATACCATGGACTTTTATTTTTACTTTTTCTGTCCACAAGTGAATGCATTTAAATTGGATGGCTGGCTCAATGGCCCTAAGATAGACGTCATTCTCTGCAATATTCCACGTGAACAAGTGACAGTTTTAAAGTAAGTTCATGCTCCACTGGAAGTGAGCTTGAGGCATGATTAGTTGTAATCAAGCACATGGCAAGTTAACGGGTCCACCAGCAACTCATGCCAAGAACCTTCCAGAACCTTCTAGGTTAGTTACAAATTTCCACTTGAGAGAAGTAGTGCCACGTCAAAGTAGCAAAACTGTGCGATGGATGCCCTCTGTTTTTAATGTCATCATGATTATGTTACATCTGTTACCTCTTACGTAGAATATTTGTTTATGGGCACTTATTATGGTGGTGGAATAGCATTTTATCAGAATCTGTTGTCTTTATTGAGATGCTAAACACATCTCTAGATCCATACCTATATGCTGCAGTCATGCTCTTTCCCACCTTGACTTGAAAGAAGAGAATGAGAAGCTTAACTTTCCAATATGTGAGCATAAATTGTGGGTGGTTGGGGGGGGGGGGGATGGAGGGGGGGGGGATAGTGGGGTACATATCCCCCCCCCCCTCCATTTTTTGCTGCAACATTGATGAATAATTATTTAATTTAAGTTTTTTCACTTGAAGTGTGTGTGTAGATATATATATATATATATATTTATATATATATAGATATATAGATATACACACACACACTTCAAGTGAAATTACTTAAATTAAATAATTATTCATCAATGTTGCAGCAAAAAATTGACGTCTACTACATCACAGACATTTTTTTATAACTGAGCCATTGTGCAATCTATAGTGCACCATCTCCTTCAGTATCCCAAAATTGCTGTGTTTCAAGGATCTAAAAGATTGTAGGCCAAACATGAAATGCACTTATGAAACCAATTGTTTCATTTGTGCTTTCCTATATACTGCCTAAAATTTGTGGTACTTCCACTATAGTTGCAACACCAATGAAAATTAGTGAATTTCCAAGTAATTTTTTTGAGACAGTCACGTCTTTCCATTGCAGATCTTTGATTTACTGTGAACAACATCATATATGTCTCGGTCTTGACAACTGGTTTATCAGTTAGATATTTAGTAATAGCTAAGTTATGGCAACCAAACAATTTTTGTTCTAATCTTACCAGGCATTCTGTCTCCGCTTATTGTGGGTGCTTTGTTGCAATAATTACCACACTGCTATTTTATTGCTGCCTTGCCGACTCTAAAGATGGTTTGTGTGTTGCAGGCTTCTTTTGCGTGGGAGTTACTTATCTAACACTTCCACCTCTCTTTTAGTGAATAGTAAATAAAGTCTCACATTCCACTGACACTTTCCTTGATGTTTCATAAATCACAAAACTCTTAGGTATTGGTTAAGAATATATGTCGAAGGCGTTTGGTTGATGATGTTTGCATCATTGGCTGAGTTAGACACAATCCCTAATTGATGGTGCAGAAACGTATCAGTTATTTGACACTTGTAGTCAAAACTCAATGTCCTGTGTGATCATCCATAAATGCTTGTACTTTTTGATGATCCTTTATTAGTACCAGCAGCAGTTATTATGTGGAGCCTCCCTCCTTGTTTTGAGGGTATAGTACATGATTCAGTAGCTCATAATTGAGTTTACTCTATGCGCATCGAAACATGCCCAATAAGACACGAAGTCAAAAGTGAAACTCCTGAGGTGGCATAATTTATAGGGCAACCACATATTTCCTTAAAGTTGGATGGATAACTACACCTGACCTCAACATTCAGCCAACTTTAACCTGTGGCTTCACATAGCTGACTGTGAGTGACAGTGGCCACAAACCCGTAACTGCATCAGTATGCAGGTTAAAGCAGGTGATGGTAGCATGTGGGCCAATGCCTAGGAGAATGCCTATCTCCTTTCATTTATCTTCAGTGTACGAATAGCTGCCATGGTGTATGTAACAGAGGAAGTAATCGTTTTACCTTGCTGGTATCGAAGGCACAGCTGTCAAATTCGTTGTCACAGGTGCTACGAGTATAGGTACTGCAGATGAGCATGCGTCCAGCTATCTCGACTCGTAAAGCTACTGGGAGCAGATGTGCAAGACCGAGTGGGTTTGGGTCAGTGCAAACCATCCCCACTATAATCAAACTCACGTGCAGATGTTTCTTGCATACCTACAGAGTTTTCTCTCTATTGGGTGAGATAAAAACGATGAAGAAACAGCAACTTTACCTGGCTTCTTGGAACATACAAACTCTGATTGACAAAGAACAACAGCTGCTGGCCTCAGCACAGAACTGCTCTAATTGGCAGGGAGCTGTTGCGATGCAATATCAACATTGCTGTTATTAGCAAAAATCATCTGGCAGATGAGGGTCAGCCATGTGGTTTCTCTGCTGGCCATAGATTACTTTGGATAGGCAAGCCAAGAAAGGAAAAGTGAGACAGGTGTTTGCTTTGCTATTAAGTCAGGCATCACAACAAAACTGGATGTTCTCCCCAAGGGCATCAACGATACTCGTATGACAATGTCTACCACTTGGCAATAGCAAGTCTGTGAAAGTAATCAGCATCTATGCCCAAACAATGACAAACCCTGAGGACATCAAGGCCAAATTATGTGAAAACCTTGATGGAGCGATTGCAGACACTCCAACAGATGAAAATATAATTGTGATGGTCGACTTTAATACAAGAATGGGATGGTTGACAACTCAGCCTGGGATAGTTCAATAGGGAAGCAAGGTGTCGGGAAATGCAATAGTAATGGCATGCTTCTCCAGAGCCTCTGCACCCTTTGGAATATAACGATTACGAACAATCTTTCGATATAAGATGAAGCTTGCATGAAAGCACGAAGACCTAAACACTGGTCCTATATTGAGTTTCCTATCACCTGCCAGAGTGATATCAAATATGTTATTATAATCACCAGAGCCATGAGAGGTATGGAGTGCTCTATAGACCACAGAATGCTGCGCTCCAATGTAAAAAATATCAATTTCACCAAAAACGAGACCAATAAGTACTATAACTCCAAATACATTGAATGTACAGAAACTAGCATCGACATCGTGTGTGTTGAACAACTAAGGCTTAGACTCATGGGACAGCTGCCATTCGCAGCTAATTCAGGTGAAAATGCTGAACAATCCTGGTCAACCTTCAAATCAGCAGTCCTGAAACCTGCTACTGATGTCATGGGAATGCAGAAAAGAACCCAGCAGGATTGGTTGGATGACAATGATGAACAGATCAAGGTTCTGCTAAAGGAGAAAACATTGTGACCCTAATTTTGGCAAGAGCACCGTCTTCAGAAACAACAAGCAATTTGAGAATGTACATATATATATATTTTAAAATCTCTGAATATATTACTGAATGCATTTGATGTAGTTTGACACATGTATTAAGGGTTGCCTAGACCTAGATGGTAACCACACTCGCCTCTAAGCTGTCTAGCCTGGGTTTGAATCCAGACCCAGCTATAAACTGCCATCCCAGTGTTTGGCAGGCAGGGTGATTCATCAACGTGTGTGCCGTCTCTCAAATTGATGTTAAATTGGGCGTCCCATCTGCCGGAATGAGTTGTTGGACGTTAAAGATCCCAGGGTGTCCTTCATAAAGAATACGTGAGCTATGGCAAGAATCCTGAAAAAATTCCAAATTACTACCCTAATTCCTGCTGCAATGGCAAAGGCAAACTACCCAGGGCAATCCTTGCTCAGGAAGCTGCTTCGGCTGCACCAACGCCCCGAGAAGAGTATGGTACATCGAAGAGAGAGAGAGATACTTGTAGTCGGATGTAGTTTTACATCACTCGACAAATGTGTTAAGTCACAAGTTACTGGCTGTTTTGATAGAAATAGCTCAGCTCGTGCCAGTGCTACTGGCATGCCTAATCTTGTTCACTTCAATTGTAGACGAGACGGATTTCTGAGAAGTGTGAATGTTCGGTGAATTTTTGGATAAAAGTTGGGAACCTCCCTTTTTAACATAAATAGGGTATGCTGAATTCGATTAACCCGGTTCCCAAGCCGAATTTTGAGTTTTTGACCTTCTAATTAGCATAAACAAAATGGCCGCCAATTTGCCACTTTTGGACAATTTCTTTGAACAAGCATTTATATATCATGTATATACATGCAGCTCTTTTACTTTAACTTTACAACTTTTACCCCAAAATTCACCTAGAAGCTTATACATGGCGTTTTTTCATAAATCCGTCTGGTCTATATTATGGTTGGTGACATATTGAAAGAGACATTAAAACTGATATTTAAATTGAACACGAAAAATGGGAAATGGCTTTAATAAGACAATGTTTCAGACAACCATTTATTCGAAAATTAAGTATACATCGCCATGAAGAACAAACATTCAGGAATGTCACACATGTTGTTTTGCCAAACTACATCAAATTCCTACAAGGGGTCTGATCATCACTCTGTTGCTGACAGGCACACATTGATGTGCACCTCAACTCTGAATAGCGACATTTGCAGCGTCGAGTCTTGCATTGCTTCTGGCATACACAACAAATCATCTCGAGGCAACTTTCTGGGATTGGACTCAGTGACATCAGAATAGGCTCTAGTCCTGAATCACCACGTTTCCATCCCATTTCCACAGGTGCAGGAAGGTCAGGTATGGCACAATGAGCATTTGTCCATACCATGGCTTGATAGTGTACTCGTGTCAAATGGAAATGAAGAGCATCACTTGTCGGTGACATTGCTTCTGCTTTACCAGTCTTGGAGAACAACATATTTCGTGCTGAATCAACAGAGGTTGTTCTGTGCACATTATATATTCTGCAGACGAACGCTTCTGCAGATTTGATTGTCTCCTCTATGAGTTCACCAATGCCCAAGTTATTCAGCAGTTTATTCAAAACTCAAAATTCGGCTGGGGAACCGGGTTAATCGAATTCAGCATACCCTAATTATGTTAGAAAGTGAGGTTCCCAACTTTTACCCAAAAATGCACCTCGAAGTTTATACATGGCCTTTTTCCATAAATCCGTCGTCTATTGGGAGCAATTCTACTGTTGTCCCATGCAGTTAATTCCACATTTTTTTCTGGAATTTAAGCTGTATTCTCTGTTGTCAGTGGTGATTGAAAGCCTAGGTGCAGCATTTCTAGGTTTCTAGATTATCTAGATTTGTAGATTTTTCTCAGTTTTCTAAATTTTCTAGGTTTCTAGATTTTCTAGATTTGTAGAGTTTCTAGATTTGTAGAGTTTCTAGATTTGTAGATTTTCTAGATTTGTAGATTTTCATAACAAGGATTCACCTGTGCTTGTTCCCAGAAGCATATGAAGCAACACTACGTGAATTGAATTCGTGGTTGTAAATTATTTTGGTAATATGGTGTAGACAGCCATCAAGGATATATCTGGAATTTGAAATTCTAGGTATGCACATATAATGTGGGCAGTGTCTGTAGGTGTATCTAGTACCACTTCATTTACGGCAAAAATATTTCCACCTTTTGGGGTCGTCAATGGAACGATTGTGGCTCAAATTTTTCCACGAACTGGTTGAATCGGCCTAAAGTTTGATGAAGGTGGCAGGAATTAGGAAGTTGTTTGGGGTGCTGCAGACAACTCACCTACTCTTTATGAAAGACACCAGTGGGATCTTGAAGTTGAACGTCCTATCTTTTTAACGTCTAGGAGTTGGCAGACGTGTCCTCGGGCCGAATGCCCTTTCATGGGGTGACGCACGTTGTTGTTTTATTTTTGTTGTTTTTTGTATACAAGATCGAGGCTCGTGTAAGAGCTAACATCAATCACAAAAAAAACAATCGGACAAGCAAAACATACAATAAAGGGAGCGGGAGACAAGAGATGGGGAGAGAGAGGGAAGCACACAAGAACAACAGCAGAGAACAGGGACATCGGGAGATCTGTGGGAGGGAGAGGGCTTGGGGGAGGAGGCATGGGAAGGGGGTGGGGTGGGAGAGGTATAAAACACATGGGCACTGCGAGAACTTCCAGGAAAGAAGTCGGTATTTCAAAAAAAAAAGTGGATCTGGGGTGAATTAACGGGGGTAGAAGAGATCAAGGTTTTGGATGGGGGAAGACAGATGGTGGTGAACAGCTGTTTTAAAGACCTGGAGGGAGGAGTGGGATTGAAGAGAGTGAGGGAGTTTGTTCCAGAGGCGGGAGAAAAGAGGAATGAAAGAGTGAAGGTGAGCAGAGAGTCTTTATTTTGGCAATTTCACCAGAACATGGTTGCTGGCAGATCTTGTGTGACCTGCAGGAATATTTAGGGGACAGAGCACAGAGAGAGCTGGGGGTGCAAGGCCGGATAGGAGTCGGTAGAAGACAGAAAGACCACCTACCTGCCTACGGTGAGTGAGTGAAAGGCCCTCGGAGTTAGCTTCATTGTGGGAGATTCCAATGATTCTGAAACCTTTGGTTTCAACAGCGTGAAGCTGAGCTAAGTGTGAGGCAGGAGCACCAGCCCAGAGGGGAGAACAGTATTCCATTGAGCTGCGGATGAAAGCCTTGTATGTGGTGAGGAGCTAAGGTGTGCCAAGGAAGGACTTCGCACGACGGAGGATGCCCAGAGACATAGTGAGACTGGCTTTGGAGGCCAGCTTGGAAATGTGGTTTTCCCAGGAAAGATAATGGCAGATAGTGAGACCCAAAAGCTTGAGTTGCAGAACCTCTTGGAGGGTATTGCTCAGAAAGTAGATGGGAGGGTTGTCCAGTCGGTCTTTTCTGAGAGACATAGTGAGATTTGTCAGGATTGAAAGACATGTTCCACTTGTTTGACCAGTCTGTGATTTTGTCCAGGTCTGCAGAGAGTGAGGAGGCTGCAGACTACCGATCTGAGGGATGAAGTATGGAGCGGCAGAGAGTGGAGTCATCAGCAAAGAGATAGAGAGGATTTTCAAGAGAGTCAGAGAGATCATTGATGAAGACCACAAAAAGCACAGGGCCCAGAACACTACCTTGGGGAACTCCAGCCTGAACAGGAAGGGGAGATGAGAGAGATCCATTCAGGGCCACACATTGACTACGACCAGAGAGGAATTCCGCAAGCAATGCGTGGAGATTTCCATGGATACCATAGGAGAAGAGTGTGGTGAGCAGAGTGCGGTGCCAGACCGTATCGAAGGCACGTGATATGTCAAGGGAGACTGCTCTAATTTCCTGTTTGGCATTGAGGACCTTCATCCATTGTTGAGACAGCCGAAGCAGCATGTCTAGAGTAGAGTGACCTGGTCTGAAACCAAATTAATGATCAGAGATTAAGCCATTGGAGAAGAGGAAGGATTTGATAACCGAAGCAATGATGGATTCCATGACTTTGCTGATAATTGGGAGAAGGCTGATTGGTCTGTAGTTGCAAGGATCTGTTTTTGCATCTTTTTTGTGAAAAGTGGTAATGTTGGCTGATTTCCAAGCATATGACAGATGACCTTGAGCAAAAGAGAGGGTGAAGAGAACAGAGAGAGGGTGAGATAGAACGGCAGAGCAGGATTTTAGGACCCGTGGGCTGATGCCGTCTGGTCCAGTTGCATAATCAGTCGAGGATTGGCAGAAACTTCTCCACCTTGTCAGGAGAAAGGGACACAGTGTCCAGAAGCAGCTGGGTATGGTGGGTACAGAGAGGGATGGGTTTGGGACACAAGATTTAGAGGCAAACACAGAGTTGAGGCATTCAGCTTTTTCACGTGTGGAGTCAGCTGTGTAGCCGTTTGAGGTAAGGGAGGGGATGGAGGGGGAACAAACACCAGAAACAGATTTGACCAGATGCCACCGGCATGTGGAGGAGGGAGACAGGTTTGGCAGTTCACTCTTGAGAGTGGAGAGATATTGTTTCCTGGCTCTCCTGAGGGTAGACACACACTTGTTCCGGGCTTTGTGAAAGGAAATGAGATTTCCTTCCATTGGATTTGCCTTCCAGGAGACGAAAGCAAGTTGTTTCAGGGCAACTGCCTCACCACAAGATTCCGTGTACCATGGACGGGAGGAAGGGTATGACAACTGAAGACGAGATGGGATAAATCTGTGCATGAGAGAGAGTCGTTTACTTTGGAAGAATTCCCATGATGAGTTGATGTCAGAGGCAGTATAGATGGGAGACTAGTCCAGATGATTGATGGCTGCTTGAAGACCATGCCAGTTGGCCTGAGTGAAATGCCAGACTCGTCGACACTGAGGAGGCTCTCTGAGAATGGCCAGAGAGATGTCCACTTTAACAAGCACATGATCAGAAGAACCGATTGGAGCAGAAGAAGAGCAGCAGACATTTGCAGGGAAGTTTGCCATAACCAAGTCTAGAAAAGAAGATGCTAGTAGTGTAATAATGTTGCTTCTGGGACACCTCCGTTTAACATGGGAAATCCCTATCTAATGTCATTTACCCCCTTGTCTTTTTCAAAAATCATAAACACCTCTATTTCTCCCACCCTCATCTTTATGAACCTTTTGTCTGTAGTACCTATCCTTAATGTTGTTCATTAGACCACTCAAACACTACAAATATTTGTTTTCTCTTATAGACCTATCATCCTTCTTCTACATATCATCTGGCAGATTAATCTTTGACCCACTCAAACATTGACCCATTCACTTCCATATTAATTCTTTCCCTCCCTCATTGCCCCTAAAGACCTCTATTTCTCTCACCCTGTTCTTTACGAACCTTCTAACCTTTTGACATGTTATCCTTATTCATTAGACCACTTAAACAATGGTCCTTCTGTGTGAACCTGTGATCCTTCTGACCTTATGGACCTTTTAACCTTTTACTCTTAATATCATCTGGTGAATCATCTTTGACCCACTCAAACAACGACCCTACAAATATTTGTTTATGTGTGGGAAATAATTTAATTCTCCTACAACTCTCCTCACCGTCTAATACATTAACAAAAAATATGTTTGAGTTTGGTTCTTTATTAAGATATTTTAACTGAGCTAAGATAAAATGGTAAACCTCCCTCAATGTTCTTGTTTGAGCGCCTCCAGTGCCACACACTTTTTGGTAGGCTCTGCCCACCTTTTGTTAAGCTCCGTCCACTTTTTGGTAAACCCCGCCCACTTTTGGTAAGCCACGCCCACCTTTTACTAAGCCCCGCCCACTTTTTGTTAGGCCACGCCCACTTTTTGCTATGTCCCGCCCACTTTTGCTACGCTCCGCCCACTTTTGCTAAGTCCCACCCACTTTATAAACTCTTCAGCATTGTATCATTTCCAGGTAATACATTACATCATTTTCAGGGAATTTCCATCACATCATTTCCAGTTAAGACACGCCCAGGGAATTTCCACAGGAAATGACACACACCCAGCCCTTCTTATAAAAGGCACCGACCACACAGGCTTTTTCAAACACGCTTTCTGCTTCACTTGAGAATGGACTCCTATGCCGAAATGGAATGGGATAACTTTGCTATTCCTTGGAGTCCTACTACCTGTGTAGAACTCAACCTTCAGATTGATGAACTGGACTCGAACCTCTTATCAATGGAGGTAAGTTTGTTTATTTATTTATTTATTTATTTAATTTTTTTTTTTTTTTTTTTTTTTAGATGAGACTCATGTAAGAGTTAACAAAGTTTATTTTAATATTCATAGAGCTTGATTTATACAAATAAAAATATTGTATTAAATTAATACATTGTTATTTTCTTTCACAGGAAATTGTATCTGAGATACGAAATGAAAATTCTGCTTTTAACACAACTTGGGATGAAGTTATTTTTTTGTTTGAAGACATTTTGAACAACCAAGACCCCCAGAACGAGTTCTACCTTGATGACCCAGCCAAAGAGTTATACCTTGGAGATCCACAAAATCCTGAAAAAGAGTTTTACCATGATGATACTTGTTGTGAGTTATCAAAACAAAACCCACTGAACAAGTTCTACCTTGATGAGCCAGAATACAAGTCATACATTGGAGACCCACAAATTTCTGAAAATTGGGAAAGGGGAGTTCTCCCTGATGGTCCGCAGTTATACTATGTGAGACACATCATAGAAACCCTAAAAAATTGTGAAATGGGAATTCTCCCTGATGGTCCGCAGTTATACTATGTGAGACACATCATAGAAACCCTAAAAAATTGGGCAAGGAGAGTTCTCCCTGATGGTCCGCAGTTATACTATGTGAGACACATCATAGAAACCCTAAAAAATTGGGAAACGGGAATTCTCCCTGATGGTCCGCAGTTATACTATGTGAGACACATCATAGAAACCCTAAAAAATTGGGCAAGGAGAGTTCTCCCTGATGGTCCGCAGTTATACTATGTGAGACACATCATAGAAACCCTAAAAAATTGGGAAAGGGAAGTTTTCCCTGATGGTCCGCAGTTATACTATGTGAGACTTATCACGGAAACCCCAAATATTTCTGAAAATTGTGGTTCTACCTTGGGGACTTGGAAAGATGGTTATATTTTTGGAGACTCGGAATGGGGGTTTTGTTTTGATGACTCGGAATGTGATACCTATCTTGGAGGCTCAACAGGAATGTGGTTATACCTTGGGAACTTGGAAAGTTGGTTTTATTTTGGAGACTCTACCTGTGGGGTCCATCTTGGAGACTCTTTGGATTCTAAAGCAATGAACAATGTTCTTTGTTTAATGACGCTTGATTTAAGCAATATCAAGAAAGTTCGAGGAAGAAAATGCTGGAAAATTCTTTCTTCCCATTTCTACTTCTTCAAACTTGAAAGCCTTGAAAGACAGAATTGGAAGAAGAGGAAAAAAAAAAAATGAAATACATATTTTTTTAAAAGAAGAAAAAAAAGATTATGTTAGGGTTTGGGTGGGATTTTGAATGTGAGGGTTAGGGATGGGGTTGGGTTAGGGATGGGTTGGGTTAGGGTTGGGATTTTGAATGTGAGGGTTAGGGTTGGGGTTGGGTTAGGGATGGGATTGGGTTAGGGTTGGGATTTTGAATGTGAGGGTTGGGGTTGGGTTAGGGATGGGGTTGGGTTAGGGATGGGGTTGGGTTAGGGATGGGGTTGGGTTAGGGATGGGGTTGGGTTAGGGATGGGGTTGGGTTAGGGATGGGGTTGGGATAGGGATGGGGTTGGGTTAGGGATGGGTTGGGTTAGGGATGGGGTTGGGTTAGGGATGGGGTTGGGTTTGGGATGGGGTTGGGTTAGGGATGGGTTTGGGTTAGGGATGGGGTTGGGTTAGGGATGGGGTTGGGTTAGGGTTTGTATATTATTATGACTCACACACATACACAAAAGTTAAGCCCCAACTGGAAAGTTGAGGGATTCTGTGTTTGGGGTTCACAGATTTAAAAACGTATCCCCATTATACACACACAAAAGTTAAGCCCCAACTGAAAAGTTGTAGGATTCTGTGTTTGGGGTTCACAGATTTAAAAACGTATCCCCATTATACACACACAAAAGTTAAGCCCCAACTGAAAAGTTGTGGGATTCTGTGTTTGGGGTTCACAGATTTAAAAACGTATCCCCATTATACACACACAAAAGTTAAGCCCCAACTGAAAAGTTGTGGGATTCTGTGTTTGGGGTTCACAGATTTAAAAACGTATCCCCATTATACACACACAAAAGTTAAGCCCCAACTAAAAAGTTGTGGGATTCTGTGTTTGGGGTTCACAGATTTAAAAACGTATCCCCATTATGCACACACAAAAGTTAAGCCCCAACTAAAAAGTTGTGTGATTCTGTGTTTGGGGTTCACAGATTTAAAAACGTATCCCCATTACATTTTATTTATTTATTTATTATTTTCAAGGGTATTATCTGCTTACTTGTGTTTTTTGTAATTCTTGTGAGTAAAATGAACCCAAGATTTCTTCTCCATTTAAATCATATAATTTGTAGGTCCAAGGGACTGTATCCATTACATCAATGATTTTAAATAATTCACGAGTCCATTTTTGTGTATAACCTTTCTCAAAATGACTTTTCCATTTGTATATTCTTACAATATCACCAACTTTAAACTTGGGCTTTCTCAAATTAATCTCCTTTTCATATTCTAATTTTGTAAATGTTTCCGATGGTTTTGATTTTGTTGATGAATGAACTGTATTATTGTAATTATCTACAATATCCTGAATTAAATACACCCATTTTTGAGAACCGAGTTGTGTGAATTTTTTATATAGTCTCTCTTTCAAAGTACGATTAAAACGCTCAATAACAACTGCTTTTCCTTCATTAAAGGTGCTGTATAATTTAATACCCTTCCCCTTAAGAAATTTCATGAATATTTTGTTATAGAACTCTGTTCCCTCATCAGTCCATAACTTCTTTGGTTTCCTTTTATCCCGATCAAATATTAGCTTAAAGGCTAACATTAAAGTATCACCCCTTTTATTTTTTAAAGGGACAACCCAGGCAAATCTACTCCTCAAATCAATAACGGTTAAAGCATACCTGTATCCCCTGTCATTATTCAATTCAATTAAATCAGCGGACCATATGTGGTCGGTGTATTTAGAATAAACCTTCCTTCTTTTAAACTTTGTGATTATAGGTTTGTGTAATTCTTCAGCCAAAAGCTCCTCAGTCTTGATGACATCATTAGAGCCTAATAGTTTTTTGAGGAATAACCAAGACCAAGTTTCAATTTAGCATTTATCAAATTTCTCACAATAAACCTATCAACTTTCTCTCTCAACGTTGGATTTTGTATCAAAGACAAATTATACAACATTTCGCTGTCGGCTTTATGTTTTTCAGTCAACGTAGTGGTATTCCCATAAGCAATATCATGCTTCATACACACTTCGTCAACCCTATTTGTAGGTTTAGACCAAGGTTTAGGATTGTCAGCCTCATCTAATCTTTTATCCAAGTTTGTTCCTGGACCACAGAAAGAATACCCTGGAAGGTGTAATTCCCCTGGAATTCCAGTTGTTGTAAATTTACTTCCTGACAGAAACTTTTGTATGTCTCCTCCACTTTTAGGAGAGATGAATTGGCACTTTTTAGAGCCACACACTTGACATATTCCTTTTTGATAAACTCTATTATTTTTAGCTTTAACATAAGAGATATTTTTAGATTTAGTTTTCTTTTTACATTTGAGACAATAACTCATATTTATTTATCAGAAAAATTCCGACAGAGTATCAAAACCTTTTTGGTTTTCAACATATACATTTCAATCTTTATTTTTAAAACATAAAGAATCCTAAGGAATGCCTTCACTCTCTCCTCCATTTATTTACAAATAAAAACTAACTAAAGTCAATGACACCAACATCATCAATCACATAATCTTTTCCTTCTTCTTCTTCTTCACCACTTTCTCGTTTAAATCTCCTCCCTGAAATTGAAGACATTGACGTTGTTATTTTTGAAACCATTATCTTCATAAGAGTTGTTAATTCTTTAATTTCCTCTTCTGTGCGTTGAGATTGATTTATTTGCTGTAATACACTCAATCTTTTACGAATCTCACTGATTTCCATCTTTTTATATTTTTCCTCCCTCTCTCTTTGCTCCCTTTCCTCCCTCTCCTCCTTCTCCTTTTTCTCCCTCTCCTCCTCCTTTTTCTCCCTCTCCTCCTCCTTTTTCTCCCTCTCCTCCTTCTCCTTTTTCTCCCTCTCCTCCTCCTTTTTCTCCCTCTCCTCCTTCTCCTCCCTCTCCCTTTCCTCCTTCTCCTTTTTCTCTCTTTCCTCCTTTTTCTCCCTCTCCTCCTTCTCCTCCCTCTCCCTTTCCTCCTTCTCCTTTTTCTCTCTTTCCTCCTTCTCTTCTTCAACTCCTTCCTCATCCCTTGCTACCCTTGAGTTTGAACCCCAAAGAATATTATACATATACTCATCTGGATTTTGAGATATTCTTGTATCTATAATTATTTTTCTCATAATAGGATACCAATAAGATTTGTTGACGATTTCTAAAAGAGTTTTATATTTCATAACTTTGAGAAGTTCATTTTTATTTAATATTTTAAACAAGTCTCTATTTGTGGGTTTAACAATATCAGTATAAGGCCAGTTTTTAATGACAAAATTCCCATGTATATGCTCCAAATCATAAGGTATGTAATACCGAGCACCCTTTTCTTGTAGGTATCCTTGAATACAAAAATTATAATTCTCTTGTAGTCTTCTTCCTGCCATTTATGTATCAGAAATATATGTGAGATTAATATTATGACAGGTAATACCACCCCATCTTCCCACTACCAAATCGGTTTGTATTCCTCGGCTTTCTATCCTTATCTCATTACCTTCCTTCTTTGTCATGCGAACCATCGCTATACTATCATATATTTTTCTTTTCTTAAAATCACGTATTTGTTGTTTACTAATTGTACTTCCACATAAATCCTTATCCTCACCAAGTGGATAATATTCTTCTTTACGAGACTGATTTAAATCATGTAGGTCTTCTATGTTTATTGAAAAAGACCAATTATACCCTAAATCAGGCATATCATACCCCCATTTATTAATTCGCATATTAACTAAATGTCCTTCTTTATAAAATTCAATTGTAAGCAGGTAGTTAAATTCAATGAGGAAAGGTGTATGGTCAGTATAACCAGGTGTTGTGGTTGTAAATTTTACTTGTTTCACAAAACGTGCTGTTTTCTTTAAAAATATATATTGTGATAAATCACTTAATCTAATTAAGTCATTCGCATCTGTAGGGTTTGGATAATTGATTAATTTATAAGTATTCTTCATATTAATATTTTTACTTACACTATATTTTTGTCGTTCAGCCTGTGCCTTTGTATAATAATTTGATAAATCAATATCCTGAGAGGATTTTCCAAAGATAGAACCATCTTTTCCAACATAAGTCATTTATATTAGATTAAAAATGATATCATAAAAATTTTCATTATTGTTGAGTTGAAATAATACATATAAACATAATTGACCACAACATTTAGAATTAATTTCTTGAACTTGAAATGTTTGATAAACACCATTCTGTAAGAATTGTATTACTTCAACAGGTGGTGGCATACCATAACTATCAAAATAATATTTATCCTGACTATTATGAATACAAACCCAATGAGAACCATTCTGTGTGTCTAAATTCATAATAATATTCTTTGTATTCTTATTTATATGTATTAATTCATCTCTCATACAAATAACCACATTATCAATTTTTAGTGTTTTACAATACTTAGCTAGTTCTATATTTGACGTTGTATTCTTTCCAAATTGTTTAAACCATTTATCCATTTATTTATGAGAAAGATACAATCCATTACCCCGTTTAGTTAGTTTAACACCCGCTTGAGCGATAGAGGAAAGCATATCTCCAACCAACAATCTAGCTTTATCAGGTAGACTTTCAAGTTTTTGAGCAAAATCTACAATTACACCACTTCCACTAATTTGTTTCTCCAACTCCTTGTTATGTCTTTCCAATTCTTTTTGAGCTTTTAGTTGTGCCTTCCTTTCGTTAGCAGTTTTTACCGCTGCTGAAATACCACCAGTCAATGCTCCCGCCGCACTTAAACCAGCAAATAAAGGAATTAGAAACGGGAGAAATCCTCCTCTTGACTCGTCTATTGAATATTTCTTTAACATAGGTTTCGTCATTTTAATTTTAAGTGATCCAACATCATTTAGTGTTTTTACTTGTGTGTGTGTGAGTAAAACATCAATTCTTACAGCTCCTTTTCTTTGAATTGTATTAACATTAATAATACAAGGCTTTTGATTTTGAATACAAGATGTTAATTTATTAAGATTGATTTGATTAACATATACCCCAACCATTTATTTATGAGAAAAAACCTATGTGATATTAATCATAACACCATTATCTGTATTAATCTGTAATTCTGTTTCCTCCAAAAGCAAACAATATGCATTAACCTCTTCACTCTCCCCTCTTTCAATGTATAGAGAAGTATCCACTCGATTAGACTTTATAGTTTCCTTTTGAGAACTCAGGTCAATTGCGTAGATTGTATAAAGTTTTTGAAACGCAACCATATCCAAAATAGGATCATTATTACCATTACTTTCACAGACCTTTTGGTAGGACTTGTAGGCTTCCGCATAATCATTTTTTTCCCAATCAATTTCCAATCTATCTCGCGGATAAAATGTGCCATCAAGAGAAACCCGAAGTTGTTTCACCTTAGCATTATCACTCAGCGCATTATTCTTATTAGTACCGTCCTCTCCATCTGGTTTTTTAAAAATGAGCCAGAGGTATCGTGGCTTTCCTTGAAGAACACCCAAATTCCAAGTGTAGGTAGTGTGTTCCAGTTTAACATGTTGACATCTTCTTTTAAGGTATGATACATTTAGCGGTTTCTTTGAGTTAAGTCTTCTATTTAACATCTCTTCCGTTTTAAGATTAGGAGTATATTCACTGATATACCAACACAAATCATTAATAACAAATTTATTGTTGTCTCCAAAAGCATTTTCATCCCCAAAAAGCAACCTATTTACATTATCATTCCTTTGTAGTTGAAATCTAATTTTAAGACCATACAAAACTTTATCATAATCGCAAAATCCAAATATACCTTTAAGAGGTACTGCTACGGTAAAACTATTCACTGCTTTTGTTTCATCATTATACATTGACTTCCTTTGACTATAACCAGGGTCTGCGTTTGTACCCGTTGACATATCAGGAATAAAACCTTCAACAGCTCCCTTACCCATTCTATCACTAAACGAATATAGTGTAAATTTCATCATTTCAGATGTAGCAGAGACATAATCAACCGCTTCAACCTCTTGTGTTCCAATATACAGGCGGACACTGTCAAACATTTTCCAGAAGAAATCATTTACGAGTGTAGCATTAGTATTATTCGCAGCCTTAGTGAATTTAAATTTACACAGCAAGAAACTATCAGCTATATTCAAGTAAGTTTGTTGATTATTTATTTCAAAACTTTTTGTTCCGTTTGAATTCCAGTCTGTTCCTGTTATAGCATTTACCTTAAAATAGTCTTCCTTTTTAGTGGAGTTTGAAATGATAATCGTATCATCCAAATCATAGATACTATCAATCGCTTCCATACTTGTATTTATATAGCATTAAAATTGTTGAAACCCTGACCCAAGTATTTTAATGATTTTTTGTCGTTCTTGTGAAGATAGTTGAGTTTTACCTTTTTTTATTTCTTTGATTGCTTGTAATTTATGAGACTCCTTTTGAGCATCTTTTATACTCTTTATAGCACCCGCAACGGAGCCCACGGCAGAAGCAGTTGAATCAATTAGGTCTTTATGTTTAAGGATGGTTGAACCAATACCCATTAGAGTATCAATTATCCCATCTCCTTTATTTCGAAATTGATGACCTACACCTCGTTGTCTCTTAGGTTTATAGTATCCTCTACCCACATACCTTGTATAGTCTGGTGAAAGGAACATGCCCTCCCCTGTAATTATTTTATATTTTCCCAACTCGTGTTTTCTCACAATAACCATTATTTATTTATTGAAAAACTTCACGTAGGTGAATTCTGATGGATATAATTTCATCATTAAAGGATATCATACGATTATCTTGGTCGGTTATCCTAAAACTTACTCTGTATATGGTTTTTCCTGACACAGGTAAATAGACAAGATTTTTTGGTTCCATATTAAATTTATAACCAATCGGGGTTGAGTATGCACTGAATGAAAATATTGTATTTGTTCTTATTCCATCGTTATAAGCACCATCAATCAAATCACAATGAATTAATACTGAATTTATACCGGAGGATATTTGGATAACATTATCACTGTAAAACGTCCCGTTATTTTCAATCTTTTTTGAAGAGAAACCCAATAGCTCTCTAAACGAATTTTCAATCGTGAAATCAACTTTATAATTATTTTTAAGTTTAATAGTTGATTTTGAAGTGTGTTTTTGAATATCTATTACAATATTTTTTGGTTCATCACCTTTTTCTTTCATAAGGCGAGAGACTTCTGAAGATATTTGAGAAATCTCGTAAGCTCCAGGTGAAACGGTTATAGTTTTATATCCACTTCCTGGATTATAACTAAACTTGTTGTTTTTCTCTGTGATATTAAAAAGGGTATTGTAAGTTTCCATTGACAACAAAGATGCCTCATATGAGGTAAGGGGGTCAAGTTGTAGTGGGTAAGGGAATGAAGCTGTGTAATCGCTCGTTGTGAAATTAAAACTAAGAATTGTGCTTCTCATCTTATTTAATATCTAATAAAATATCTTTGTATTGACATTTATTAATTATTTTCATGTTCATCAACTGATCTAAAATGGCTGAGGATTCATTAAAACAATTGTTGTTTCCAGCCTTCTTACTACCTAACAACAATAATAGCCTATTAACTAATTGTGATGGGTCATTTGGAAGAAAACTAACACCCGAACCAAGCTTACTTAAAGCATCAATAATATGTTTCTCCTTCTCATTCTTCTTACTTTTACCAGCAACAGAAACTCCATAATCAAGTGCATTTAGCAACTCAATATATACCCTATCTTCCTCTCTTTCCATATCAAGTGGTTCCTCAAAATATTTTGAACCGCTGAATCCGGGGTTTGTTAGAAGAAACATTAATCTTGGAGTTAATTTAACATTTGGTTGAGTAGAACTCAAGAACATCAATTCATCATTAAATATCAATACCTTTTCTTCCACAAGATGAAACACTGCTGGTTCTTCTGTTGGAATGAGACCTGCTCTGGTTTTTGAACCCGCCGAATATTCATTGTTTTGAAGAGCTTCCACAACATAATTAGGGGGTTGATTTACCTCCTCAAGTTTCCGAAATAATCCCTCGTCATCATATTCTAATTCACCTAGTTCTTGTTTTGTTATCTGACTAAAATCTTTGAGCATTTGAAGTTTTTTCGGAGTAAATTCTACCGTGGGAACTGTAGGTGAGTGTTGAGTTTTCAAAAGTGGTTTAAAGAATTTCTCTTGTTTTCTTTCAAAGGCTTCTTCACCAGTTAGTTTCTGTCTCCGTTTCTTCTTTATCTCTTCCTGTTGTTTAACAACTTTTGAAACTAATTGTTGATGTTCCTTAAACTTTCTTTCTCTTTCTTCGGTATTCATTTTCTGTATTTATTTATTGAAAAATATCATTTAGTATCTCATCTTGTTTCACAACAATATATTTATATTTTCCAATCGTGTGTTTCATATAATTTTCAAATTCTTTTTTACTACATAACGTAGAGCAATTATCTCTCCAAAAATTATTTACATCTATTGAATTTAACTTAAATAAAATAAAAGTATTGGCATTGTTTCTTATTGAGCGTCGAGGGAGTTGAAAATATGATTGACTAAGATATATACAATTACAAGAAGAATGTCTCCCTCTTGTATAGTAGCTATCCATTACTGTTTGGTTTCTCTCATTAACACAATCATCAAAGATGACGAGGTTCTTTTTTGATTTATCTAAATCTTGAGGTGAAGGTATATCATCCGTATTATCACTGAGAATACAAGTTATGGGTTTCGATTTTGATTTCTGTGTATCACAAAATAATTGTATTATATCTTCAATATTATAATCATTCAGTTTGTTTTGAAGTTTAAATAAACCGATAATGTCTTCCTTTTTAAAACCTGCATTAAAACCCTGTGAGAGTAGTTGATACTCGGGTTGAAAACTTGACTTTGTAAAAATTATTAAATTATCATAATCTAAAAAATTAGGACCAAGGAGCATCTTTAAAAGTAAACAGGTTTTCCCACATCCGCTTGAACCAACTATTAGACATCTCAATGAATTTGGAATGTTTTTATGGTTATTAAATTTTATCTTATTTTCCCAAACGGGTAAAAAATCATTCATTTATATATTTGGAAAACAAGTCATCCAACTTTTTTTGAGCTATTTTAGAAACTCTATATTTTATCCTGAGTTCGGGTTTAATTTCAAAATAATTCATTATTTTATTTATGTAGTATCTTGTATTAACATTTCCATTAAAATTATTTTGAATAATAAATATCATTAAACCCTTATACATTTCCTCAATACAAAGAGTCTCTTTCCTTGTAAGAAATGGTGTATTATCACCATAATGCTTAACATTCATCTCTCTTATTAATCTTGTAAAGTAATTCATTTTTGGTTCTAATTTAAAAGAGTTATATGTTTTTTTATATTTCTTATTATCATTAATTAGAATATAATCACAGAATAAACATTGTTTATATGAATCCTCATCATTAAGCCCCACTCTATCACAAGCCGGACAATTCTCTAATTTATCATATGGAGAGTCTGGAAATTCTAAATATCCTTCAGAACTTATCATATTTATGTGGTAAATTTTTACTTAAACTAAACGCAAGTTTATTCATTAATAAATACAATGTTTCAAAGCACAAAAGACAAATTTCAATCAATCTCTACTTCGGTGGAAGATATAGAAAAATATGTCAAAGATGTTAAATTGAACAAAGATAAATATGGAAATTTTTGGGTAAAACCAGTTATGGAAAATAACATGAGCCCCTCTATTTCATTTAAAGGAAGAGCTCTAACTATACCTGGAAAGACATCCATTAAAGTAAATCTAACAAAAGTTTCTCCTCTACTCCTGGCAATTTATTCAAAGCTTGAAAAAGTGATTGACCACGATACTTTGAAAAAGAATGATAAGACCATTAATAATTCTAGAGGAGACATTTGTATTTTCTTTAATAATCCAAAGGGTGTAGATCTAAGTAAAATGAATGATGTTAATATTTCTGGTGAAATGTCATTTCGTTCTATGATAGTTAGAGATTATTTAAAGATAACTTTTGATATAAAAATTGTAGAGATTGAATCTGTTAATGAAAGAAAGTATATAGATATTGATGGGAATATTTTTCTTGCTAATTAAATATGAGTCAATACAGCAGTGAAGATTTTACTATTTCATTGAACTCGGACGATAGTGATGATAGTATTTCATTGAACTTGGACGATGGTGATGATAGTATTTCATTGAACACAGATGATAGTTATGATACTAATAGTTTGTGCTCAAATGATAGTTATGAGAGTAGCTTTATTGATGACTCTGAGTATGATTCTGAGTATTCATGTGATAGTTATGACTTAGATGATTCTGAGTGAAAAAGTGTTTTAGTTTAAGCACAGCGATATATATAAAACGGAGCTGTAAAGCTCAAAAGTGTTTTATTTTAAGCACAGTGATATATATAAAACACCACGTTTTCTCATGCTATAAATATGGTTTATTGTGATACTTGCGAGAAGGAAGTAAAATATTATAAACAACATATTCTCACCGCAAAACATACATACAACATTTTAAACAAACTTTCCCCTCTTCCACCTGAAACAAAACACTGTTCTACATGTAATAAAAATATCCTCAAGAAAGGCTTCAAAATACATCTTAAAACAAATCTACATTTATCAAATTTTATCACAACTAAAAACTCTGATGGAGCATTCAAAGGACATATTAAAATAAGAGTCTTTAACTTCAAACCTCCTGAACCAGAGTCTATAGTTGATGCTGTAGAAATAGTTAAACCTGCTGTTCAAACGTTGATTGAAAAAACACTAAAGGAAATGAAACCACTTAAATTTTATATGGGAGTAAAATTAGAAATGACAAAGGATGAAGGAGTTATAGATGCACCATACATGAGAACTGAGCCACACTTTATATCTTCATATCAAGATTTTAAAACATCAGGAGTCTATGATGAACTTATTAAACAGGAGCAAGATGTGGATAATTCAATCGTAGGAAGTGGATTCAATATAGGAAAAATTATTTACATAGACATTCATATTCTTAAATCAGATCCTCTAAAAGCTTCTTCTTACATTGATTTACCCAGTGTTATCAAAAATAGAAAAGCAGTTATCAATATCAAAAATAAAGACAATAAATGTTTTCTCTGGTCTATTTTAGCACACTTACATCCTCCACATTTTCATGATGAAAGAGTATCTCATTATAAAAAATATGAGAATACATTAAATACGAAAGATCTAAAGTTTCCGATGACTTTAAATGATATTCCTAAATTTGAAAAGATGAATAATTTATCAGTTAATGTTTATGGTCTAACAGAAACAAACAACATTCAGGTTTTAAAGCTTTCTGACAATTGTAAACAAACTCATATTAATCTTCTATATTTTAATTCAGACGAAAATTCACATTATACATACATCAAAGATATTGCTAAATTAATAAAACCACAAGTCTGTAAGAGAACAAATAAAATATATATTTGTTTGCGTTGTCTTAACTTCTTCAATTCACAAGAAAGATTAGATAAACATTCAAATTATTGTGGCGAACATAAATCAACGGTAATCAATATGCCTAAAGAAGGCTCAAAGATCACATTCAAAGATGAAAATAAAAAGATCAAACATCCATTTGTTATATATGCTGATTTTGAAAGTATTTTAGAAAAAATTGATACTGCTTCTCAAGATCCAAAAGAATCATACACAAATAAATATCAAAAACATACTCCTTGTGGTTTTTGTTATTATATCAAATCATCCGTTGGTGATAAATATAACAAGTTAGAGATGTATAGAGGCTCAAATACCCCAGAGGAGTTTGTGAAACGACTAGAAAAAGACTGTGTTCGATTAACCAAGATAATGAGAGAAACCAATAAACCAATGTCCTTAACAAGTAAAGAAAAAAGGGAATTTATAAAAAACAATGTCTGTCATATTTGTGAGGAGAAAATTGGTAAAGGTCTAAAGGTTAGAGACCATTGTCATCTCACTGGTAAATATAGAGGTCCGGCTCATCAAAGTTGTAATATTAATTATCAACTCCCCTCTTTCATTCCTGTCTTTCTTCATAACAACGCTCATTATGATACACATCTATTTATCAAGGAACTCTCAAAGACTTCTGGAAGTATCTCAGCAATTCCAAACACGGATCAGAAATACATTTCATTCACAAAAACAATTCACACATCTCCTATTACTCATATCAGATTTCTTGATACATTTAAATTCATGGCAAGTCCATTGGTTAACTTGGTTCAAAATCTAAAAGAGTTTCCATGTCTTTCAGAGTATTTTTTAGATAAAGATTTTCTAACACAAAAGGGAATTTACCCCTATGACTATATGGACTCATTTGAGAGATTCAATGAAACACAACTTCCTTCAAAAGAAAATTTCTATAACAAATTAAATAATAGTCATATATCTGATAAAGATTATGTACACGCACAAAATGTTTGGGAAAAATATAACATCAAGAATCTTGGCGAGTATCACGATTTGTATCTCAAAACTGATGTGCTTTTATTGGCCGATGTATTTGAAGCCTTTAGATCTGTTTGTCGCACTGGATATGGATTGGATCCTGCTCACTACTACACAGCACCTGGATTGGCCTGGAGTGCGATGTTGAAAATGACAAAACAAGATTTGGATTTGATAATCGATGTTGATATGCTTTTGATGATTGAAAAGGCAAAAAGAGGTGGAATTTCACAAGTCTGCTCGAGTAGATACGCAAAAGCAAATAACAAATATCTTCCAAATTATGATCCAACGAAAGAGAGTTCTTACTTGATGTACTATGACGCGAACAACCTGTATGGCTGGGCAATGTCTCAGGCTCTTCCTTATGGAAAACTTAGATGGGTAAAGGAAAAAGACTACAAAAACGTTTTACAAGATGTATGTATCTCTACACAAAAAGAATTGGATGAAGAAAAAGTTGGTTATTATTTTGAAATTGATTTAAAATATCCAGAGGAACTCCATAACCTACACAAAGATCTCCCATTTGCTTGTGAGAAAGAAAGTCCAAAGAAAGAATGGTTGAGTGATTATCAACGATCGTTTGATATAGGTGAATCAACAGAAAAATTACTTACTACATTATATAACAAGAAAAATTATGTTCTACACCAAATAAATTTGCGACAATATTTATCAAAAGGTCTAAGAGTAGAGAAGATCCATAGGGTTCTAAAGTTCAATCAAAGTCATTGGTTAAAGGGGTACATTGATTTTAATACACAAAGAAGAACAGAGTCAAAAACAGATTTTGAGAAAGACTTTTATAAATTAATGAATAATGCGGTCTTTGGTAAGACTATGGAGAATGTGAGGAAAAGACAAAATATCAGACTATCAACATCTTGGGAACAAGCATCAAAATTAATTAATAGACCGAGTTTTACTCGAGCTGAGGTCTTTACTGAGAACTTTTGTGCGATCCATTTGATTAAAGAGAGTATTGAAATGAACAAACCTATTTATATTGGAACAACAATTCTTGATTTATCAAAGTCATTAATGTATGATTACTTTTATAATAACTTGAGGAAGAAATATCAAAATGATGTTAATCTACTTTATATGGATACAGATAGTTTTATTTTGAAAATTAATACCAACGATGTTTATTCAGACATGAAAAGAGACATTAATATCTATGACACGAGTAATTACAGTCCAGAGAGTGAGTTGTTCTCTTCTAAAAATAAAAAGGTGATTGGAAAGTTCAAGGATGAATTAGGAGGAAATGTTATGAGTGAATTTGTGGGATTGAGGTCAAAGGCTTATGCTTATAAATACATTGTGAATAACGTTGAAAAGACTGATAAGAAGTTAAAAGGTGTAAAGAAAAATGTTATTAAAGAAACAATAAACTTTAAGGATTATTATAACTGTTTAACAACAAAGAAAGAAGAGTTTAGAAAGATTAATGGAATAAGAAGTTATAAACATCAATTATATTCAGAAGAGATAAATAAGAAAGCATTGGGGGCTTTTGATGATAAGAGGTTTATTTTAGAAAATGGAATTGATAGTCTCCCTTATGGTTATATAAGTATATAAGTGATAAGATATATATAAGTGATAAGATATATATAAGTGATAAGATATACATAAGTGATAAGATATATATAAGTGATAAGATATATATAAGTGATAAGTTAAAAAGGGGGGGGGGGGGGGGTTGGGGATTTTAACGGGCTACCGCCGCCTTTTTTACTATTATATAAATGATAGAACCAAGTATCAACCAGACTAAAGAGTGGAGGTGTAATCAACCTTGGTATATAAATGGAAAACATAATGAATGTGAAAAATATCAAATAGGTATAATTGAAAAGGCAACTGGTAAAAAAGTTCACAAAACAAATAAGAGAATTAATTTAAATACCGGTGAATTGGGTAAAAAAGATGGAAATATTTTTGAGTGGACGGAAAACTTTGATGGTTGTCAGGAAAATATATACTTTAATTTAAAAATGGTATGTGGCACTGGAGGCGCTCAAATAAGAACATTGAGGGAGGTTTACCATTTTATCTTAGCTCAGTTAAAATATCTTAATAAAGAACCAAACTCAAACATATTTTTTGTTAATGTATTAGACGGTGAGGAGAGTTGTAGGAGAATTAAATTATTTCCCACACATAAACAAATATTTGTAGGGTCGTTGTTTGAGTGGGTTATATACACCAGATGATATTAAGAGTAAAAGGTTTAAAGGTTCATAAGGTCAGAAGGATCACAGGTGTTTAAGTGGTCTAATGAATAAGGATAACATGTCAAAAGGTTAGAAGGTTCGTAAAGAACAGGGTGAGAGAAATAGAGGTCTTTAGGGGCAATGAGGGAGGGAAAGAATTAATATGGAAGTGAATGGGTCAATGTTTGAGTGGGTCAAAGATTAATCTGCCAGATGATATGTAGAAGAAGGATGATAGGTCTATAAGAGAAAACAAATATTTGTAGTGTTTGAGTGGTCTAATGAACAACATTAAGGATAGGTACTACAGACAAAAGGTTCATAAAGATGAGGGTGGGAGAAATAGAGGTGTTTATGATTTTTGAAAAAGACAAGGGGGTAAATGACATTAGATAGGGATTTCCCATGTTAAACGGAGGTGTCCCAGAAGCAACATTATTACACTACTGATGCTCCATTGACTGAGACCCGGGTTGGGAAATTGACAGATTGTTTCAGCCCCAATGAGTCGCAGAAGTCCTTTGCTGAGGAGCCATGGCTGGTGAGAGAGGTATGATCTCAATGAAGAAGAGAGAGGTATGAAGAGAGGTATGACGATGATGATCTCCCTGCTTGTGAAATGTCAGAATGAGGGTTTATGCCTGGATCGAGGTTCAAACTCAGGCTAGACAGCTCAAAGGCGAGTGTGCATACTCCTACGTAAGCTATCATGCCAGCCCAGGAAGATCCTTAAAATGGAATATAATTTCATAGATGAACTGGAGTGGAACTTCATCGAGTGCATACCTCAATTAAGCTGAACATTTACGTTTTGTATCCCATTGACATGCTGGATCTGGATCTGGACTTTGACCAAAATCAAATTGGCTTGTTCTCGTCACACACCCAACTCATCTCCCTATTTTTGTTATAAATTGTCCACAACTTTCTGAGATATCGTACTATGTTTCGTTTTTGGCCCCATCTCTCAATGGTGCAGAATCATTTTTACAATTCTAGTATCCGGATCGGCATCTTCACCAAAATATAATCATTTCGTCCTTGTCAAACACTCAACCTCTCTACCAAATTTCGTCAAATCCATCCACAACTTTTTGAAAAATCATGTTCACAGACAAAGAGACACACAGACAGATAAACAGGCAGGGATGAAAAAATATCCTCTGCCCACCTTTGGTGGTGAAGGTAACAACAGTATTTGGCTCATATCTCCACTGAAGGACGTATTTGATGTGGACAACGAATTCATGGCGAGGAAGCGACTCTTGTGGATGAGGTAGGGCAATTCATCGCACCGTTGAACAAATTGATCCAAGAAATGCAGGGCAGCAACATGCGACTTCAAGATCTGAACTCCCAGTTTCGTTTTCTCTTGGATGTCAGGTTGCTCATCAGTGGTAACATTGATCCAAACGCTATGTTAGTCCAATTTGCTGACTTTAGATTTGCATATGAAGATGATATCTCGGGAAAGTTACTGCACCAACAAATTATGGATTGTCGTATGCTTCTTGGAAAAGGCAGAAAGAATTCAGAGTCTTCATTACCAGGAACTCCAGAAGAGTTGCTTAAGGCGACTTTTCAGTATGAAAAAGACGTCTTTCCAAACCAAGGCGTGGTGTTGCAAATTCTACTGCCAATGTCTGTTTCATTTGCCAGCTGCAAACTATCCTTTCGCAAGCTGAAACTCAAAAAGTTACCTATGGTCAACTACAACACCGGGTCGCTTTTTTGACTTTTGTATACAAGATCGAGGCTCGTGTAAGAGCTAACATTAATCACAAAAAGACATTGACACATAAAACATTAGAAAAAGGGAGCGGGAGACAAGATGGGGGCAATTTCAAAAAAGTGGATCTGGGCTGAATTAACAGGGGTAGAAAAGATCAAGGTTTTGGATGGGGGAAGAAGACAAGAAATGGTGGTGAACAGCTGTTTTAAAGACCTGGAGGGAGGAGTGTCAAATCTGGAGGCTTGTCAAACTTAGCCATTTTGCCCATCAAGAAAGAATCTTTTGACTTCATCAATTTTGATGAAATTATTGACCAGTTTGCTAGGAAGAAAAGGCATACAAAAGTTGCATCTATCTAATCATCGAAAGGCAGAATGGCTACGTTTCCCAAACAACCTCAGATACATTCACACATTACGAGTGATTTCTATGAAATAAATGCATGTTGACCATAAATATTTGAGAATTTTCTTTGCTCCCTCCTCCACTACTTTGTGGCACATGCATGGTGTTGGTGGGTATGGAATGTCTCGCTGTTTCATCAACTTCAGCCAAATGGCATCAATCATGGAACCAATGTGGGTGGGGAGGGAGGTGCCAGGTTGGCAACTGTTCTTTGCAGCAACATGGGAGCGTCACTAGGGAACATTTTCCCAGGGCATCTAAAACCATTGTGTGCATACCTCTGCCAGGCTGAACAGTTTACATTTTGTATCCCACTGAGAGGCAGGATCTGGATCCAGACCTGAACCAAAATCGGACCATTTCATTGTTGTCACACACCCAACCTGCCCAACAAGTTTTGTCTGAACCGGTCCACTACTTTCTGAGATATCCTGCACAAAACAGACAGGCAGAAGTGAAAACATAAGCTGCATCTACCTTCAGTGGCGGAGGTAATTACAATGGGCCAAATTATTATCAATGTCATTATGTTGTCATTGTACACAGTTGCTGGGGATATTATTTCTGAAAGACAGACTTTTTTTCTTTTTTTTGTATACAAGGTCGAGACTCGTGTAAGAGCTAACATTGATCACAAAAAAGACAAACTGACATAAAACATAAAACAAATGATAAAGGGAGCGGGAGAACAAGATGGAGAGCAGGGACATCGAGATATCTGTGGGAGGGTGATGGCTTGGGGGCAGGAGGCATGGGAAGGGGGGGGGGGGGGGGTGGGAGAGGTTAAAAAAAACAAAAAAAACACGTTGCCACTTCTAGGACTTCCAGGAAAGAAGTCGGAATTTCAAAAAAGTGGATCTGGGGTGAATTAACAGGGGTAGAAAAGATCAAGGTTTTGGATGGGGGAAGATAAGAGATGGTGGTGGACAGCTGTTTTAAAGACCTGGAGGGAGGAGTGGGATTGAAGAGAGTGAGGGAGTTTGTTCCAGAGGCGGGAGAAAAGAGGAATGAAAGAGTGAAGGTGAATAGAGAGTCATAATTTTGGCAGTTTAACCATAAGAGGGTTGCAGGCAGATCTTGTGCGACCTGTAGGAATATTTGGGGGACAGAGCACAGAGAGAGCTGGGGGAGCAAGGTCGGAGAGGATTCTGTAGAAGACAGAAAGACCACCAACCTGCCTGTGGTGAGTGAGTGAAAGGCCCTCGGAGTTAGCTTCATCGTGGGATATTCCAATGATTCTGAAAATTTTGGTTTGAACAGCATGAAGCCGAGATAGGTGTGAGGCAGGAGCACCGGCCCAGAGGGGAGAACAGAATTCCATTGAGCTGCGGATGAAAGCTTTGTATGTGGTGAGGAGCTCAGGTGTGCCAAGGAAGGACTTCACACGACAGAGGATGCCCAGTCGGCGACTGGCTTTGGAGGCCAGCTTGGAAATGTGGTTTTCCCAGGAAAGATCATGGCAGATAGTGAGACCCAAAAGCTTGGGTCACAGAACTTCTTGAAGAGGCTTGTTGAGAAAGTAGATTGGAGGGTTGTCCAGTCAGTCTTTTCGGAGAGACATAGTGAGAGTGTGAGATTTGTCAGGATTGAAAGACATGTTCCACTTGTTTGACCAGTCTGTGATTTTGTCCATGTCTGCAGAGAGTGTGGAGGCTGCAGACTGCCGATCTGAGGGATGGGGTATAGAGCGGCAGAGAGTGGAGTCGTCAGAAAAGAGATGGAGAGGATTTTCCAGAGAATCGGAGAGATCATTGATGAAGACCAGAAAAAGCACAGGGCCCAGTACACTGCCTTGTAGTGGGGCAACTTAGCATAACAATTGTGCATTTTGTGAGGAAAGCACCAAATTTGGCACACGAGTAGACTATCCTATTATGAACAGATCTGGATATTGGGCCATCTCAGATTCAGAGAGTTGATTTTTGCAAGATTTCGATTCGATTGGGATCGAAGAGAACACTTTCTTCGTCTTCTGTGCAGTGAAGTTGCCAGCCCTGAATTCTCTGGCTACATCTGGGTGCTTCATTGGGAGTGCAACCATGTCCCTCAGGTGAACAGGGACCCACCTGGCATAGTGTGTGTGGTCTAAGGCATGGGACCAGTTCCGTCAGGGCATCAAGGTACATTGTAAATGAAGCCTGCTGCAGAGAACGCACGTAGACCAGTACCAACATCTCTAGTTCCAGCACAGTTGCCCAGTACTGAAAGTTGGGAATGTCTTCTCCTCTCTGTTGACACCAGTCTTCGAACTCAGGCAGGTCTTCTGCATCATCAGCATATGTCATACAGTGGCGTTCATACGCACGGTGTTGCAGGATGTGCAGTGCCGCTGCAGTGATTTGATGAGCTCTTCTTGTGCGGGTGACGTGGGCAGCTTGCAGGAAGGAGTCGGCCGTCCCTGGCGTTGCAATCTCAACTTGCAAATCTGCAAAATCTGCAAATCTTGCAAATATCAAATCTCTGAATCTGAGATGGCCCAACATCCAGATCTTTTCATAATATGATAGTCTACTTGTGTGCCAAATTTGGTGCTTTCCTCACAAATGCAGAATTGTTATGCTATATTTAGCTTAGCTGCCGGACTATTGGGGATCTCCAGCTTGAACAGGAAGGGGAAATGAGAGAAAACCATTCAGGGCCACACATTGACTATGACCAGAGAGGAAGTCGGCAAGCCATGTGTGAAGATTTCCATGGATACCATAAGAGGAGAGTTTGGTGAACAGGGCGGAGTGCCAGAACGTATCGAAGGCACGTGATATGTCAAGGGAGACAGCTCTGATTTCCTGTTTGGCATTAAGGACCTCCATCCATTGTTGAGACAGCAGAAGCAGCATGTCCAGAGTAGAATGACCTGGTCTAAATCCAAATTGATGATCCGAGATCAAGCCATTGGAGAAGAGGAAAGATTTGATGTCAGAAGCGATGATGGATTCCATGACCTTGCTGATTATTTGGGAGCAGGCTGATTGGTCTGTTGTTGCAAGGATCTGTTTTTGCACATTTTTTGTGTAAAGCAGTCATGTTGGCGGATTTCGAAGCAGATGGCAGATGACCTTGAGCAAAAGAGAGGGTGAAGAGCACAGAGAGAGGGTGAGATAGAGCGGCAGAGCAAGATTTTAGGACCTGTGGGCTGATGCCGTCTGGTCCAGTTGCAGAATCAGAGTCGAGGATTGACAGAGACTTCTCCACCTTGTCAGGAGAGAAGGACACAGAGTTCAGGAGCAGCTGGGTTCGATTGGGTATGGTGGGTACAGAGAGAGAGTGGTTTGGGACACAATATTTTGAGGCAAACACAGAGTTGAGGCGTTCAGCTTTTTCACTTGCGGAGTCAGCTGTGTAGCCATTTGAGGTAAGAGAGGGGATGGAGGGGGAACAAACACCAGAAACAGATTTGATCAGATGCCACGAGGATTTGGAGGAGGGAGACAGGTTTGAAAGTTCAGTTTTGAGAGCAGAGAGATATTGTTTCCTGGCTCTCCTGAGGGTAGACACACACTTGTTCCGAGCTTTGTGAAAGGAACTGAGATTGCCTTCAGTTGGATTTGCCTTCCAAGAGGCAAAGGCAAGTTGTTTCAGGGCAACTGCCTCACCACAAGATTCAGTGTACCATGGACGGGAGGAAGGGCAAGGCAACTGAAGACGAGATGGCATAAATCTGTGCATGAGAGGGAGCAGTTTGCTTTGGAAGAATTCCCAGGAAGAATTTATGTCAGAAGCAGTAGAGATGGGAGACCAGTCCAGATGATTGATGGCTGCTTGCAGACAGTGCCCGTCAGCCTGCGTGAAATGTCAGCCTCATCAGCGCTGAGGAGGCTCTCTGAGAATGGTCAGAGAGATGTCTACTTTAACAAGGAAATGATCAGAAGAACCGATTGGAGCAGAAGAAGAGCAGCAGACATTTTCAGGGAAATTTGTCATAACCAAATCCAGAAGAGAAGATGCTCCGTTGACTGAGATCCGGGTCGGGAAATTGACAGATTGTGTCAGTCCCAATGAGTCACAGAAGTCCTTTGCTGAGGTGCCATGGCTGGTGAGAGAGGAACCCACACCCAACCAGCTGGCATGATGACAGTTGAAGTCGCCACATATGAGGAAGAGAGAGTTGGGATGAGTGGATAGAAGTTGGTCCATGTTGTCAGACAGGGAGATGTATATGGAGTCATCACTCTTTGGGGGACGGTACAGAACACATATGAACAAAAGGTGGGAGCGGAGAGGAAGCCGTAGCCAGAGGTACTCCTGGGGGTGAGGTGGAGAGAGTCCAGTGCAGGGAGAGTGAGGAAGAGAGTTTTTGATCAAGATAGCCACCCCACCACCAGGACGAGGCTCAGGTCTATCATACCGGAGGAGGGAGTAACCAGGAAGAGATATTAAGGAATCAGAGACATGTTGAAGGAGGAAATTTTCTGTTAAGCAGATTATGTCTGGTTTGTAAACTTCTTCGGTGGATGCTTATGTAGATTATGACCAGGATGAATATTGCCGCCAGCATGACTGATGTGATCTTCAATATTGATGATGATGGCCACAGTGAAGAAAAAGAGTAGACCTATAATTTTATCTCGGTAGAAATGTGTACCAAATCTAAAACAATATATATGTATTCTATTCTAATGGTTATTTTATTTTCGATAAGTATTTCAACAAGATGGAAAGTCTAACAAAGGCGTAGCAGGGCTTGTTTGATACTTTAGTTGAAGAGTATAGTATGACCTGGGTGGGGATACCAGTTAGCAAATCATGTGAATATAATTTATTTTTTTGTCTTCAGGCAGGAACAGCCGGTTCGTGAATGACTGGGATAAAAAACGGCGCACTTTGAACGTCAGGCATTGACAGCACATTCTCTATATTTTCATTCCAAACAGCATCATTCCAATGACAAATTAATACTATGGTATTAATATACACTATCAAAATATAATGTTAAATCACCATTGTGTTGAGATATTATCAAACCAGCGTTGAACTGTCACGTGTTGTTTACTTCCGGATTCGGGAGCAACGTCCGTGTCGATCGCATTTCAAAATCATTGTATTGAGGAATTTCTGAAACCTTTTACCTGCCTTACGACACCTGATGGGACCCCAAAACGTTTCAAAGAAGGTTATTATATTTCCTTTTCGTAAAATATGCAACTGTAATGGTCACTATACGCATCCCCCTGTTATATACTCTTTACCCAAAATTGTGCTCTCCTTTATATAGATACACATTGATCTTTATAATATGGACCTCTGCAGTACATTGATTCAACACATGTATGAAGCTATGTAAGGTATTCCATGGAGAAACCAAAATACTTGATGTGATGATTATTTTCATGTTGGTTGCTAATGTTGCGAACAGTAGATGTAGGTTCGGGCCTCAAGAATGTCAGGGATGTGTTCAGTTCCCAAGTTTCTTGGAAAGCGCTCACCAAGCGGCTTAAGCACTCAAGCAAGTAAGTGTTCCATTAAAAACAGCTGATAAGGAACGGCTGGCTTGGCAAGCGATAGCTAGCTGCTTGGTGACAGATCACATCCCCTGAGTGCACTATCAAAGGATGTGTGCTGCACGACAAGATAAGTAAAGCTAAATTTGGCATATTTTGAGTGAATTTATTGTCAATATTGAAATCCAAATATCACAAATAGACAATTATATATTTTTATGACAGGATAAATCAAAAGATACATTTTGATACCTCACACTGTACATGGGTATAGATGTTAAGAATTTCGTGGGTGTGTTTTACTGAATCGCTCCTTTAACACCTGTGGTGCTTTGGGTACGAGTACGAATTAGTTTGTAACATAAAGACTCTGGTAAATGGCAAACAAGCATATCTTAAAGTCTTAGCACCCATATTAATTAAAAATCAAGGATTGAAAAATTCCCAAATATTGGGGGAGGAGGGGTATGGGTGGAGACAGTATCGATCAGGCCCACGGACTTTGTGCACACAAAATTATTTAATTTAAAACTAATTAAATAAGGCAGCTATCACAGATCATGGTTATAAGATTAATATATATTATCGGTACATTTGATGTCTCGTGTGTACATACAGTATAATATATATATATATATATATATATATATATATATATATATATATATATATATATATATATATATATTGTAGCGGTTACCGCTGGATGCACACAATCGCCTTGCACCGGCCAGAACACGGCCAGACGCGCCTCTCCCGGGCATGCCCGGACTCACTGTTCCCGGGCACGCCCGAACCTCCCGGGCACGCCCGGTCTCGTCTTTCCCGGGCGTGCCCGCTCTCGCCTTTCCAGGGCTCGCCCAGAGCGTCCGGGCATGCCCGCTGTCGCCTTTCCAGGGCTCGCCCAGAGCGTCCGGGCATGCCCGCTATCGCCTTTCCAGGGCACGCCCAGAGCGTCCGGGCATGCCCGCTATCGCCTTTCCAGTGCTCGCCCAGAGCGCCCGGGCACGCCCAGCCTCGACTTGCCAGGCCGCAGCCAAACACGCCCGGGCAGGTCCAGACTCGCCTTTCCAAAGGCTCGCCCTTGATACCCGGGCATGCCCGGTATAGCTTTTGCCGGGCAAACTTCCCGACATAAATGTGTATATATATTGTTGCCCGAAAAACGGGCTTGTCAGAATACCTAAGCTGTTTTGTTTCAATAAAGCAACTCGGACGAATTCCGTCTTTGGTCGCGTCAATTCTTTCGACTCGCGTTGGAGCGCATTTCCTTCATTGGTGACCTACCGACATGGATACGGCAGTGACGCTTAAACTGCCTACCTTCTGGGAGACTCACGCGGCTGTTTGGGTCGCCCAGGCGGACTCCCAGTTCGCCCTGCGAGGCATCACCGTGGACGACACCCGCTTCCACCATGTTGTGGCGGCGCTCGGCTCCGCCACCGCGGCCCGCGCCTTGAGCCTCCTCCAGCACCCGCCGGCTGCTGACAAATACGACGCGCTGAAGACGCTCCTCCTCGGCGCTTTCGCCCTCTCACCGGCAGCACGCGCACGGCGCCTGCTTAACCTGCCCGAGCTCGGCGACACGCGCCCGTCCGAGCGCATGGACTATATGCTCTCGTTGCTCGGCGAGCACTCTCCGGCATTCCTGTTCCGGGAGCTGTTCCTCCGTCAGCTGCCTAACCCGGTACGCCTTGCCCTGGCTGGCACGTTGATCACGGATTCCCGCGCCCTCGCCAGGGAAGCCGATAAGATCTCCTCGGCGGGCCAGCACATCGGCGCGGTTACCTGGAGCCCGCCGCCGTCCGAGGCGACGCCCACGACGCCCGAGCGCCCTGCGCGGTTGGAGGCCGAACTGCCGGTGCAACTGGCGGCCGCCACGCCGCACCGCCCGCTTCCGACACGACGGCCGGGGCCTCCACCTGACTGGGCGTGGTGTTATTACCACGCCAGGTTCGGACACAAGGCTCGGGAAACGGCCGGGCCGGCGTTCATTCCCAGCCATGAGCGCCGGCCACTCGGGCAACTTGCTGTTTATTCGGGACAAAGCGTCTGGACGGCGTTTCCTGTGCGACACCGGCGCCCAACTGAGCGTCATACCTGCCTCCGAGCAGGACAGGCTGGACGCAGTTTGCGGCCCCTCTTTGGTCGCTGCTAATGGCTCGGCCATACGCACTTTCGGCCCACGCGTCGTCACCCTCTGCTTCGGCAGCCAGCGCTTTCAATGGACTTTTGTTACCGCCAGCGTCCCCGTGGCTTTGCTGGGCGCCGACTTCCTCTGCGCGCACGGGCTGCTGGTCGACGTCAAACGACGTCGCCTTGTCCACGCCGAGACCTTCAGCTCCCTGGCGTGCACAATGAGCAGCTCCGCGCCGACCGAACTGGCGTGCGCCCTCCCGGCAACGAACGAGTTCGCTCGCCTGCTCGTGGAATTCCCGGCCCTCACGCGGCCGACGTTTTCGGCCGTCGCGGTGCGGCATGGGATCGAGCACCACATACCCACTACGGGCCCGCCGGTCTACGCCAGGGCCCGCCGCCTCGACCCAGCCAAGCTCGCCGTGGCAAAGGCCGAATTCGACGCGTTGGAGCACCTCGGCATCGTGCGGCGCTCCGATAGCGCGTGGGCCTCGCCACTGCACATCGTGCCAAAGCCGGGGGGTGGATGGCGCCCGTGTGGCGACTACCGCCGTCTCAATGACGCTACCACCCCCGACAGGTACCCGATCCCGCATATTCAGGACTTTTCCGCCCGTTTGGCGGGACGGGTCATCTTTTCGAAAATTGACCTGATACGGGGCTACCACCAGGTACCTGTCCGGGCGGCCGACGTCACGAAGACGGCCGTCATCACGCCGTTCGGCCTGTTCGAATTTTTGCGGATGCCATTTGGCCTCAAGAACGCGGCCCAGGCGTTCCAGCGCTTGATGGACGGCATGCTGCGCGACCTGCCGTTTCTTTTCGTCTATCTGGACGACATCCTCGTCGCCAGCACGTCCCGCGCCGAGCACCTCCTCCACCTCCGAACGCTGTTCGGTCGCCTCAGCGAGCACGGCTTAATTGTCAACCCGGTCAAATGCCACTTCGGCGCGACGACCGTTGACTTTTTGGGCCACCGCATCACCAAGACCGGGGCCGTGCCGCTGCCGACCAAGGTCGAGGCCATCACCACGTTCCGGCGTCCCCGTTCCATCAAGGCCCTCCAAGAGTTCCTCGGCATGGTGAATTTTTATCACCGATTCGTGCCCCGCGCTGCTCAGCTCATGCGGCCCCTTTACGAGGCCCTCCGGGGCAAGCCGGCCAAGCATGACATTGTTTGGTCCGCGGCCATGGACGCGGCCTTCGCCAGTGCCAAACGGGCCCTCGCCGACGCAACGCTGCTGGCTCACCCGGTGCTCAACGCGCCCATCGCCCTCACTACGGACGCCTCCAACTACGCGGTGGGCGCCGTCCATGAGCAATGGGTGGACAGGGTTTGGCAGCCACTCGCTTTTTTCAGCCGGCAACTCCGGCCGAACGAGTTAAACTACAGCACGTTCGACCGCGAGCTGCTCGGGCTATTCCTGGCCGTTCGCCATTTCCGACACCTCCTGGAGGGCCGCCCGTTCACGGCTTTCGTCGACCACAAGCCGTTGGTCTACGCAATGGCTAAGGTCACGGAGCCGTGGTCGGCCCGCCAGCAGCGCCACCTCTCCGCCGTGTCGGAGTTCACCACGGACATCCAGCATGTCGCCGGCAAAGACAACGCCGTGGCCGACTGCCTTTCGCGGGCCAGCGCGAACGCGGTCCACCTCGGCGTGGACTTCACGCTCATGGCGGCCGACCAGACCACCGACGCCTCGGTGCAGGCACTCCGCGTGGCGGACACGGGCCTCCGCCTGGCCGACATCCCCTTCGCGGGCACCGTCCTGCTCTGCGACGTCTCCCAAGGCCAGCCTCGCCCCATCGTGCCCGTTTCCTGGCAGCGCCGCATCTTCGCCTCCATCCACGGCCTTTCTCACCCGGGCCGGAAAGCTTCTCAGAAGCTGGTGTCGGCGCGTTTCGTCTGGCACGGCCTTCGACGAAATATCCGCGACTGGGGCAACGCCTGCACGGCCTGCCAGCGAGCCAAGGTCCACCGCCACACCCAGGCCCCGCTGGCACCTTTCGCCGTGCCTGAACGGCGTTTCGACCATGTCCACGTGGACCTGGTGGGTCTCCTGCCCCCCTCGCGGGGGTTCACCCACCTGCTCACCATGGTGGACAGGACCACCAGGTGGCCGGAGGCCGTGCCCCTCACCTCCACCACCACCGCCGACGTGGCGCAGGCGTTCATCGCCATCTGGGTCGCGCGCTTCGGCGCACCAGCGGACATCTCGTCCGACCGCGGCCCACAGTTCACGTCTGAGCTTTGGGGCGCGGTCGCCCGTTCGTTGGGGGTCACGCTGCACCGCACCACGGCCTACCACCCCCAAGCCAATGGGTTGTGCGAGCGGTTTCACCGCTCCATGAAGGCCGCACTCATGGCCGGCCTTCAGGACGACGGTTGGGCCGACCGGCTGCCGTGGGTCCTTTTGGGCCTTCGCACGGCCCCCAAGGAAGACCTCCAGGCGTCCGCCGCCGAGCTCGTCTACGGCCAGCCACTCCGCGTCCCGGGCGAATTCGTGCCTGACGCTACCAGTCCCTGGTCCGCCGCTCGCCAGCGCTCGGACCTCCAGGAGGCCGCCCGACGATTTGCCCCCGTGCCGACGTCCCGCCACGGTGGCCCCCAGTCCTACATCCCCCCGGCGCTTCGCACAGCGGAGTACGTCTTTGTGCGTCATGACGCGCACCGGGGGCCACTCCGGCCGCCGTACGACGGGCCCTTCCGGGTCCTGCGACGGGGCGACAAGTCTTTCATCGTCGACTTCGGCGGCCGGCCGGACCGGATTTCTGTGGACCGCCTCAAACCGGCGCACATGGACGTCGACCGACCACCACGGTTGGCCCTTCCTCCGCGGCGAGGCCGCCCCCCGTCCACAGTTCCCCCCGCTCGACCACCCACCACCACGTCAGACCCCTCCCCACGACCCTCCAGGGGTCGCTTCGGCCGGGTCATCCGGACCCCCCTTAAATTGACCCTGCCGGTGCAGGTCGATTCTGGAGGGGCGTGTGTAGCGGTTACCGCTGGATGTACATAATCGCCTTGCACCGGCCAGAACACGGCCAGACGCGCCTCTCCCGGGCATGCCCGGACTCACTGTTCCCGGGCACGCCCGAACCTCCCGGGCACGCCCGGTCTCGTCTTTCCCGGGCATGCCCGCTCTAGCCTTTCCAGGGCTCGCCCAGAGCGTCCGGGCATGCCCGCTATCGCCTTTCCAGGGCTCGCCCAGAGCGTCCGGTCATGCCCGCTATCGCCTTTCCAGGGCACGCCCAGAGCGTCCGGGCATGCCCGCTATCGCCTTTCCAGGGCTCGCCCAGAGCGTCCGGGCATGCCCGCTATCGCCTTTCCAGTGCTCGCCCAGAGCGCCCGGGCACGCCCAGCCTCGACTTGCCAGGCCGCAGCCAAACACGCCTGGGCAGGTCCAGACTCGCCTTTCCAAGGCTCGCCCTTGATACCCGGGCATGCCCGGTATAGCTTTTGCCGGGCAAACTTCCCGACATAAATGTGTATATATATTGTTGCCCGAAAAACGGGCTTGTCAGAATACCTGAGCTGTTTTGTTTCAATAAAGCAACTCGGACGAATTCCGTCTTTGGTCGCGTCAATTCTTTCGACTCGCGTTGGAGCGCAGTTCCTTCAATATATATATATATATATATATATATATATATATATATATATATATACATAAAAGAAAGTTTTTGTTTCTTTGTTTCTTTGTTTGTTTGTTTGTTTATTTGTTTATTTGTCTGCACGCACTTGTCTCCTGAACGGTGAAAGATAGAAGGAAACCTCTAAAAAAAAAAAATTCGGGACGGGCCCCGGGAAGGTTATCGGCGAGGTGGCGAGACCGGTCAAGGCCCACCTCGGCTGGGCTAGGCCGATTTCGCAATTAAAAGCTGAGCTGAATTATAGTAGTCAATCTTCTACGGCCGCGGGTAAAAGCTGAATTATAGTAGTAAATTCATTCAAAAAGAATCAAAAATGTTTGGACGGGCCCAGGGAAGGTTATCGGCTAGGTGGCGAGGCCGGTCGAGGCCGCCTCGGCCGGGCTGAGCCCATTTCGCAATTAAAAGCTGAGCTGAATTATAGTAGTCAATCTTCTATGGCCGTGAGTAAAAGCTGAATTATAGTAGTAAATTCATTCAAAAAGAACCTGGGCAACACTGGGTGCATTCGGCTAGTATATCATAAAAAGACATTAAAATATATCAGTTTAAACTGGATATATATATATATACAGTATATTTTATATATATATATATATATATATATAGTCACGTGAAAAAGTTGGAGTGTTATCTATCTATAATTCCAGTAATCTCTGTCTGTACGTTTGTACGTTTGTCTGTGACCGCTGTTTCTCGACAACCACGGGTCCGATATACTTTTAACTTGCCAGGTATATTGCTGGGGACCCGAGGATGTGCCTTTTCAAGGTTTCATATTAATCGGACAATTACTTACCGAGCTATGTCCAAAAAACGATTCAACCAATCAGAGAGCTTGCAGAGGGCTTTGCGAATGGACCAAACCATTCATGTAAATAGAGGGGGGGGGGGTTCTGTGGTCGTTGCGAATGGACCAAACCATTCACATCGAATCATCGAATCACATCGAATGGACCAAACCGTTCGCTTTGGACCAAACCATTGCATGTAAATAGAGGGGGGGGGGTTCTGTGGTCGTTGCGAATGGACCAAACCATTCATGTAAATAGAGGGGGGGGGGGGGTTCTGTGGTCGTTACTGCCACGTGGTTTCAAAGTTTTTTTTTGTTGTTGTTGTTTGCACGCATGTTTTTTTGCACCCACGTACGGGCACGCCCTAGGATGTTTACACACACACACCCCTACACAAATTTTTTTTTTTTTTTTTTTTTGGCAAGGAACGGGCACCCACGTACGGGCACGTCCTAGCTTATATATAGTACGGGCATGCCCTAGTAATTATAATTACAGTATTTATTAGAGTATTTCTTTATTATTTATTAGAGTATAATTATAATTATAATTAGTGTTATAATTATTTTTTTCATTGCTATTACTCACTTCCATAATGGCAGATTGTCGGCCATATTGGATAATGCAAATTAGACATATTTCCCATGTTGGGATTGCTTGGGACTTTTAGTATGTTGTTCTGGGGACCTTGTAGAAATGCATTGTGGCAAAAAAAATTCTGTTGCAATTTGTTCCAAGTTGAGTGAAAAAATGGGCTAGATTTCCTGGACCAATATATATATATATATATATACATCTATATATATATATATATATATATATATATATATATATATATATATATATATATATGTACCGTACATTTGATGTCGTGTATATTTACAGTTATATATATATATATCTATATATATATATATCTATATATATATATATATATATATATATATATATATATATATATATATATATATATATATATATATACGTATATATGTATACATATATATATATATATATATATATATATATATATATGTCGGATCGGGACTTAGAACTTGGGACTCAGAAGACTCAAAGAAAGGAGCAACGGATATATTTATTAGAACTCGATTACACAAGCTTGCGGAGAAACAGGAAGTCGCAGGAAGCTCACATGAAATGACCAACACTACAACAAGATGCTCTGAAATAATTCGATTTAAACTTGCTTTATATAAGGAATATCGGGTGTGGTTTTAGCTCACAAGATACAGAGACAGAATGGGCTCATTGGCCCTCCCACCATAGTCCCATCCTGTTGTTCAGTTAGTTAGAGGAAGCTCATCAAGGCCACTCATAGGTTAACTCAGATAAGGAGATGGTCAGCCATATGTGGCAACATGTTTACAACTTTCTGTATAGAAACCTTGGTTGGGAAAGTACAAAAGGAGGGGACACTCGTAAATGTGTCAGCCCTCAGGATATTGGCAAAGTCTAGAGGGAGGCTGAGAGATAACAGCTGCAACCAAGGCCAGGGAAGGGGAACAAGAGATTGTGCCCACACAGGCCAAGAGCTCACAAGCACAGAACTCCTTATTAGGATATTACACATCCTCAATGCACAAGAAAGGACTAAGTATTATAAAAGAGTACAGCAATCAGTCAAAACAAAACATATAATTGGTTATACTTGGTAATTGGTAAAGCAGCAAGGATATACAAAGGGGGAGGGGCATTACAGCTCCCTACATACCGCCCTTTTGGATCTAAGATACAAAGTTATCTACGAGCCAATCAAAGGCCTTTATTTCAAACAAAGCAGAAACAAAACCAATCAGGAAAGTCATTCAACATATCACGCGAAGGCAGCCCAGTAAGCATGTCCCGTACCCAAAGCACCACACATACTCAGTAGGATGATTCGCGTCTGTATGTGAGTATGCAATGTAAATCCGTAAAAGCGGGGTGATCAAATGGCATGAAAAATCCTCCAAGAGAGGTGAGATAGACAGTGTAAAGGGTTCACTAAACGTACCACGCGAATGCAGCCCAGTGAGCATGTCCCGTACCCAGTACCACACATCGCACTCAGCAGGATGATCCGCGGGTATGTGGGTGTAAGTGGGTGTTTGTGGGTGTATGATGTAAGTCAGGTGTAGATGGGTGTATGAGGTGAGACCGTAGAGCAGGGGCGGGCAACCCCCGGCCCGCGGGCCACATCCGGCCCGCGAAGGCTTAGCGTCCGGCCCGCCACCCTGCTAGGCTTTATTATTGCAATCCGGCCCGCGGACCTCCCAGTAAAACTCATATCATTTGTAAATGTAAGAGTTTATATTTAGCCGGTCTGAATTCAAGAAAGGGACATTTTGTCTTCAGCACCGTCCTCTTCCGGAAGACATGCGCACGGGGAACTGTCTTGCCTAGACACCGCCTGCTTGCTGATAGGCGGTCTTTTCAAATCAGCCGGCATGTGATACGGACGTCCTTCCGATTCAGTCAGCTTGCGACAAACGTTGGTGTCTGGGACAAATAACTTGCAACAAAGAGGTAAGCGACGCAGAGTTCTCTAAACCTATTTCAATTTTCACTTTCTTTCAATTTGCTTTGTTTTGTTTGTTAGAACATGTTATTATCTTTCATTTGCTGCGTTTAAATAATTTTATTCTCCCTTTTTATTTGTAAAAATAAAAATATAACGAACTTTCTATTTGTAAAGAAAAAAAATATATAACGAACTTTCTGTTTGTAAAAGAAAAAAGAAATTGACGAACTTTTGTTTAAAAGGAAAACGAAATTGACGAACTTTTGTTTAAAAGGAAAACGAACTCTTTAAAAAAAAAAGTATGCAGACTGATTCATTTCCTGTATTTCAGTTTTACGGTGAAACTGTGTCATATTCAGCGTTGGCCACGTGCGCGCAAAATAAATACATTCATCTGTACAATTCGTCTTCCGAGATTTTTTGTGCCCCAGATTGCTTGCTGTTACATTTATTCATTGCTGATATACCTAATTTTCTTCCTTTTCAGCTCATCATGTCTGCGACCCAGCGTGTTAAGAAGAGGAAAGTGAACCTCGAGCGTCGGATCTTCAACCCTGAGTGGGAGAAGTACTTCTTCATCGAGCGCTTTGGACAGGCCCAGTGCCTCATATGCTTGAAGACTTTGGCTGTCCTAAAAGAGTACAACGTGCGCCGCCACTGGGAGACAGAGCACCGCTCGTCAAACTTCGCGTCGGTGTCTGCCACCGAAAGGAAGGACGCCATGGTTAGACTATCAGGCAACTTGGAGAAACAAACTTCACTCTTCCGCAAGCAGAATACTGAGGCCGAAAAGGTGACGCGCGCCAGTTATGAAGTCTCCCGCATCCTTGCTCGCCGAATGAAGCCATTCGCGGATGGGGACTTCATCAAGGAATGCCTCCTCGCTGTAGTGGACTCCGTCTGTCCAGAGCAGCGTTCCGCCTTTGAGAACGTGAGCCTTTCGTCCCGCACCGTTCGTCGCCGCATCGAGGATATGTCGGAAAACGTGCACGACTCACTCAAAACACGCAGCTCAAATTTCGTCGCCTTTTCCCTCGCTCTGGATGAGAGCACCGACACAAAGGACACGGCCCAGCTGTCCGTTTTCATCCGTGGCGTCACCGCTGACTTTCAAGTGTGTGAGGAATTCCTCCAGCTTGTCCCGCTGCGCGACACCACCACTGGGAAAGACATCTGCGACGCCGTGCTTCTGTGTGTTGATCAGCACTCCCTGGACCTCTCCCGTCTTGTGTGTGTGACGACCGACGGTGCCCCGGCGATGGTTGGTGAGAAGAAGGGCGCCGCTTCGCTGCTAGTGCGTCACTGTGCAGCCGCCGGATACACTCAGCCCATTAACAAGATGCACTGCATCATCCACCAAGAGTCCCTGTGCGCTAAGTCTGCCAACCTCGTTGGTGTCATGTCTGTCGTGGTGAAGGTCGTCAACTCCATCCTCTCCCGCAGCCTTAACCATCGTCAGTTCCAGGCACTGATGGATGAGGTGAACGTGCACTACAACGACCTGCTCTACTTCTGTGAGGTACGCTGGCTGAGTCGTGGGGCCATGCTGTCTCGGGTGTGCGACCTACAGCAGGAGATTGCCACCTTTCTACGTCAGAAGAACCTTCCCCACGCTGATCAATTCTCTGATCCGCGGTGGCTAGCTCGCCTGGCCCTGCTCACGGACATCACGGCGCACCTGAACACCCTCAACATAAAGCTGCAAGGCAAAGACATTCTCGTGACAGACATGTACGCGCACATCACTGCCTTCGAGGTTAAACTGCGCTTGTGGGAGGCTCAATTGGCTTCTGGTCAGTTTGTGCATTTTCCTCGCCTTGCTGCATGTGCCCCTGACGATGTGGACCTGGGCACTTGCGTTAGTGTCGTCAACTCTCTACGTGAGGAATTTGCTTCCCGTTTTGCAGGAGTCAGGGTGCTGGCTGCGGACTTCAAGCTTTTCACTGCTCCCTTTGACTTCCCCGTGGAAGACGCCCCTGCCTCCTTACAGATGGAGTTGGTGGAGCTGCAGTGCAACGATGAAATGAAGGCGAAGTTCCGCACCTCTTCTCCATTGTCCTTCTTCCGCGACACCGTTCTCCCTTCTAACAATTTTCAAAAATACATTGCCCATGTCCAACGCATTGTGGCCATGTTCGGCAGCACCTACTGCTGTGAACAGCTCTTCTCGAAAATGAAGTACACGAAGTCTCACCTTCGCTCCCAACTCTCGGACCGCCACCTCAATGACATTCTTCTGTTGTCTACCTCAACCATCGAGCCAGACATGGAAATACTTCTTCATGGCAAACAGCACCAGCAGTCTCATTGATTTGTAGAGTGTTCAATGCAATTTTTGTACAATCTATTCATGTAAACAAAATATAGTAATTCTGAGATTTCGTTTTTCACTCCGGCCCGCGATCTCCTTCCAAAAGTCTCATCTGGCCCTCACTCTGAAAAGGTTGCCCGCCCCTGCCGTAGAGGCATGAAGATCGAATAGCGCGTCAAATCCACAACGAAGACCTCTGGTTCCACCGGGGTCCACACCCAGGAAGATCTCCCGACCCACCCTTGGAGCACAGAGGTGCGGCCAGGACTCCTCCCCAACTGGAGCTCACCCAGGCTTCCCCAGGTGAAATCCTTGGAGATCTTCAGCGCTCAATCGATATTCATGTTCATGAGGTCTCTTACATGCTGGTGATCTGGGGAAGACACAACATCATCAGTATCAGGTGGCTCAAACCTATGGCCATAAAATAAAGCATAACGGTCCAAAGGAGGGAGAGCGACTTCCTTTGGGTCAAAGTCGAGATCGTCCGAGGCGATGCTGCTTGCATCGCTGCTATCCCTGGACGAATTCGTAAAACAATCAGCCTCGGAACTCAGAGTATCTCCACGATCGAGTTCCTCTCCATCCGGGCTTGGGTTTGCAGCTGGGTCCAAATCCCGGACTGGGTCAGTGGCGTTTGACTCACTGTGAGCTTGTGAGACATAAAGGTGAGCTCGTGAAACATAAAGAGGCAAGGCCTGCATTGAGACATAAACATCAGTCGGGGACCCTTGCAAGTGGCCCACATCATCATTGGTAACATCATCAGTAACATTATTCTCAGGTGGCGTAGGCCTGTGGCGACGGCGGCCAGCAACAGTCACAGCCTTACACATCGAGAAAAAACGAGAGGAGTCCCTTAGGAACTCGTTGGTGTCTGCATGCGACATGTTGGGGCCCAGAGTAATCGGCCTCCTGGCAGCCTGAAATGCTTCGAGGTCCGCAACTGTGTAATCAACATCATTATCGGTAATATCAACAATGGAAGAACAATCTTCGGAAGCGGAGATCTCATTGTCGCGGCCCAGTGGCTCGTTCGGGTCGTCGTTCCAGGATCCGCGGTCTGCAGTCACGTCGACGGCCGGTGTGTCATCTGGACCCGCGGTCAGCTTATCGATCATCACCATGGCCTTTTCTGTTGTCGTCTTCAGTGTCCATCCTGTGGAAAACTTTCTCACACACGCAAGGACTAAAGCCTTGATTATTACACAACTGACCACGATTCCAAGGACTATTGCCAAGGCGGTCAGTACCCACTTTACTATCGTACCTGTCCACCCTTTGAATCAGTCGGTAAGCCACTGGTGGGAGGCTTCCCGATCCATTCGATCCCTTGTCAATATATGAGCACTTTCCCTTAACCTTATAATAGCAGCACTGACCCCCTGTGAGGGGTCAGGAATAAAAGTGCAACATCTACCCTCAATTATCCCACATACCCCTCCTCGTTCTGCCAGTAGCATATCTAACGCAACCCTATTTTGCATAACCATTGTACGCAGGTGGACAACTGTGTCCAACATTTCGTCATGTGCTGTAGCGGTGGCGTTGGCCACACTTTCTAAGATTAACGCAATTTTGTCGATGCGGTAACTGCTCATGACCGTCCCAGCCCATGGGAAGAAGAAACTAACGGCCTTCTCCCAATCAGCGCCGTGTAAGGTGGTGGTGCCGTCGTCGTGCCAATAGGTGCTTCGTTGTGTCCTTATGAGTGCAGGGGTATTATGCAAGTGTTGTCGCATTTCCATTTCTGGGAAAACTGATCCTAAATAGCAAATTCCTCCCCAATTATCAGGTAAATACGGGTAAGCTTTGTTCCCGCATACAAACATGGTCCTGTGTGGAGCCACTAAATTAGTGGTCATGCAAGTGCGACGGTCTGAGATAGTGTTTGTTCCGTTTTCCCCTTCCCATGCCAACTGGAGGTGTGTGAGGTTATGTAAGGGCGAACTTGTAACATTTACTAACAGCATGTGTTTCCCTTCCCTAGGGTCCGTGAGGAGGGTATCTCTACACACGGATTTACCTACCATTATTTGGCCCTTTCCTTCTAAGCAGAGGGCCCCCTTTGCCGGCTTAACCCAAACCGGCGCCGGACGTTCCTCAAAGTGTCGGGACTGGATGAGGGGCGAGTACTGGAAAACTCGTTTACACGCGGTTTCGTCAGAACCTTGGCTTGTCAGGGTTGTACTAAGGCATTTGGTGTCTAGTGGCTTCGAGCACAAATCATTGAGTGATAGGGGTAACACTACCATTGGTATTCCTGCTGTGCTGGTGCGGGGAAGGTGCATACACATCCAACACCGTGTCCTATTCTGTAATGTGGCCATATGCCGTGCGACCTTCCAGTATGTGTTCTCCTCTGGCTTCCTTCTTACTTCCTGGGCAGGCGGGGTTTTAATGACGTAGGCGGCGCAACTAGGTCGGACGTAGGGTTCAGTTCCATTTGGGATTATTGTGCGAGGGGGCCATATTCCACATTCAAGAATCATTGTTGTATCCGGGCCAATGGGGGTGTAATGCAATAGGAGGGTAGTATTCTCAATGCCCTTGCCCCATCGATATCCTGGGGCATATCGGCTGCTTATGTCCCCAGTGTATGTTCCATTTTCCACTTTCCTAACCTTAGTCAGGACTAGGCGTGGTCTTGTCATGCGTGCCTGTGGTGTCTTATTGTGTACCACTATAGCTTCCACCCATCTTACAGATAACCACTTAAAGCTTGTTTCCAGGTTACAGCAATTCACCGCTATTTTGTCTCCCCAGCGAGCCGTTATATACTTGACGGGGTAGAGGGGAAATGCTGAATAGTTGTCGGGTCCTGGGTACTTGGGGAGGTCCTTTCTCGATAGCTCAAAGTGCAAGAGCCTATCTTTGGCAGGGGGTTTGCGGCAGCTGCCCAGAATTCCCATCATCATGACCGTCATCGCCGCCCTTAGGAGACTGTGGTTCCCTTGACGGTGCATTGTCTTCAGCTGTGTGGGGTGTAGTGTCTTGTGTGGCTTGTGGTGCGGGGATGGACAACTTACAATGGGTGGCGTGGATCCACGAAGGTTTACCCTCGCAGAAGACTGCCGTCGGTGTGACCAGTAGCACCTGGAATGGTCCCTTCCACCGTGGCTCCAGAGCAGCCTTGCGGGTGAAGTGCTTTACAAGCACCCAGTCGCCGGCCTGGAAGTCGTGGATTGCGTGGCCTATTGGTTCAGGCAGCGCCTCTCGTACTCGAGCATGGATGCTGCGTGCCACATTGGACAAGCCTATGCAAAATCTCAAAAGCATGTCATCCATTACTGGCAAAGCAAGGGTGGACATGTCCGTTGGTGCTGAAACGGGCAAGCTCATAGGTCGTCCCATTAATATTTCGTGGGGGGAAAGGCCCGTAGTGCGACCCGGGGTGGAACGGATGCTCATCAACGCAAGCGGGAGAGCCTCTGGCCACCTCAAGCCTGTGTCTGCGCAAAGTTTCGCTAGTTTATTCTTTAAAGTCTTATTCGTTCGTTCCACAAGTCCCGATGACTGTGGGTGGTAAACGCAATGGAAGGACTGTTTAACGCCCAACGCCTTCAGGATGCCCTTGACCACCTGCGCCGTGAAATGACCCCCTTGATCCGACGAGATTATCTGGGGGATGCCAAATCTGCACATAAAATCCCGCACGAGGCGCTTCGCTACTGTCGGGGCATCGGACTTGACGCATGGGTAGGCTTCAACCCATTTGGTGAACGTATCCACGATTACCAACACATAGCGAAACGACATGCTTGGTTCCAATTCTGTAAAATCGAACTCGATAGTTGCGAACGGCCCACTAGGCGGGGGCCGTCCCCCGTCATGTGCATGTCTCGGCGGCGCCCCTCTATTGTGTTGCTGGCAGACCACGCACGATCGGCACACTTCGGATACAATCCGTGACAGTCCTGGCGCTGCCCAAGTGTAGTTTATCTGTCCCATCACCCCCCTCTGGCACACATGACCATTCTGATGAGCCATGCGTGCCAGCCAAGGCAATAAAGCCTGGGGTGCTATAGGTTTCTCGTCAAGGGTCCATATTTCACCTGGCCCGAGGCGTATCGCCCCTCGTTTGAGCCAGTCCTCGTGTTCGGCCGTCGGTGCAGCGTTCTGCAAATTTATGATATCGTCCTTAGTTGGTGTGGCGGGTGGTCCCACAGTCGGTATGTCAGCAATCTGTGCGGATGTCTTCTTTGCTCGTGTTACCATCGGCATGTTGCGTTCTATCTGTTGGTTGGCGGCCTTTCCTGCCGCCTCGTCTGCCCTTGCATTGCCCCGGGCAACGTCAGTGTCCGCCCTTTGGTGGCCACGACATTTAATTACCGCGATAGCGCGGGGAAGTAAAATACTTTGGAGGAGCCCTTCTACCAACGCGCCATTCTTTATCACTGAACCGGCAGATGTGAGAAAACCTCTCATCTTCCAGATGGCTCCTTTATCGTGGACTACGCCGTGAGCGTAGGCCGAATCTGTGTAAATGTTTACGGCAAGGCCTTCCGCCAAGCTGCACGCTCTGGTCAAGGCGCACAGCTCCGCCTGCTGTGCGGAAAATGTAGGTGGAAGACGCCCGCTTTCCACCGTTTCGCTATCCGAGCACACGGCGTACCCGTACAACAGGGACCCGTCCCATGCGCGCCTAGCTGATCCATCGACATAATATGTACAATCGGGGTATTCTAGGGGATTGTCCTTTAAATCCGATCGCACCGTGGAGACTAGCTGCACAACGTCGGCGCACACATGGGGTTCGCCCTCCTCAGGGGTGGGCATCAGTGAAGCTGGGTTGAGTGTCGTGCAGCGTTCGATCGTGATGTTGGCTGCAGTGATCAGTGCGGATTCGTATTGCATTAATCTAGTGTTAGACAAATGCTGTGTGCTTCGCTGTAACAACAGCGAAGTGACGCAATGCGGTACCCGTAGCGTTACTGGGTGTCCCATAACGATGTCCGCTGTTCTTTCTACTGCGTACCTGGCCGCTGCCACGGCTTGCAGGCACACCGGAAACCCTTGTTCGACCGGGTCTAACTTTTTACTAAAGTAGGCTACCGGCCGCTCCTTATCCCCATGGGTCTGTGTCAAAACTGACTGGGCGAAACCTCCCACGGCGTGAGTGTAAAGGGCAAATGGTTTCGCATAATCCGGAAGTCCTAATGACGGTGCCGTGACCAGCGCCTTTTTCAGCCCGTCAAAACATCGCCTCAATTCATCTGTCCATACCAATTCGTCCGGGGCGTTTGATTTGGTCGCCTCGTACAGTGGCTTAGCCAGCAGCGCAAAATCAAGTATCCAAGTGCGGCAATATCCCGTCATACCTAGGAAGCGCAGCATTTGCCGTTGCGAGCGAGGGCGAGGCAGCTCCATGATAGCGGTCACCCGTCCAGCATCCAATTCTCGTTTTCCGTGCGAAATGGCGTGTCCCAAGTAAGTTACAACCTGCCACACAAACTGAAGTTTTGGTCTGCCTACTTTGTGGCCTTTGGCCGCCAAGGCCTTTAATAGGGCCATGGAATCCATTTCGCACGCCTCCTTCGAAGGGGAGCAAATCAACAAATCGTCAACGTATTGCAGCAACACTGACCCTCCCTTCAATTCCACATCCGCCAGGTCGCGGTGTAGCGCCCGGGAAAACAGAGTGGGGCTATCTGAAAACCCCTGAGGTAGTACTGTCCAAGTATACTGGCGCCCCCTATGGGTGAAAGCGAACAAGTATTGTGACTCAGCCGCGATGGGCACAGAGAAAAACGCAGAACAGAGGTCGATAACTGTGAAGTATGTTGCGTCCGGCGGGATTGACATCATGAGGGTTTCTCCATTTGGAACTAGTGGGTGTATGCCCTGTATCACCTTGTTCACCTCCCTTAAATCCTGTACAAACCTCCATTTGTCCTTCGACGGCTTTTTCACTGGCAAAATTGGTGTATTACATGGGCTGTTAGTTTCCACGATAATTTTCTGTTCCACTAGGGATTGAATTACTGGTGCTATGCCTACGTCGGCCTCAGGTCGTAGCTTATACTGTTTTACATTTGGCAAGCGCATCCCCGGCTGCACTGCTATCACTAGAGGTTTGGCGTCTCGCATCCGTCCAACCTCACCGTCGCTCTTAGGCCATAAATTGTCTGGCACCTCCGCTAGGAGGTAATCTGACTCACCCGGGTCCGTCAGCACTGCCCTCATGGCATAGGTGCCCTTAGGAGGCAACTCTGCTACTTCGAACACTCCATCCCTCCGTTGTGTCTTGAAGTCAATTGAGAACCCTTCGCCATTTTGGAGCCGTTTCAAAGTCCAGCGGCCTCTCTTACTCCGATAACCTTGTAAGGGAACTTCTCGTAACCGCCCCACCATCCAACCTACACTTTCCGGCGGCCACCCCTTGGCAGTAGTGAGGGTAACATGGGCGACCGCTCCTTCGGGGTATTGGGTCAACGCACGCTGACTCGAGGTTAGGACTGCCTCGATTCCTATTCCCTCACGGCCGATCCATATCCGTGACAAGTGTAGAGGCGTGCGCTCGCCCAGCTTTTCCTTAACCTTTTCTCGATAATTCTCGTCCTCGCCCGTTGCATCATAGTACGCAGTGCAATGGGGTGGATTATCCTTTACGTTTTTTATCGAAATTTGGTGCAGATGTAGCCAATCTCGCAGAACTGAACTGTCCAAACATACATTATCTATGATATGCGTCCAAGTAGCCAGAGCCCCTTCATCCAAGCGCCACCAATACGCGGTGGGGCCGGGCCGAGACAATGCCGTCATTACCAAGTCGCGTTTAGATTCCGCGACGTCTACGAAAACTCCCTCCTCTGTACATGAGATTTGACAGCCCAATCGGCACAACAAGTCCCGTCCCAACAAATTTGTCGGGGCGGTAGTAGTCATCAAGAATGCATGTTTAGCCTCCAGCGGGCCGCATGTTACTCGCACTTCCTCCGAAACAGGAAGCGCTTGGGGTAAGCCCGAAACACCCAGTATTTGAACGTTCCTCGCCGTGGGGCGCAAAGAGGGCAATTGCCCCTTGTTAATTGTGCTGCGAGTCGCACCCGTATCGACGAGAAATTCTAATTGTCTTCCCTCCACGTCCAACGTCAAGGTCGGTTCCTCTGCCGGTGTCATGGTCAAGAGAGGACACTCCTTGGGCGACCCGCCAGCGTCCCGTCAATAGGCCCCTCTATTGTATTGGGGCGGAAACCCCTTACGAGCACTTGGGCAATCACGTCTCCAGTGTCCCATTTGCTTGCAATAATGGCACGGTTCCTGCGGAACCGGTGGTGCGGAGGGCATAGGTCGTCCCTCTACAGCGCCCCTTCCGCCCAGCCGGCGTTCTGGCGGCCCCCAATGTGACTGGTTTACTGGTTGCCCCGAGGCGGGGCCCAGTTCCGCTTTGGTCCATTCTGCATCCCACTATTGGGGGGTGGTCCAGGGTTTTGGAGAAGGGGTCTTGGTGGGTACCAATTTTGGGGAGGGGGCCCTTCTACGGCCCAAGTTTGAGGGTTTTGAGGAGGAGGGGGAAGTGGGGGTGGTATTGTCCATTGCTGTCTTATCTCGTCCATATTAATTAGTCCAAAGTCCTCAGCAGTACAACCTTCGCAGTCGTTACCTTCGCGGTGGATCCACTCTCCTTAGGGGAATTGGCCCCTATAGAAAGGCAAACCGCTCCTCCCATGGTCCTCATAACCCCGGACAGGCCCCCACTTCTGGCACTGTTCGCGTATGTAGTTCTGACCCTGATCCCCCTTTTTATTTTGATTAAATTGAGCCCGTTTCTCCTGGACAAACATTTGCAATATTTCCTCCTTAATATCCTTCTTCTCCTCTAAGGAGGAGCCCGGGCATTGTTCCAGCTTGTCGCATAATTCGTTGGTTGTCATTCCCTTCCAGCCGAAGAGGACGGACTGTACCTGTTTCTTTAATATCGGCCGAAGCCCCTCGATTAGATATTGATTTACCAATGGTTGGGGTAGCCCTCCCAGCTGCATCGGACCCAGTCCTCCCCAGCGCGCGATGGCCTTTTCCAACCTTTCTCGGTAATCTCCAATTGGTTCTCCTGGTTTTTGTTTTATGGCCCCGATTTTTCCCCAATCCGGACCCCCTGCTGGCAACAGCGCCCACTCGATGGCATCCAGCAGCCGGACCTTCAGTGCATCCCATTGCGCTAGTGTTATCTGGCCCGGTCCTGCTACCCTTGGGTTGACCGGCGGCCAGTGTGCTCTTTGTCTAGCCCTTTCCCATACTTTGGGTGGGAGCACGGATACTCCCATATGAGTTATGTCTCGATAGTCGCACTCGCCAGCTAAAAACCAATTCGACATGGTTGGCCCTATCTGCCGTGGATCCTCAATAAGCAAATGTTGAATCCTTTCCCGCATTACCGTTAAGGAGGATTCTTTCCATGGTACCCTTTCTCGAACCCCCTGACCTTGAGCATTAACTCCAATAATTTGTACGGGGCACAATGTTTTCCTTCCCTCTATTTCCTGACATTCCAATGGGGTAGTTTGTGAGGTCTCTTTCCCATTACAGCCTACCAGTGAGGGGTATAACCCATCCTGTCCTATCGGTGGCGGGAACCCTGCGATGTCGGTCCCGTCATCTATTCCGTTAGCCCCGAGTTGTGCAAACGGTCTTCCCTGGCTCGGGTGGTTCTGGGGTATCTGGGGCGCGATGGTAGCGGGGTTGCAGGGAGGTGGTGGCGGGAGCGCAGAAAGGATAGGTGGTGCCTGAAACCCCGGGACAGGGCTTAGGTCTGGGGCTGGGGAGGGTAGATTGGTCACTACTTCCCCTACCGCGGGGTCTGGGTTTTCAACGAGCGACATAAGTCGCGCGTTGGCCTGCCTCTCTATTTCTTTAATCGCTTCATCCTGTATTTTAGTCGCCTGTTTCCTCAGACCCTTGAGTTTTGTTACCTCACCGGCCAAGCTGGCCTGTTTCGACTTTGCGTGTCGCTTCATCGCTTCTTCCTTCCACCAACCAAAGACTTTCCAATAGTCAGGCGGGAAGTGTTTCGTGGCCTGTTCCAACTTTTCTAATGCCTCATATAACGCGTCCAATTTTTCCAGCGCAAAAGGCCCTCCTTCGGGCCACGGTTCACCTAAATCCTTAGTCAGCGCAACCCATGACTTCCCTGGTCTCGCAGCATCATAGCCATACCTCCGAAACATGAAAAATGCTGGGGTATTTCTAAGCGGTTCACCTGCCTTTACAATCTTATTACCCATCCTGTTCCCCATCCTAGGAAAATTTAGTTTACCGACGTAGCCTTGTACCCGTGAGGATCGCCCGCCTCGCGGTACAGCCGTCTACCTAACTCTGAGAGGCTCGCAGCATTGTACCCGTGAGGATCGCCCGCCTCGCGGTACAGCCACGCTACCTACTCTCCTGAGAGGATCGCCCGCCTACTCAGCCGTCTAACCTACCCTTACTATACTTTCCTGGCGTCCTACGCCCGTGTAATACTTCTAACCTTACTTATAATTCCAACGTCTCCCGGGTAGGCCTCGGATCGGGACGCCGCCCTTATCCTTACCCTCACAACCCAGAGATCTATTACTCCTTACCCTCAGGCACCCAACGTGGGGCACTTTCCCTTACGTAACGTTACCCTGACGAGTCCATAAACAGTCAGTTGCTCCGGGATCCAAGCGGTCCGTATTTAAATTTAGGTTCGTGGATCAGGTTTGAGCAGGGAACGGAACAAACGGCACCTGAGCAAGAGAGTGGGTTACAATTTGGACTGACCCCCAGGCTACAAAGGAAAAACAAAAGAAAACCACAGCTCACCTGACCCGGATCAATTGCCAGCTGGTCTCACCACTCACTTGCCTGGGACCGCGTCCTGGACCGCACAGACTGATCCCACCGCTGCCACCACTTGTCGGATCGGGACTTAGAACTTGGGACTCAGAAGACTCAGAGAAAGGAGCAACGGATATATTTATTAGAACTCGATTACACAAGCTTGCGGAGAAACAGGAAGTCGCAGGAAGCTCACATGAAATGACCAACACTACAACAAGATGCTCTGAAATAATTCGATTTAAACTTGCTTTATATAAGGAATATCGGGTGTGGTTTTAGCTCACAAGATACAGAGACAGAATGGGCTCATTGGCCCTCCCACCATAGTCCCATCCTGTTGTTCAGTTAGTTAGAGGAAGCTCATCAAGGCCACTCATAGGTTAACTCAGATAAGGAGATGGTCAGCCATATGTGGCAACATGTTTACAACTTTCTGTATAGAAACCTTGGTTGGGAAAGTACAAAAGGAGGGGACACTCGTAAATGTGTCAGCCCTCAGGATATTGGCAAAGTCTAGAGGGAGGCTGAGAGATAACAGCTGCAACCAAGGCCAGGGAAGGGGAACAAGAGATTGTGCCCACACAGGCCAAGAGCTCACAAGCACAGAACTCCTTATTAGGATATTACACATCCTCAATGCACAAGAAAGGACTAAGTATTATAAAAGAGTACAGCAATCAGTCAAAACAAAACATATAATTGGTTATACTTGGTAATTGGTAAAGCAGCAAGGATATACAAAGGGGGAGGGGCATTACAGCTCCCTACATATATATATATATATATATATATATATATATATATATATATATATATATATATATATATATATATATATATATATATTGTTACGGTTACGGTTTAGATGTTATGATGGGCCGAGCGGATGGTCCACCGCAACCGTTACAGGATCCCCAATTGGCCCGACTCCCCCAACGTTGACCAGATCGCACCACAGATATTCAATCGGGAAACCTCTAAAGCGACCGAAAGAGAAGGAAAAGAGAAGAAGACAGAGTACGGAGGAAGAACAGATTTATTATACACACACAAGCAAAAAGAAGGAGCGACCAAAGTTATTTACAAGCAATGGATGGAAGAAGCAGTCACACAGTGAATCGTTAGCTTATACTATTCAATTTACTTAACCCCAGGACAACGATTAGGACAGACGACGTTCACACTTACACGGGGGAAATTGCAGGCAGGAATGGCGGAGGTGGGTTGCTGGAGAGGGAGGCAGGGTCAGGTCCCTGCAACCGGCAGGGCTGGAGGTAGCAGCTCCCAATTCTTCGCGTTTTTGGCGGGAAAACCCTCAGTCGCGTCGACGCTGTTGATGCTGTGGACGTCACGCGCTGGCTCGGTCACACCTGCTCCTCTCCTTCTGGTGGAGCCGTCTCCCTCCTCTCAGCGCGTCTCTCCAACGCTTGTTTCCTCTCCAAGTACCTCTCCTTTTTGGTTTGGAGCGTCTCTCATCTCACAGCTCACAGCTCACAGCTCAGCTCACAGCTCATCTCTCATGTCATCTCCTATGTCATCTCTTATGTCATCTCCCGAAGCAGTCCCTTCCAGTCGCTTTTATTACTCGGGGCGGAATCAAGCCGCAGGCTGCGAGGGCACGCCTACCGGGTCGCTAACCGCGGTGCTGGTTGGCTGTTAGGGCTGTCCGATTCCTCCTTTGATCATGACGACGTGCCACGCCTGTGAGTTGGCGGCTCCTACCACCCTCTTCTCCGAGATGAGCACATGGGCAATGGCGGCTTGCGGGATTGAACACCACTCGCACCGCTTTTGAAAGGAATTTTGGAGAGCGGAGATGATTGGGGAAATTGAAAGGGGCCTACGCTTATTTCGTTTGATACAATGCTGAGTCAATCTAGTGGGAAACACATATTTAGCCTACATAGAATAAGGAAATAAACTATTTAAAAAGATATATCGTGGCCTGTGTGTAAGTTTCATGGAATTAACTAGGAGGACGGCTGCGACCATTATTTACATTACGAGGGTGTTACACACAACAAAACCATACTTTTCACATTCGTTACACTTTCTCCAAAATTGTTACACTTCTCAAAACCATTACCCTTCTCAAAACCGTTACACTTCTCAAATTCGTTACACTGCACCCTCCTTTCTTCAGGCCCGTGCTCGGGCCTACAAAACTTTAACTTAGTGTGACACGTAGGTGTAATTCCCTCTACAATTAACCTGACCCTGAGTGTGACAATCTTAAAACACAAATAAGTATGTCCCCCTATTGCATTGCACCCTGCCTAACAGATTTGCGCCCACAGGATAACCGAATTACGGAATTGTTTTCAAACTATACATTTACGGTGGGGAGCATTATTTACAGTGACGTTATTTCTTATTTACAACGCAAGCCAGGACCTGTGTTTTTTTTTTCTTTTTAGGGAACAAGAAAAAGAAATTCCTGTTGGGAGGGAGGAGACAGCACGCATTGCATCGATGCACCAGTACCAATACCACCAAAGCACCCAAAAGCACCACAAAGCACCAAAAGCACCACTCGGTGCACAGTCACCACGGTTCATAATAAACACAACAAAACAACTAGTGGTGGTCTTCTCTTTCTCTGCTGGGCCGATGTTCTTCCCGACGTCTTCTGGCTGCATGCGGCCTACTTGGAAATAATAAAAAGCACAACTTGTGTTCATTTTTATTTAGGGCCTCAGGGGCCAACTAAGGGTGGTCCACCTGTTTGGCATAGGTGCCACCTTACCGAGGTCCGCAAGCAAGATTCCCTGGCCACTATGGCCGGTCTCCAACAGAGGTGCCCTGCCCCAGAACCTGGGGTCCATCAAGTGGTACTTGGCCGCAGAACAGCGGTCCATAAAGTGGTACATCAATGCAATGCATGCTGGTTCTGAGAATCTCGTGCGCACAATGGCCATCTCACGCACGCTCCCCTCGGCACCCAATGGCGCTCAGGTCCTCAAGTGGGAGACAAAAGGGGGGAAGACAAATGAGCGAGGGGTAAGGTCACAAGGGTACACGTCAATAAAGGCAATGCAGGGTGAAATGCGTACGGAGAGCGAAGTGAGAAAAACTCGTCCCTACCGTACGTCACCCCCCCCCCCCCCCTGTCACCTACACTACCCTTGCCCTTACCCCATATTTACAAGAATTTACACCTTTACAAATTCGTCACTACGTCTTGTCTTCCCCATCTTTCCCTTCTACACCAAATTCGTCTCCAATCCCTCTACTTCAAAATTTGCCATCACCAATTCATCATCAATCCTCATAAGGAGGGAGAGATGGAATTACGCACAATGTCACACCCACGTCATGATGCGTCTCACAATCCAAAACATTTGCATTAATGAAAAATAATAAAACATGGCATGGTGTGGAGTTACCTCATCTCAGGTGAGTGGATGCAGATGGTGCGAGGAGACTTCAATCCTAACTATCCTCTAAATGACTTTAACACCCTTTACACTACCCGGGGTCTTTCCCTGCCAATCCATTGGCCACTTACTCTATGGGTTCTAACAACCAATTCCCATTGACCAAACTGTGGTGCTTCTCAATTTGGGGTCTCACTCCCCCGATTCATCTCCCGGTGCCCTTGCACAATTTCTGGGCTGTGACGTGTAGCTCTCCCAGCAGGTCTACCCACCTGCACACCTCCACCACTGTAGTTGCCACCCGAGCTTACCTAGCTCCTCACCCTAACCTAACTAACTGGGGAAGACCCCTCCTGGCTCTGTCACCCCACTGGTGCCCTCTGGCACTGGGCTACCCGGGTCCGTCCTCCGGATCCTCGGGCCCCATCCACAACAACTACTACCGGCTCCCAGAGCCCACCTGCGGCCTCACCTGGCCGACATCCTCACAGTGGTGGAGCGCCCAACCAACTACACACACTAACAGGCTACACGCCCAGCCATTTCCACAACACTAATGCACCCATCCAAAGACCATTCTTTCACCCGCACCACAGATGCCAATATCCCACCACAATTTACCTATACCCTCTACCTAACACTTACACTACCCGCCCCGGGTATCCATGATGGGGGTCCACTCTTCCCCCATTCACACCTCCGCACCATCCACTCCACTCCACAATTTCCATCATACTCACTCCACGACCATCCATTCCAATACTCCATTTATTCCACACTACCATTTATTCCACACAGCCACATACACCTGTTGTTGCACACCTGTGCAATCACCTGGTGCCACCTGCACCCTCCTCCTCTTCCTGGACCATTGGGTCAGCACAATACACAATCACCTTCACTCACTCATACACTGCTCCACACACCTGTTCAGTTGCACACCTGTGCAATCACACCTGTTCAATCACACCTGTTCAATCCTCAAACACACGGCATCATCTCAGCTAACTACTCCCCTCTGAAACTTGCGCTTCCCAGTCGTCCCTTTAAACTATTGCGCTCCCACGTCATTATCATCCACACTAAACTACCATGCGTCCCCACTACAGGTATCAGTCACTAACTAATCTTAACGTTACCTAATGTCATCTTCTAGGGCCCTACACACAATATCCTAACCCACCCGGGCTAGTTTTCACTGCCATAAACCCCATAAACCTAGTGCTCCTTTGCCCCCCACCTGTGAGGGATGGTGGATTGCCCATCCCACCACATCGGGGAGGTCCCACTATCAATTTTGCTCCTCCAAATTCCAACCAATTCAAAAATTTTCCATTTACTGCCATTTCTACCCACTATTATAAATTTCGTATCAAATCACTACCATCATCATCACAGTCCGCTATATCCTAGCCTCGGTGCGTCATGACATCATTAAACTCGGTTCGTAAAGCCGAGCAATGAATTCGGGTGGTTTGGTCGCCTGCAGGTTGAATCCGTCCGGCTTTCGGTTCAAGGGAGGTGGTTTGGTTGGGCCGAGATTCCACGCACCATCTCGGCGCGGCACCTTGCGGTCCCGGGCCCGATGGCTCAATCTCCCCCGGTCGGAACCCCGTCCCCGCGAGGGGGCACCGTTCCGCTTCCTCCCACTCGCCCTTGAACCGGACCGGTCGCCTGGCCCGACAAGGCCCGGACTCGACCGTGCGGGGCGGGGCCAAGCCCGAATCGGCAACGACGCTTCAAAGAGAAACGACGCAGCTTCGATCCGCGCCGGGCCCTGCATCCAACAAAGCACACCGCGCCCCGAGTGCTCGCATCGGCTATCCGTCGCCCTAACCGCTAACCCGGTTACCGTCGATGCTTCACTTGCATGCTCACATGCATACGCTACCCCTTTCACCCTCACAAAACCTGGCGTTCCAACGCCGTCCGTACATTCCACCAACGCTCTCCCTGTTACACACCACACCTCTCGCGCACACCTCGGTCCACACCTCTCCTCCGTTACGTCCTCCGTAACACTCACCATGGGCGTGCACTCTTGCATCCACCCACTAACGCGCTCACATGGGCTCTCCCACACTCGCGCTACCACCAACCCAGGTGTGCTTCCTCGCACACCCTCTACCATTCCCAGCGTGCATTCTCGCACCCGCTCCACCACCAACTCACTCCCCGGGTCACTCTCACCCTCGCACGTACACTCTGTACACCCCGACGTGCATTCTCGCTTGCACTCGGTTTCACTCCCACACTTTATAGCACACCCACTCGCCGACGCACACTTTTTTCTCCCACGCGTGCCATTTCCACTCACACGGGACCCTTTACCAACGCCCGGGTGCCATATCGATCCCAATCGCGCGACAATTCTTTTGTCGCCAAACATCCTCTTACAAAATCTCCCCGCACAATATACAGCACGTCTCACCTTCGGGGTTCTTCTTCCTCCCTGCACCAAAACCTGCAAACTCCCATTCGGGTTAAGCACAGCATCGTGATGTGAGCAGGGACTTTGCATATAATCCATTTCTTCCTCCCGCTGCGAGTGGTTTTCTAAGTCCCCGGTCTCTTCAATTTCAATGCCCACTTCCACTTTTTTTTTACTCACCTCGACGACCGTTGGCTTTAATAAAATTCCCTCTACCTCATCGGTCGCCGGCTTTTCCAAACCCCGTGTCGCGATTTCTACCCCGGTCCGGTTACCCGTGCTTTCCTCCGCCTCGCTCAACCAGCGCTTTTCGACCCGCGTTACCTCCCTGTGCACCCGTGGGACCCTTTCGCCCAACCTGCGGTCTCTGTCCCCCTGCTCCATTCTCTCCATATCGGCCTTCATTCCGTTCGTTATTTCTTCAATTTGGTTTCCCAATCGCTCACTGTTCCTGTCCAAAAGGGCCTTCATTTCAGCCATAATTAATTGCATGTCTTCCACCGTTGGTACAAAGGGCGCGGCTCAATTTGGTGCCGCTGTAACCGCGTGCGCAAAGGCGCCATTTTGCGCGCCTGAAACCTCGTGCGCGAGAGCGCCATTTTGTGCGCCTGATACCCCCTCAACCACATTGCCAATGTTCTCCTACTCTCTTTCCTCCACATACATTTCCCCGAGGTCCTGGGTTACCCCTAACCCGTCTATCTCCCCCACCGACATCCGATCGCCTTGATTGTCCATGGCGCGATCTCAAAATTCGGGTTTTATAAAACAAAATTTCGGCAGCTCGTAATTTTGACCAAAAAATTTTTTTTTTCTACACGTTTTAAAAATTGGGTTCGGGCCTCGAATCCCACTCCCAGACACCAATTGTTACAGATCGCGGTTTAGATGTTATGATGGGCCGAGCGGATGGTCCACCGCAACCGTTACAGGATCCCCAATTGGCCCGACTCCCCCAACGTTGACCAGATCGCACCACAGATATTCAATCGGGAAACCTCTAAAGCGACCGAAAGAGAAGGAAAAGAGAAGAAGACAGAGTACGGAGGAAGAACAGATTTATTATACACACACAAGCAAAAAGAAGGAGCGACCAAAGTTATTTACAAGCAATGGATGGAAGAAGCAGTCACACAGTGAATCGTTAGCTTATACTATTCAATTTACTTAACCCCAGGACAACGATTAGGACAGACGACGTTCACACTTACACGGGGGAAACTGCAGGCAGGAATGGCGGAGGTGGGTTGCTGGAGAGGGAGGCAGGGTCAGGTCCCTGCAACCGGCAGGGCTGGAGGTAGCAGCTCCCAATTCTTCGCGTTTTTGGCGGGAAAACCCTCAGTCGCGTCGACGCTGCTGATGCTGTGGACGTCACGCGCTGGCTCGGTCACACCTGCTCCTCTCCTTCTGGTGGAGCCGTCTCCCTCCTCTCAGCGCGTCTCTCCAACGCTTGTTTCCTCTCCAAGTACCTCTCCTTTTTGGTTTGGAGCGTCTCTCATCTCACAGCTCACAGCTCACAGTTCAGCTCACAGCTCATCTCTCATGTCATCTCCTATGTCATCTCCCGAAGCAGTCCCTTCCAGTCACTTTTATTACTCGGGGCGGAATCAAGCTGCCGGCTGCGAGGGCACGCCTACCGGGTCGCTAACCGCGGTGCTGGTTGGCTGTTAGGGCTGTCCGAATCCTCCTTTGATCATGACGACGTGCCACGCCTGTGAGTTGGCGGCTCCTACCCCCCTCTTCTCCGAGATGAGCACATGGGCAATGGCGGCTTGCGGGATTGAACACCACTCGCACCGCTTTTGAAAGGAACTTTGGAGAGCGGAGATGATTGGGGAAATTGAAAGGGGCCTACGCTTATTTCGTTTGATACAATGCAGAGTCAATCTAGTGGGAAACACATATTTAGCCTACATAGAATAAGGAAATAAACTATTTAAAAAGATATATCGTGGCCTGTGTGTAAGTTTCATGGAATTAACTAGGAGGACGGCTGCGACCATGATTTACATTACGAGGGTGTTACACACAACAAAACCATACTTTTCACATTCGTTACACTTTCTCCAAAATTGTTACACTTCTCAAAACCGTTACCCTTCTCAAAACCGTTACACTTCTCAAATTCGTTACAATATATATATATATTGGTATATTTGATGTCTCGTGTATATATACAGTATAATATATATTTATATATATATATATATATATATATATATATATACTGAAACGCAAAAGAAACGTACCACCTTTGAAACCTTTAAATATCAACAATAACACTGCGTGTAGTAAATGTGTGAACTTATTTGTGGACAATAGTGTCCTCACTGTCAGACAAAACGGTCACGGATGGTCACTTGAACCTTCAATGGTCACTTCATAGCACAGCTGTTGAACAGCCGTTTTGACTGTCAGTGATTAGCCAAGGGGTACGGGATGGTTTTAATGAGCTGCACGTGATGTCTTGATATTGGCTTTAAAAAGGCCAGTGCAAAATGGGCATTTCAATCAACATGCCACGATTGTCAAGGGATCAATGGCAGCGTGCCCTGGGCATGCTGCAAGGCGGACTGAGCTACCGTGAGGTGGCACGTCGCCTTGGCTGTTCACACCAGACGATATCGGCCCTGGTGGACAGAGACACCCTCCACAACTCTGCAGATGACAGACCTCGATCAGGGAGGCCAAGAGTCACCACTGCAAGGCAGGACAGGCAGATGGTCCGAAGTCACCTGCGGCATAGATTCCGTCCAGCATCCCTCACTGCGGCAGAAACTCCGGGGAAACCTTCAAACAAGTGGTAAGTTTCTTTTGCGTTTCAGTATATATATATATATATATATATATATATATATATATATATATACATATATATACATATATATATATATATATATATATATATATATATATATATATATATATACTAGCTTGGTGAGGCGAGCGCGTCGATACTGAGGAGCGGGCTTATTTTAGCTGAGGCTAATGACTGTACCTGAGTTGCTGTGTTGTCATGATTTTCACCAATCATAATACAAACAATTACTTGGCACAAATGCATTTGTTGTGTTTGTGATATTACATTTTAATAGGCAATTTAGGTTGAAGATTTAGGTTGAATGTTTTTTTTTTCAAGAAAGAACCCCTCAGCACATACATAGGGGAGGGGTAGGTGCAGACTGGAAGTTTGGGACGATTACACCTCACCACCACGTAATTCAAAACACGTCACCACCAAGTAATTCAAAACACCGCACCACCACGTAATTCAAAACACCTCACCACCACGTAATTCAAAATACCTCACCACCAAGTAATTCAAAACACCTCACCACCATAAAATTCATAATAAAAACACCTCACCACCACGAAATTAAAAACACCTCACCACCACGAAATTGAAAACACCTCACAGCCATCAAGCATGTAATAAAAACACCTCACAGCCATAAAACACGTACTAAAAACACCTCACCACAACGAAATTAAAAACACCTCACAGCCATAAAACACATAATAAAAACACCTCACAGCCATAAAACATGTAATAAAAACACCTCACAGCCATAAAACACGTAATAAAAACACCTCACCACCACAAAATTAAAAACACCTCACAGCCATAAAACACGTAATAAAAACACCTCACAGCCACGAAATTAAAAACACCTCACCACCATGTCATTTAAAAACACCTCACCACCAAGTAATTCAAAACACCTCACCACCACATAATTCAAAACACCTCATCACCAACTAATTATAAACACCTCACCACCACATAATTAAAAACACCTCACCACCACGTAATTATAAATACCTCACCACCAATTAATTAAAAACACCTCCCCACCATCTGATTTAAAAACACCTCACCACCATGTGATTTAAAAACACCTCACCACCACGTCATTTAAAAACACCTCACCACCACATAATTCAAAAACCTCACCACCACGTGATTCAAAACCACCACAACGTTATTAAAAACACTTCACAACCACGGAAACAAAAGTTTGAGGGAGTCGTTAAGTGAGAACACAGACACTACCCAGATGTGTAGATATATAGATAAATGACTGTACCCGAGTTGCCGTTTTGTCATGGTTTAAACCAATCATAATTCAAACAATTATTTTGCACAAATGTATTTGTAATATACGTGATATCACATTTTATAAACAATTGAAGGTGAAAAAAAAACATGTTTCCCAAAAACATTCCAAAATAAAAATAAAAATTGGAAATTTTTTCAAGAGAAATACCCTTAGGACATACCGACGGGAGAGATATGTGCATTCCAGAAGTTTGGTACGATTTCACAAAAGTTTGAGAAAGTAGTTCAGTGACAACACAGGACAACACAGGACAACACAACACAACACAGGACAGGACAGACGCTGCACAGATATATATATATATATATATATATATATATATATATATATATATATATATATATATATATATATATATATATATATATATATATATATATATATACATATATATATATGTATATATATATATATATATATATATATATATATATATATATATATATATATATATATATATATATATATATATATAATTCCAGTAATCTCTGTGTGTATGTATGTATGTATGTATGTTTGTATGTTTGTATGTATGTATGTATGTATGTTTGTCTGTGACCGCTGTTTCTCGACAACTACCGGTCCGATATACTTTAAACTTGCCAGGTATATTGCTGGGGACCCGAGGATGTGCCTTTTCAAGGTTTCATATTAATCGGACAAGTAGTTACCGAGCTATGGCGATTTCTTTACCAAACTCCGCAAGCCGTTCGCTTTGGACCAAACCATTGCATGTAAATAGAGGGGGGGGGGGGATTGTCACCGTACTCGCAAGCCGTTCGCTTTGGACCAAACCATTTCATGTAAATAGAGGGGGGGGATTGTCACCGTACTCGCAAGCCGTTCGCTTTGGACCAAACCATTTCATGTAAATAGAGGGGGGGGATTGTCACCGTACTCGCAGGCCGTTCGCTTTGGACCAAACCATTTCATGTAAATAGAGGGGGGGGGATATAATTTTAGATATATATATAGTACGGGCATGCCCTAGTCTATCTATAATTCCAGTAATCTCTGTGTGTATGTATGTATGTATGTATGTATGTATGTATGTATGTCTGTGACCGCTGTTTCTCGACAACCACGGGTCCGATATACTTTAAACTTGCCAGGTATATTGCTGGGGATCCGAGGATGTGCCTTTTCAAGGTTTGAAATTAATCGGACAAGTAGTTACCGAGCTATGTCCAAAAAACGATTCAACCAATCAGAGAGCAGCGAGCTATCACGTGTGCCGAACGTGGCGAACAGACTCTGCCTCGGACGGCACATTTGAGAGCGTATTCATTTATTTCACGTTGGCAAACTATGTTGGCGTTAAACTATGTTTTAAAACTAATTAAAACTAATTTGCGATTCATCGTAACTGCGATTTGCGACCTTCCGGACAGTGAAGACTTCACTTCCGGCAGCCAATCACAGAACGAGCCGAGCCGAGCGCGTGTGCCATTACGGTTCGTAATTCGATTTCTTCCGGAGAAAATAATAATTTCTCGATTTCTTATGCGCATTATTTCTCCCAATTCAATCAGAGCGAAGGGCGGAAGCGAAGAGCGTTGTTTTTTTTGTTTACGGGCGTACGGGCGGGGTAGAGTGTACGGGTAGCGTTTTTTTTTTTTTTTGGCAAGGAACGGGCACCCACGTACGGGCATGCCCTAGTATATATATATGTATATATATATATATATATATATATATATATATATGTCAAGAAACAACTCTTGGCTCTTAAAGAAGTTCCACCAACAGCCTGAGAATGACGATCTTTATTAAATACCAACTTATACAGATCCGGAGGAAAGCGAACATCTACAGCACGACTTGCCCTCATGCCACGTTCAGCCCTTCCTGAAAAATGCAAAGATTCACAGTTCACTTAAATAGGAACACGATTATCAGAAAATCTCCGAGAGAACAAAGGAACTGGCGAGAGTTCCTCCCACCGTTATCCCTAGCCCCCACCGTTATCCGCTCTGTCATTCGGGGGAGTGCAGCACGCACCTTATCATTCGGACCAGATGTAGTTTCAAAGCTCCGAGGTGACAGAAAATGTAACTCACAGAGAGAAGAGTGCATGCTTGGCCCAGATAAGACCATTATTCAAAGGTTTATGTATACAATCCGAGCATTTTACATGAAGCTACACATTCCAAGCGCCTTCCATCCGCGGCTCGAGGCGCCGTCTGCGAATCAAAGAGGGTTTTTACGACCGGACTTATCTAGGTGAAAGGGCACACGTATACAAAAAACCATTTGCCCAGCATGACCGAAGCGAGCATTTTCTCATTTATACTAAAGAGGAGCGGAAAGCCCTTTATTCACTTATGAAAATAGCATATAAGCAACATTAAAATCATAACATATTATTCGACCGACGTCTTATACAGAACTTTAAGCAATAACGAATCTACGACTTGACATTCCTTCCTCTTGTCTCGTCGAGACAAAGTATCTCAAGAGACAACGTGCCACATCGGGCTTTATTGAAAAATAATTGTGTAATGCGGGTATCTCCCAAGGGCATACCGTGCGCCCAAAGCGCCTCGCCCGTGCATTTGGCGAACGTGTCGTGTGGTGCGTGCTTGGAGCCTGAGGGCTCAGAACATGAAAGTCCATTAACGTTTCGGATCCACAACGAAGGCGTCTGGTCCAGATGAGGTTCTGCTCCGCCAGGGGGCCCATCACCTCCCCTGCGGAACTTGCTCCCCCCACCCTTTGCAGACTCAGTCCTTGCAGATCTTCGAAGTTAATCAACGATCATGCCCATGAGGTCCCTCACGTGCTGCTGTTCTGGGGAATACATAATATTGTCAGTATCTTGTGTCTCAATTTCCTGGTCAGGGTACAGAGCGTAAAAATCCGATTCACTTGAAGCATTTGAACTTAATACATATGAAGCAAAGAGAGGAACTTCCTTTATGTCAAAGTCTCCCTTGGGCGCCTGGTCGGCTTGCGGGTCTAGGATATCCACGTCGGGTCCCTCGACCGCCAGACCCAGCGTCGCAATCAGATCCATAGTTGGGTCGGAAGGGGGCGTGCAGCTGTCAGCTTGTAATACATAAGCAGCGTTAGCCAGTACACGCAAGGGGTTTATAGCACAAGTATCACAGTCATCACATACACCGTTACAGGCAGCAGCCAGTTCCCACATGGGATCCACACAAGTATCACAGTCGTCACAAAATTCAATACAATTTTCTGGAGTGCTGGTCGCAACTGCCTTGTTGAAGGGCTCATTCAGGTCGACGGCCTTTGTGGTCAGAGCCATAGTCGTTGTCGGCGGCTTCTTCACTTTCCATCCTGTAAAATACTTTCTCATACAGAGGAGGACTAGAGATTTCATTAGTGCCCCCCAAATTACTACCCCGATTATCACAGCCAGTGCGGTCAATAACCACTTCACTATGGTGCCCGTCCATCCCCGGAACCAGTCAGTGAGCCAGCTAAATTTATAAGAATTTTCGCGCGCGATCCGATCGATCGTCAGGGCGTGGCTAGTTTCCCTTAGTCTCACTATTGCGGCTGACACTCCTTCAGATGGATCGGGTATGTAAGTGCAACATTTTCCCTCTATAATTCCGCATACCCCTCCTTTCTCTGCCAAGAGCATGTCCAAAGCCACCCGATTCTGCATCACCATTGTACGCATGTGAATCACCGTATCCAATAGTATGTCATGAGCCGTAGCGGTGTCGTTTGCCACCTTTTCTAGGGCCAAAGCCAATTTATCTATCCGGAAACTATCCATGACGGTGCCCGCTCCTGGGAAGAAGAAACCAAACACCTTTTCCCATAGGCTCCCGTGTAGTTTAGTGGTTCCATCTTCGTTCATGACTGACCTCTTATAACGCCTGTCCAAGGACTTTGGGTCTAGCTCATCCAGTATCTCAACGTCAGGAAGGACTGAACCCAGATAACATGTGCCCCCCCAATTATTTGGTAAATAGGGGTAAGCCTTGTCGCCGCATATAAACATTGTCCCATGGGGTGGGACCAGGTGGGTGGATAAGCACCGGAGTCCCTTTACCACCCCATTAATCCTACTAACCCCCCTAGAGAATGTTATAGCCGTTATGTTGTGGTTGTGTTTATCTTGCAGTACTATTCGTAATGTAATCCCCGAGCTCCCTTGTCCCAGCTTCCCGGGGAGAGTGTAGGCGCATTCTGATTCTCCCATACGCAAGTGGCCGGAACCCTGGAGGCAGACCCTCCCTTTCTGTGGTTTGACCCAGACGGGGGCAGGCCTCTCGGCCACATGGGCAATCATTGACGGGCGATAATTAAATTGTCGATTGCAACTCTTGCCGTTGTCAACCCCTTCTCTTTCCAGCGTGGTGACTAAACATGGGGAATCGATAGGTTGTGAGCAGAGGTCATTGAGGGACAGAGGTAGCACTATCATGTGTATTCCTGTGGTGCCTGCTTGGGGAAAGTGCATGCACGACCAGCAGTGTGTCCTATTTTGAATTGTTGCCACCTCCCTGGCCACTTTCCAATATGTGTTTTCCCCCCTCTTTGGGGCCTTATCCTGGGGGTGTGGCGTGAGTATGTATTCGATGCATGGTGTGTGTTTAGTTTCGCCACTGGCCGCTCCTGGGGTCCAGACGCTGCACCGGACCTGCATAGTCATGCCTTTCTCTAGGCGCGTGCGTGTTTGTAGCTTAAAATCAGGGGTTCCCCATTTGTATCCTGGTTGGGCCAAGGTCTCAATGCTAGCTTGCCCGTTTTCCCGGAACTCTCGTTGCTTTTATAGTACAATGCCAACGCGTCCAGGCCCTGCCGACAGTGCTAGCCATTTTACGCTTACCCAATTTGTGTGCAGGGCTTTCTGTTCGAAACATGGTAGTGATACTCTTTGTCCCCATGTTACGGTGAGGTGTCGGGTTTCGTTTTCGCATCTATTGAAATCGGAGCTTCCCCTAGCTGCTGTCGCTATCAATAGTATCGTACCTATGATTAGGCCCATCCTTACTGTGGTTGCTGTGGTGTAGTGTCTGGTGCTTGTATGGCCAACTTACAGTGCGTGGCGTGGATCCACGAGGTCTTGCCCTCGCAAAAGACTGCCGTTGATGTAGTCAGCAACACCTGGACTGGTCCCTTCCACCTTGGTTCCAAGGCGTTCTTGCAGGTGAAGTGCTCCACGAACACCTGGTCTTTTTCCTCTGGTGGAACACCTGGTCCACAAGCCTCCTGGGAACACCTGGTCTACAGGTCTCCAATTCATAGATTCAATTCATTCAATTTTTAAATTCAATCCCATTTAATCCAGTCCGATTCAAATTAAATTCAATCCTTCTCTCAGCATCCCATTACCTGTTTCCAACATCAATAAAAATAAAATTATAAAAATAATAAAAATCAATCATCTCAAATCTCAAATCAAATCAAAAAAATCAATCAAAATCATAAAAATCAATAAAATAATAAAAATAAACGAAAATTACTTCAGCTAGAGTTTCAACTAGAATTAACACAAACAAACCACCATTAACCTCCATTAACACAAACAAACCACCATTAACCTCCATTAACACAAACAAACCACCATTAACCTCCATGAACCTCCCCCTATTATTTATTTATTTTCACGAATAAACAAATAATAGAAATAACCTGGTCTAATTCCAATTCCAATTATGGTCCGTTCTGGTGTCTGGTCACGCACAATGTTTTTCTCACCCACTGTGATTCGCTCGAAATAGATTCTCACTGTTATGTCTGAAATTCGTCTCATGAAAACCCACTCAAGAGTCCGGTGTAACAGACAGACAAACACATAGACACGCCGAAGACCCCAGGGTACCCATCAAACTAGCTAGTCCGCAGATTCATAACACAGCGAAACATGTAACTTTACTAAAATAATCACTTACTCATAACTAATACTCATAATAACTCATAATTACTTATGTAATTACTCATGCCAATACTTACTCAAAATAATGTAATATCCCAATCTTCACCCCCTATGCAAATCGAAGCACCCCGGACAATCCACAACCAATATCAACCACTGTAGCCGCCTTCCCGACTCCAGGCAGCCACACGCAGCCACATACATCTCCACCCACGTCACACAAGACAACAGCCAACGAGTGTGTCCACCACACAGAAACCTTTGGCAATGCAACAACCGAACTCCCAGACAACCAACAACAAAACCCAATCCATCTCCATGGCTCATCAAGCAGTTCCAACTTAATCCAGCTTCACATACCGATTTCCCCAAAAACTCGTGAAACTTCACCCCCATTCTGGAAAAACCCTGGACTAAACCCTGACACCCTAAATAACTTCAGACCCATCTCCAACCTACCCTTTCTGTCAAAAGTTTTGGAACGTGCTGTGGCCACTCAACTCAAACATCACCACTCTGCCAAACCTGTATGAAACATCCCAATCCGGATTCTGCTCCAGCCACAGTACTGAAACTGCTCTCCTCAAAATCACCAGCGACCTTCTCTCTCCTCTGACGCCGGCAACCTCAACATTTTCATCCTCCTCACCTCAACGCCTCCTTTGACATCATCAATCACACCATCCTCCTCACCCTGTTTAGACCAGCTTGTGCCTATTAAACCCAAATCAGTTCACTCCCAAGCCCACAAGGACCACCTACAGCACTGCAAAGATGCCCTCTACTCCGCCTACTACTCTCAAATTATCCACTCTGGCTCCGGAATCCCAAAAGCACTCTTCTCTACAATAAACAAACTAAATAAACAAACTTTACAACGTGAACAAACTCCTCAGCGCCCTGGATACCACCACCTGTCATTCAGAGTAGACAACAGCATCTCCTTTCTCCTTTCTGGCACCCAAATAAAATTCTGGCTTCAAATCAACTTCCTCGAACTTAACTATGATAAATCTAAATTAATCTTCGTTTGCCCAAAACCACTCACCAAATCCACCCATAACTTTGCCCCCAACATCGATGGTTTCCCAGTATCCACCTTCCCTCACATCCGGAATCTTGGCATCATCATTGACCAAAACCCTCTCCTTTGAAAAATACACTAAACAGATCATAAAGACAGCCTTCTTTCACCTTAAAACATCGCCCGTCTCTGTCCATCCCTTTCCTTTCTGGTTCAAGATTACTCATTTTATTCAATTAATTGGAGCACGATGCATTTTTTTTTTATGAATTGTGATAAACTGATCATTTGAACACAAATTGAACAAAATTAATCGAACAAAACACTTCCATTAACTCGACATTCTTTTCACAGCACAAAGTTCACTTGAACATCCTTTTCCTGGATACTCCCTCTTTATTTTTATTTTTATTTATTATTATTTTTTACAATAAAAATAACCTAGTTTTATCATCACATTTACAATTTTCATATTTCCACTCTCACCAGTGAATACAAATGGCACCGGTATGTAGATGTCACACGTTATCAAACTGTATGGTGTTGGGATATATATCATCCACTGGATCGTAATTTCAACCATGCTTCTCCACTTGCAACCCAAATATTTTCCATGAAATAAATAAAATGAATTTTATGAATCTTCTCATTATTCGAAAGTTTACAAAATGTCCCAAATCTGTATATTATTTTCTACTGTGGTTATATTAAACCATTATTTTACAAAATCCAACTTTCAATAAACTGAAAAATGCTTCGCCATGGAATAGTCCACCACTCATATAAATAATCATAAGAGTTCTGCGAAACATCTCCATCTTTAAAACTTAGCCAACCATTTTTAAACCACATGTTTTCCCCCCAAAAAACAAGTCACCTTCTTTGTATATTGCCAACATTGTTCATCGTTTAAGTATCATCCAGAACTAAATTTTTATAAACCATCAACTTGTAGATGCATTTATTTATATCCCATTAACCCAAGAACTCTCAATTGCTTGGTTATATTTTAGTAATGTCATATATCCATATTTCTTTTCCAAAATGTTCCTGATATACACATTAATCCCATCTGTCTTTGTTTCCAGATCAACTCAAATCAAGAAATCAACACAAATCCTTATTACCTCCAATCAACTCAAAATTAAATCAAACAATTCAAAACCAGATCGGATCAGCGATCAGAAATCACTTTTCCAATCAACACATTCCAAGCAACAATTCATTCAAAGCCACAATTATTTCAACACCAATGTACCAGATAAATCATACCAGATAAATCAACTCAGGGAAAATGCAATTTACCATGCACACAACACGATTTTATGCCCTTTAGCAGTTCACTGACACCAAGTCCAGCTCGATATCAGCAACCAAGCTTAAAAACACAACTCTCACCTTACTGTGACAAATAAGCAACCAACCTACTTCACACTAAAACAAATAACTTTTCATCACCCCTTTCTTCTCCACCGCCTCTTACACTTAAACAGATCACAATTACTCACTCATACACTGTTGCACATCATGAAATCCCAGTAGGTTGTTCTTCAATCCCAACCATCATGTGATTGTCGACGTCTCCATTTATTTCGTTCCTCATGGGGTTGGTGTTTTATGGCCTTTACCTCCTACCCAATCACACTGCACATCATTCCCCGTCCTTGATGGATAATTTTACATCCAGATGGGCACAGCATCCCATTTTTTTTTTTTTTGCATCCAAAACCTCCCCAAAACCCCTGAAACAAGCCCCTGGACTCCTTGCAGGCTGGACCAAAACCCCTGGGCGAGGTTGCATCCCAGTACTGACTCTGCTGCCTTCTTGCAAACCACTTCAACTCCATGAATTTTACATGTTTCGTGAACAGAACAAAGCACTCTGTAATCATCAGATTGAAACTGCCCCAAACCCGTCCATATAAACTCCATTGTTGTCCTGTCCATCTCTCTGTGTTACCTCTACCTTTCCCTGATTCATTGACCTTATATCCCATCCCAGGTCCAAATTTTGTGACTCACAGTACCTGCCTCCATGGAACAATGACGCCTGAGCACTCAATTAGCCCTCCCAGTACCAAAGACTTACAATCAGACCGACAGACAGACAAATAACAGAGGCATGTCGCCAGCCTCCGCACAGGACATCACCTTTCCAGGCAGGCACAATATAATCCACAGTATCGAAATGCCAACTTCTATCCGGAGCCTCGCAAAGCCAAAAATCGGGCATGTTCACTGCATTTCACTGCATTTCAACCTCCAACCAAATATCCTCCATTTACCATGACTATCCCCATTGCTCGATCACGCACGTCACTGTGCTCGGCCCGGTTAAATTAAACTCAAGCGTACTGTACCTGACGCTTCCGGTCGGCACCGGAAGTCTGTTTATTTCTTGAGACCCCTGAATCGGGACATTTGAGACGTCAATGACAACCACAACAACAAACAGAACTCGATATTCTCTGTTCACTAATTACGTACATGATTTCAGTTTTAACCCACAATATAATGTCCCGATATTCTCCAGATTTAAGTCCTATATATCCTGCCGTTAAAGCAACCTCCAGTAGACTGACAGCCTGTCGTTCTTCCAAGGTTAGTGAATTATCTCCGACCTCTTTCCCTTACAAATCTCGAACAAAGGTCAAATGAACTTTAAAAGGTCAAACTTCAAACGGAGAAAGGTGGTACCAGTTTTCATTCCACAACTAATACAAGTCCGGCGACATTCCCGTCCCTTGCAAGAACTCCACATCCGGACAGACACACGACCACTATCGTGGCTCCACATCGCAAAATGCTAGCTTCTACGAATCCAACAACCGTATAACTCCACAGACAGACAAACACAACCACATCCTCCTCGCGCCCACACCTTGGCACAAGCCACACCACATACCGACAGTTGAAACCTCGACCGTCCTCCTTCCTCGGATAAGCGTTCTGTTGAAAACGTGACATTTCTGCCTACCTCAATCAGAGATCTCTCTGAATTTCATCATTCGCACTGTACCTCACTTACTGTATGAACAAGACTTCCTGTTGGCACCGGAAATTAATTACTCTGTCTTGAAATCCTTCATCCGACTACGATATAATCACCTCAGTTTATATACTTCGCGTACTATCCAGCTTGTTTAGTATTCCCCTTATATAAATCCATCTTGAATAACGTATTCCTCCTGTGACATTGCATGGCATGTATGTCGCAGGCGCCCACTATTCTGACATGGCTCATGACTCATGTCTGATTCTGACATGAACGTCTGACATGAACGTCCGACATCCAGCAAAGTCGAAATGACCCACAATGCATTTGGGCACACATCCTCCGAGCAACCTCATACAGCACACCCGTGACTCGCGGCTCGCTCGGCTCCTGCCCGAACGCACAATAACTCTACCCAAACTTCCACGGAGCCGCACGGCGGAAACACAGGTTTGTACCACACTTTAATTAAACGAACATCGCCAGGATTCTCGGATAGACGTTAATTTCACAACACACACGACAAAAATCCGATTTAACTTCAGAGATCGCCGATCGACCTGGCACAACCATCTCAACGCGGCGACGCCACGCCGCCCCCCGTCCTGGCGCGCACCCTCGTGCCTCCACACGAATCCCAACACTAGACTGCACGCCGCTCTATTCGCGTTCACGGCGGGGTTTACCTCACGTTGGGACATGCAGTCGGCTGTCATAACATTGAGCTGTCATAACAAATCTACGACCTGACATGTAGTGAGCTGTCAGAACATTGAGCTGTCAGAACTCATCCCTAGCTCGTAAACATCGCAAAAAAACAGGATCTCTGACGCTTGACCTCTCTGACCCAAAATGCACTATATGACATCATCATCCTAAAGGTGAGCTGCCTCAGGGATATAGGCCTACCCCACACATACAATACACAATATCTGCCATTGAATGAACTCTTCAATTCAAGTCAAACACACATTTCGATTCTAATTCTGAATTTAGTTCAACAAAGTCCAAATTTCTGCCCGACTGCCGCTCGAAAGGCAAAGGCAGCCCATCTTGTAACCATCTCCAAGAAACCACTTCTTATCAACGTTCCTCCGAGTGCTTTCCTGACCCGATCTACATCAAATCGCTCCCAAACACTCCCAAACAGATGAAAATCCGGACTCAGTTCAGGACCTCACCTGTTCCCTCGGATAGACGCTAAAATGGACATTCCCGGCCTGAATTTCCGCATGTCAAGCAGACCACTTACAATGCTTCACACCGAAACCCTCTGCTTTGCATATGTCATACAGACAAATACATTGGCCAGATACACACGTCAATTAATATCCCAATATACATTCATTCCTCATTCATATACCAGTGAGTCTCCCAGACTTCGCGCGAAAGTCAGATCGACTCAAATCATGCCTTTCTCCAGCCACTCCCATGTACAATCTTTGCTCATTCATGTTACGTCTCTCATTCAAGGAAAAGGATTTTTGGGATGGGTTGGACGGGGTGGGTTGAGGTGAAAAAGGGAAGGCAGGGCGGGGGGTGTTGGGGTGTTGCCTAGAGCCCCGGGACTGAGCTCAGGTCTTGGGGGGGGTGGGGGGTGTTGCCTAGAGCCCCGGGACTGAGCTCAGGTCTTGGGGGGGGGGGTGGGGGGTCCTTTTGCACGGCCCAATTCTGCGGCTGTGGAGGGGGCCCTTGTATGTTCCAGTTTTGGGGAGGGGGCCCTTGTGGGTTCCAAATTTTGGGGAGGGGGCCCTTATGGATTCCTGGACAAGCATTTGCAACATGTCGTCCTTTACATCGGCCTTCTTATCGTCGCCCATGTCCCACTGCTCGGCCGCTTCATCTAATTGGTCGGTTAGCCTTAGTGCGGTGTGTACCCCGGCCAACAACAGGTCGACCAGGGCCCCCCAATCGTCGAGGGTCTGGGCCGGGGTTGGTGCTACATTCGGCCAGCGTGCGTGTACTTTGGCCTGGTCCCACACCCGCGCGGGCAATACAGCCTTTCCCATGTGGCAGACGTCCCGCCAATCTGCGCCTGTATTTTGTATCCACAAACGCATAAGTTCCGGTATGTGACCGGGCTGTTCAGCCAGCAAGGTTCTCACCCGCTCCTGCATAGACGCCAAATCTGGTTCTTTCAAATGTTTTTTTAAAGGGACACATCCCGATTGTAGGCTGTGGGTTCTCCGATTCCGTGAGCCCTTCCACTGAGGGGTACAATACAATACTCCTAGCCCTTCTGGGGCCGCGAACCCGCTGTCCGCCCCACTAATTTCTTGTCCTCTAAAAGGGTTGCCCGGGCTAAGGTGAACCTGAGGGGCGGCTGGTCTAGTTTTATGGGGGTCTAACCCCTGGGGGAACAGGGGCGGGGGTGGGAGAGGTGGCGCCTGTGGCCCGGGGACAGGGCTCAGGGCTTGGGGGGGTGGGGGGTCTTGGTCTGGCATCTGGTCCAGCGGCATCAATCGCTGATTTACTTGCTTAACTGCTTACTTAATTGTCCTCTGTCCTCGTAGCTTCAATAACCATAGCTGCAATGCTTAAAATTTCAATATTTCAAAAACCACTCCTGTCCTTGAGTACCTGTGGTCACCTGGCCTCTTTTCCTGTGAGCCTATTTATTTTCTCTTGTTCACCAGATCCTGGCCTGTTTCTATCTGGACCTCTGTTGCTTGCTTCCTTCTGTCAAGCCTACCTGGTACCTGCGCGTTATCCTTTTACTGGCCATGTTCTTATGGCCCTCTAAGTTAGCCACAGCCCTTCGTTCCCTGGCATGCAATGGCATACCCCATCTTGTCTCTGGGCTGTTCCTTCCTGGAAAGATCTTGGCTTCAACCTATATGGCTGTCCGACCTCACTTTCCCCTCCTGGTGCTAACTGTAACTTTAAGCTTACTGTTAAATCCTTACTGGTATCCTGCGCAAAATCTATCCTTAGCTTTACCCTTAATGTTTATCCTGGCTTTAACAAAGACACGTCATTCTGTTTACCTTTTCTGTCCGGAGTGCAGGCAATACAGGTGACAGGGGAGACGAACTGTGCCTGTTCGAGGAGGGGGGTACGAATTTGGATTGCCCTCTGATAAAAAAACAATGCTCACCTTAAACGAATCAGCGTACCGGCGTCCCGGCCTCAGGCAGCCCCCCTCGGATCGTTCAGGATTCGCCTCGACTGTCACTGTCTTGCTGCACCCCACTCCTGGTACCAATTTGTCAAGAAACAACTCTTGGCTCTTAAAGAAGTTCCACCAACAGCCTGAGAATGACGATCTTTATTAAATACCAACTTATACAGATCCGGAGGAAAGCGAACATCTACAGCACGACTTGCCCTCATGCCACGTTCAGCCCTTCCTGAAAAATGCAAAGATTCACAGTTCACTTAAATAGGAACACGATTATCAGAAAATCTCCGAGAGAACAAAGGAACTGGCGAGAGTTCCTCCCACCGTTATCCCTAGCCCCCACCGTTATCCGCTCTGTCATTCGGGGGAGTGCAGCACGCACCTTATCATTCGGACCAGATGTAGTTTCAAAGCTCCGAGGTGACAGAAAATGTAACTCACAGAGAGAAGAGTGCATGCTTGGCCCAGATAAGACCATTATTCAAAGGTTTATGTATACAATCCGAGCATTTTACATGAAGCTACACATTCCAAGCGCCTTCCATCCGCGGCTCGAGGCGCCGTCTGCGAATCAAAGAGGGTTTTTACGACCGGACTTATCTAGGTGAAAGGGCACACGTATACAAAAAACCATTTGCCCAGCACGACCGAAGCGAGCATTTTCTCATTTATACTAAAGAGGAGCGGAAAGCCCTTTATTCACTTATGAAAATAGCATATAAGCAACATTAAAATCATAACATATTATTCGACCGACGTCTTATACAGAACTTTAAGCAATAACGAATCTACGACTTGACATATATATATTGTTGCGGTTTCTAGAACCTTCACTTTATCAAATTTAGCATTAAAATCGCTAATAACCCCCCTTTGTACATTTCCCCCTTAATTGGCTGTTAATTGAAATGAGTGCACCTTAGCTGGTCCATGTACAAGCACGAAGCCAATCATAGAACCTCTCAATAGTTATTTCTTTAGTCTGTGTATCAGTATCAGGCTCTGTTTTCCACGAGTTGACCTTGCGCTGCACCAAATCAAATAAGATAGATCCCCTTTCAATTTTTTTTTTTTTTTTTTTGTTTGTTTTGTATACTGAATCGAGGCTCGTGAAAGAGCTAACATTTATTTCACAAACAAATCAACCAGACAAACAAAATATACAAAAGAGGGAGCAGAAGCCAAGATGGGGAGAGAAGGGGAAGCACACAACCACAACATTTGAGAGCAGGGAGAAGTGTGGGAGGGAGAGGGCTTGGGGGCAGGAGGCGTGGGAAGGTGAGGGGGGGGGGGCAGAACCTCCTTTACCAACTGCATTACCATTTTTTTTTTACCAACTTTATTTACCCTCCATCGCACATGTGCTACAACTCAAAGAAGAAGGGCGTTGCCCGCCCATCGTCATCAGGAGGAGGAGTGAGCCAGCCCTGATCAACCAACCAAGAATGAGGGGTTTGGCCTGAGAGGGCGGAGAGAGAACGACCGAGGAGGTTCGTGAAAGTTCCATGGGCGTGGCTATATAACCCGTTGCGGAGAGCCCCCACCAGAGAGTTCAGGGTTTGGCAGAGAGCGGAGTAGAGCTGAGAGTTGTTGAGGAGTTCGGCAGGAGGTTCTGAGTGCTGAGAGAGACGCGCAACCTGCAGAGGTACGAGGGAGAGATGACGCTGCTTGGAACAGCTCCTGCGCGCGAAGCTCTGACACACTGCTGCGCGTGAACCAGATTGCGGTGGAGTCGGCGGCCGCTCACTTCCAGCCCCGACGTCCCGTGCGTGATCAAGCTCCAGCCCTGTGGTCCCACCTTCCTCTCCTTCCAGCCATTCGTTCCTGCCTTCAAGTTCCCCATTCGTGTGAGTCTGCCTGTCGTCTGTCCTTTGTGTTGTCCTGGGAATAAGTAAGCCTGTGTAGATAAGCTAGGAATTGCTCTGTGCCCTTCTGCTCCTTCCATTTCCCTGTATATATATATTTTTAAACCACCTTTAGAGGCCATTTTCCCCCGCAAAGCGGGGGTTGGCCTTTTTCGGGAACCGTGGTTGTTGTCGTTTTTTGGTCCCCTTTTTGAAGCAATGTTTTACGGCCGGATGCCCTTCCTGACGCCAACCCTTTTTGCCGCCTTTAACGACAAACAGGGAATTACCAGTGAACTGGTACTCAATTAGCCGACCTCGGAAGGATGACAGGCTGAGTCAACCCCCCTGGCGTTAATTCAGCGATCGACCGGGATTCGAACCCAGGATCCGAGGATCCTAAGCTGGCACCCTAGCCGCTAGCCCAACACCAGGGTTGTTGTCCCTGTATAAAAAAAAAAAACCACCTTTAGAGGCCATTTTTCCCCGCAAGCGGGGGATGGCCTTTTTCGGGAACTGTGGTTGTTGTTGTTTTTCGGTCCCCTTTTTGAAGCAATGTTTTACGCCATTCGCCCTGTCCCTGTATATCCCTGTATATCCCTGTATCCCTGTATATTACTGTCCCTGTCCCTGTCCCTGTATATTTATGTCCCTGTATATTACTGTATATTACTGTATCCCTGTATATTACTCTTATTTTATTTCTTCTCTTCTTCTTTGGTTTTGTATAAATAGTAATAAATCCCTGTTATTTCTTACCTTTGGTTTCTTCATTCACATCCGATCGTCTTTGTGATTTCCCCAATTGAGTACCTGTGGTGCAATTTCGGCCAGCGCTTCGCAATCGGGTTAATCATTGTTAACGGCCTGGGTCATGACTCGCTTCGCTCGGCATGTCCATTACCGTCGCGACTCGGGCGGGGCTGTCTCCTCGCGGGTTGGGAGGTCACGGTAAGCAGGTATTCGGGGGGCCTTTTTTTGGGATCTCTGGCCCGATTACCCTGGTCGTGGCTGACCACCAGTGATGTCACAGACCCCCAGGACCCACGTCGGCCAGTGCAAGACAAGGGGATTGACCCCCTCTTGGTAAGGGGAGAGCCGACATCGGAGATCTGTAATAATTGGTGTCGAGGAGTTGGGATTTGGACCCGAACCAAATTTTTAACATCTAAAAAATTTGGTCAAAAATTACGAGTGGCCGAAATTTTATTAAAACAGCTAAATTTTAAAATCGTGCCATGGATGATCAAAGTGACCCAGATGCCGGTAGGGGAGTTATAAGAGGGGTTAGAGTCAACCCAGGACCCCAGGGTTGGTGGGAGTAATGCGGGAGGAAGGCAATACGCATTCGGTAGCGGAGGTTTCAGGCGCACAAAATGGCGGCGGCTCGCACGTGGCTGCGGCGGCCACGCCCGCTGCACCAATGGGGGTGGTCCAAATGCAGGCCCTCATGGAGCAATTTATGGCACAAATGCAGCCGTCCCTCAACCTGCAGGGGGACAAATCAAGGGCAGAAATCAGAGAAATGAGGGACGAAGCGAGGGGTACCAGTGCCCAAATTGGGAAGTTAGACAGCAAATTGGAGGGGTTAGTCAACAAATTAGAGGGCTTAGACAACAAATGTGAGGGATTAAACAGCAAAGTGGGAGGAGTCGGAAACAAGTGAGGAAGCAAATTGGAGGGATTCAGAAGCAGATTAGGGGACAAACTGGGGGGCATAATTGGCCAAGCCAAATAAATTAATGAGGAGTTGGCGAGGGGGCAAGCCGCGTATGAGATAAGGGAAGCCGAGAGGGAGGTTAAGTCGCATGAGCGAAGAGGTCGCACGGGTACGCGACGGGGTAAAGCAGGTTGAGAAGCGCTGGTTGAGCGAGGCGGAGCAAAGCACGGTTAAAATGACCGGGGTAAAATCGCGACCCGGGGTATGGGGCAGCCTGCGACCGCTGAAGTAGAGAAAATTTTATTAGAGCCAGCGGTCGTTGGGGTGAATAAAGAAAAACAAGTAGTGGGAATTGATATTGTAGAGACGACAGACTTAGAAGAGCAACAGTTGGAGGAAGGAATGGAAATTGCCCAAAGTCTGTGCTCACATCACGATGCTGTGCTTATTAACCCAAATGAAGATTTGCAGGTGCGTGTGGAGCGAAGAAGAAGAACCCCGAAGGTGAGACGGGCTGTGTATGGTGCGAAAAGGTTTTTCGGAAAAGTGTTTGGCGCGAGGGGGTTTGTCGCGCGATTGGGGTCGACATGGCACCCGGGCGTTTGTGGGAGGTCCGGGGTGCATGGTGTGAGAAAGAATACCGAGCGTGTAAGAAAAAAATGTGCGTCGGAAAGTGAGTGTGTCACAGAGTGTGGAAGTGAGAATGAATGCGACACAGAGAGTGAGAGCGATACGGAGTGTACGTGCGAGGGTGAGAGTGACCCGGAGAGTAAGGTGGTGGTGGAACGTGTGCGAGAGTGTACACCTGAGTTAGTGGTGGCGCGTATGGGGGAGGGCGCACCGAAGCGCGTGATCTGGTGTGCAAAAGAGTGCACACCCATGGTTGTCACAGAGGATGTGACCGAAGAGTGGGCGCGAGGAGGTGTGTTAAGGAAGTGTGCGAACGATGAGTGTGTGCAAGATGGTGTGGTGTGTAACAGGGAGTGCGGTGGTGGAATGGACGGAGTGTGTGGGATGCACGGGAGGTGCCGAGACGCCGGGTTTTGCGAGTGTGAAGGGGGTCGTGTATGCGTGTGAGCATGCGAGTAAGGCATCGACGTTAAACGGGATAGCGGTTAGACCAACGTTTAACCGACGTGAGTTCTCGGTCCGTGCCGGGCTGTGTGTACTGCGGGACCCGGCGGGGATCGGTGCTGCGTTGCTTCTCTTCGGAGCGTCGTGCACGATCCGGGCCTGGCCCCGCCCCGCACGGTCGAGTCCGGGCCTTGCCGGGCATGGCGACCGGTCCAGTTCGAGGGCAGGTAGGAGGGACCGGAGCGGCGCCCCCCTGTGGTTGCGGCGTTCCGGCTGGGCGAGATTGAGCCATCGGGCCGGAGACCGCAAGGTTCCGTGCCGAGATGGTGCGTGGAATCTTGGGCCGAGCATACCGCCTCCCCTGAACCGAATGCCGGACGGACTCAACCTGCAGGCGACCAAACCACCCGAATTCATTGCTCGGATTTGCGAAGCCGAGTTTTAATGATGTAACGACGCACCGAGGCTCACGTTTAAAGAACTGTGAAGATGATAGTGTTTTGGATTCGAAATTGGGAATAGGGAAAATGATTGGCAGTAATGATTGGCAAATTTGATTGGCTGAAAATTGGATGGGCAAAATTTATAGTGGGAGATGCCCGATGGGCAAGGATGGTAAATCCACCATCCCTCACATCCCCGGGCACATGAGCACTAGTTATGGGGTTTTTGGCAGTGTAAGCGTGCCGAGGGAGGGTTTGGATAATGTATAGGGATCTAGAGAAATGACAATAGGTAATGGTAGAGGTAAGTAGCGACATTGTACAGGTAGTCGGGGACGGAGAATAGATTAGTTGGATTATAACGACGAGGGAGCGCGATAATATAAGGGGCGACTGGAAAGCGCGAGTTTCAGAAGGGAGTAGTCAGCTTAGATGATGCAGTGTGGGTGCAGGAAGTTCTTTGTGGTGAGCGTGATGATTGAGTAGTGAGCAGAGTATTGTGTGAAGTGTGAGGTGATTGAGCATTGTATTGAATGAAGAAGCCTGGGAGGAAGGAGGGTGCAGGAAGCACCAGGTGTGTGAGCACAGGTGTGCAAGTGAGTGGACAGGTGTATGAGAATGGTTGTGTGGAATAAATGGTCTGGGCTAAATGGAGTATGGAATGGATGGTGTGGAGTGAGTATGGTGGAAAATGTGGAGTGGAGTGGTTGGTGCGAAGGGAGTGTATGGGGAGGATGGACCCCTATCACGAATACCCGGGGAGGGTAGTTTAAGAGTTAGGTAGAGGGTATAGGTAAATTGTGGTTGGATATTGGCATCTGTGGTGCATGTGGAAGAATGGTGTTTGGATGGGTGCATTAGTGACGTGGAAAAGGCTGGGCGTGTGGCCTGTTAGAGGGATGGTTGGTTGAGCGCTCCGCCACTGGTAGTCTGTCGGGCAGGTGAGGCCGCAGGTAGGCTCTGGGAGCCAGTTAGAGTTCAATGGGGCCCGAGGATCCAGAGGAAGGACCCGGGTAGCCCTGTGCCAGAGAGGGCACCGAGGGGGTAAGTGCCATGGAGGGCCTTCCCCAGTTAGATAGGTAGGATGAGGAGCTAGGCAAGCTCGGGAGGCAACTTCAGTGGCGGAGGCGCACAGGTAAGTAGACCTGTTAGGGGAGCCACACGACTCAGCCCCGAAATTGTGCAAAGGCACAGGGAGTTGAATCGGGGGAGTGAGACCCCATATTGATGAGCACCACAGTTTGGTCAATGGGAGTTTGGTTCTTAAAACCACATAGAGTGTAAGATGGCCAATGGTTTGGCAGGGAAAGACCCCGGGTAGTGTAAAGTGCAAAGTTTCCCCCCAGGCCCTCTCCCTCCAAAAACATCTCCTGATGTCCCTGCTCTCAAATGTTGTGTTTGTGTGCGTCCTCCCCTTCTCTCCCCATCTTGTCGGCCGGTCCCCTTTTTATATACTTTGTTTGCTTGTTTGTTTGATAAATGTTCGCTCTTTCACCAGCCTCGACTCTGTATACAACAAAAAAAAAAAAGAAAAAAAAAAGTGTGTTAATGTCATTTAGGAAGTAGTTAGGATTGAAATCTCCTTGCACCATCTGCATCCACTCACCTGAGGTGACGTAACTCCACACCATGCCATGTTTTGGTTATTTTTGTTCAAATGTTTTGGATTGTGAGACGCATCATGACGTGGGTGAGACATTGTGCTGGTTGTTCCATCTCTCCCTCCTTATGAGGATTGATGATGAATTGGTGATGGCAAATTTGGTTAGACATTGGGATTGGTACGAATTTGGGTTAGGGGAGATATGGGGAAGACGTGACGGTAGTGACGAATTTGTAACTATGGGGTAAGGGCAAGGGTAGAGTAGGTGACAGGGGGGGGGGGGGGGGTGACGTACGGTAGGGACGAGCTTTTCTCCGCTCCGTCTCCAAACGCACCTCGCCTTGCATTGCCTTGTTTGACGTGTACCCTTGTGACCTTACCCCTAGCTCACCTGTCTTTCCCCCCCCCCCCCCTTGTCTCCCACATGAGGACTGTGCGCCACTGGGCGCCGAGGGGAGCGTGCGGGAGTCCGCCATTGTGCGCCCGAAACTCCCGGAACCAGCTGTCTGCATCGATGCACCACCTTATGGACCACATGTCTGTGGCTGAGCACCACTTATGGACCCCATGGGTTGGGGCATGGCCCCTCTGCTGGAACCGGCCATGATGGCCCGAGATCTTGCTGGCGGACATTGGTCACAGGGCACCTATGCCATACAGGTGAACCACACATAGTCGGCCCTGTGGGCCATAAATAAAAAGAATGATGGACACGTTTTGTGCAAGTTTTATTTCCACCAAATAGGCCGCCAGCAAGAAGACGAAGAAGACAACAACTGGAAGAGAACAATAGCCAGCAGAGGGAGCCAAAGAGCAAGACACCACCAAGGGTTTGTTGGTTTATTTTTATTGAACTATGATGACTGTGCACCAAAGGGTGCTTTGTGGTGCTTGATGGTGTTTTGGTGCGCTTTTGGTGCTTTCTGGTGCGTCGATGCAGGGCAAGCTGTCTCCCCCCCAAAAAAGAACAATCACAGGTCCTGGGTTAGTTTTGTAAATAAAATAGAGTAGCGTCATTGTAAATAATGCGCCCCCACCGTAAGTGTTTTAGTTTGAAGACCATTCCGCAATTTGGTTAGTTGTGGGCGCGAGTCTGTTAGGCAGGGTGCAATGGAGCAGCGGGATAACATAGTTATTTGTGCTTTAAAACTGTCACACTCAGGGTCAGGTTAAATGTAGAGGGAACTACACCTACGTGCCACACTAAAAGTAAAAGTAATAGGCCCGGGACGTGCCTAAGAGGAGGAGGGTGCAGTGTTGTGGATATGAGAATTGTGTTTTTCTATTGTGTAATAAATTGTAAAATATCACCCTCCTTCCTCCAGTTGTTGTGTATAAAGGTCAAAGGGCGTCCCTTAGTTAGGTCATATACCATCACGTTAGCCAATCATAGATTTCCTCCTTGTTGGTAGTTATTTCCTTATTCTGTGTATTAGGTTAAGGCTTTGTCTTCCATTAATTAATACTCCATTGCACCGAATTCAAATAGAGTAGATTCCCTTTCATTCCCATTCTTAAAGCCTCGATTGCCAACTGCATTCGCCGCCATTGCCATGTGCTCCGGCTCGGAGAAGAAAGGCGTGTTTCCACCTCGTCATAGAAGGGAGGAGTGAGTCGGCCCCGCTCAACCAACCCAGCCAAAGGGGTCTGGCTTGAGCGGGCGGAGAAAGAACGATCGGGGAGGTTCAAAAAGGTGAGAGGGAGGGGCATATATAACCCGCACCACGAGGCCCCCACCTCAGACGAGCTTCAGAGAGAGACGGGAGACGCGTAAGAGAGGAGCCCTGAGAGCAAGCATTGAGAGAGAGTCCTGAGAGCAAGCATTGAAAGAGTGTCCTGAGAGCAAGCGTTGAGAGAGAGAGAGTCCTGAGAGCAAGTAAGAGCAGTACCACGCAGCTTTGACTCCACCAGGCAGCGTTGGCTCCACCAGGCAGCTCCGACCCATTACCCCGCGGGAGCCAGATTGCGGTGGCATCAGTGGCCGACGAGGTCCAGCCCGACGTCCCATGCGGGGTCAAGCTCCAGCCAGCTCCGTGCCTTCCTCTCCCTCCAGCCATACACCACCTGCCGTTCCGGTCATCATCCCCCATGTAAGTGTGCTTGTAGTCTGTCTTTGTCTTGTCCTGGGGTATTAATTAAGACTGTAGGTAAGCTAGCGTTGCACTGTGTCTCCTTGATTCCTTCTGTCTTTATTTTATTATCTTTCCTTCTTCCTTGGTTATTTTGGTCCTGTAAATAGTAGGAATAAATATAGTAGCATTTTCAAACCCCTTTTGCCTTCGTCTTCCTCTTCTTCACATCCTTGTCGTTTCGGTGATTTCCCAATTGAATACCGGTGGCACGATTTGGCCAACGTTTAAGGAATCGGGTCTAGTCTTGGTAAACGGCTCACGCCGCAGTTCGCTTCGCTCGGCGCAACATCCATTACGCTGCGGCCGTGAGCGGGGGGTGTTCCTTCGTGTACCGGGAAGCGCTGGTATTTAGGTCATAGGACTTGTGGGCCTAAAACCCTACCCAGCGCCGACTGGGCGTGGCGTCATACCCCTGGGACCACGTCGGTCAGTAACAGACGAGGGGCTTAATCCCCCCTCGATAACGGGAACCGAGGCCGACGTCGGGTTCCGTAACAATATATTATATATATATATATATATATATATATATATATATATACATATATATTGTTACGGACCGCGGATAAGATGTTGGTTTGCCGAGCGGATGGCACCGCGGCCCTAACAGTTACCCCGACTAACCCGATTCCTGAACGTTGGCCGAATCGCGCCACAGATATTCAATGGGGAAAAGACTAAAGCGAAGGATGTGAAGAAGAAGAAAGACAACGGGTAAGGAATACAAATATAATTTATTTACTATTTACAAGACCAAAATAACCAAGGAGAAGGAAGGATAATAAAATAATTTACAGAAGAGGCAAGGCGACACAGCGAAACTTAGCTTAACTATACAGGCTTAATTAATACCCAGGGACAGAACAAACAAAGACAGACTCACGCGGGGAATGATGATAGGAATGGCAGGAGGTGGATGGCTGGAGGGAGAGGAAGGTCCACTGGAACTGGGTCACGGTCGGGCCGGGAGCGGCAGCTCCGTTCCTCCGCGGCCACGGTCGGCACCGCCGTCAACGCCCAAGCTGCGGTCATGCGAGCTGCCGCGGGACAAGCTCCGCCGGTCGAGTTAAAGCTGCCTGGTGGAGCCAACGCTGCTTGGTGGAGTTTAAAGCTGCTGGTACTGCTCGTGGTACTCCTCTTGCTTGCTCTCAGGACTCTCTCTCAATGCTTGCTCTCAGAACTCCTTCTCTCAATGCTTGCTTGTGTACTGCCAACTCTCTGACGCACCTCTCATTGCACGTCTCTCGCTTGGTCCAACCACGCACTCGGCTCTTGCGCGCGCGCTTTTATAGCGCCTCAGGCGATCAAGCCGACGGCCTTCAGGACACGCCCCTCGGTGAGCTCGCTTCGGCCCTGATTGGTGGGCACAGGCCCTCTGACTCCACCCTTGATGACGATGGGCGGGCACACCCTTCTTCCCCGAGCTGAGCACATGCTTAATGGCGGCAATTGTAGTTGGCAATGCGAATGGCAATTGACGAAAAGGGAATGTGAACGGAATCTACTCTTATTTCACCTGGTGCAATGGAGTGTCATCTTAATGGAAGACAAGGCCTTACCCTAATACACATAATAAGGAAATAAACTACTGAACAGGGATATTATGGTGTCCTTCATGTATGCTTTATGGAACTAACTACGGGAACGCCCTTTGACCTTTATACAACACTGGAGTAAGGAGGGTGATATTTTAACAACAATTTACACTACAACAACAACAAAAAAAAAACATTCTCATATCCACAACAATATACATACTACTGTGTTCAAAAAGTATCCGACCTTTATTTTTCGTGTGTAAAAAAAAAAGAAGCTAGGGAGGCGTTGATTGGTGCACGTATGTAGGCGATCCTAATGCACACGCGTGAATTTTTTCCCACCTGCAGAAGCTGTCATTCGACGGCAGACCGCCGATGAGTGAGGACATGTAAGTGAGCGCCGTCGCATTTTCGTTTTTGACAAAATGACGGAAAAACTTGAACAACGCTACTGTATCAAATTTTGTGTAAAGCTTGGCGATTCCCAAGTGGAAACGATCCGCAAGATTCAACACCGTTCATTCCATTATGAAGGAGGATTTGGGCTTCAGGAGAATTTCAGCGAAGTTCGTACCAAAGCTGCTAACGATTGAGCTGAAGCAACTCCGTTTGGAGATCGCACAGGACATGCTGGAGACTGTGAACAGCGATCCCAGCTTCCTCAACACAGTGATCACTGGCGATGAGTCCTGGGTTTATGGGTACGACCCAGAAACCAAGTTGCAGTTTTGATGCAAGTTTGATGAAACACAAAATTTGATGCAGTAGCATTGTTCAAGTTTTTCCGTCATTTTGTCAAAAACGAAAATCCGACGGCGCTCACTTACATGTCCTCACTCATCGGCGGTCTGCCGTCGAATGACAGCTTCTGCAGGTGTGAAAAAATTCACGCATGTGCATTAGGATCGCCTACATACGTGCACCAATCAACGCCTCCCTAGCTTCTTTTTTTTTATGCATGAAAAATAAAGGTCGGATACTTTTTGAACACACTACGTATATATATATATATATATATATATATATATATATATATATATATATATATATATATATATATATATATATATATATATATATATATATATCGGTGCATTTGATATCTCGTGTATATATACAGTAATATATAGATACAGTAATATATATATATATATATATATATTGTTACGGTCCGCGGATAAGGATGTTGTTTGCCGAGCGGAGGCACCGCGGCCGAACAGTTTTTCCCCGACTAAACCCGATCCCCAAACGTTGGCCGGATCGCGCCACAGCTATTCAATTTGGAAACCTCTAAAGCGACCGAATGTAAAGAGGAAGAAGAAGACGTACAGAGGAATAACAGGATTTATTAATTATTTTCACAAGCCAAAGCAAAGAGAGCAGTTGGTTATCTATCTATAATTCCAGTAATCTCTGTACGTCTGTACGTTTGTACGTCTGTACGTTTGTCTGTGACCGCTGTTTCTCGACAACCACGGGTCCGATATACTTTTAACTTGCCAGGTATATTGCTGGGGACCCGAGGATGTGCCTTTTCAAGGTTTCATATTAATCGGACAATTACTTACCGAGCTATGTCCAAAAAACGATTCAACCAATCAGAGAGCAGCGAACGATCGCGTGTGCCGAACGTGGAGGACACACTCTGCCTCGGATGGCACATTTGAGAGCGTATTCATTTATTTCACGTTTGCAAACTATGTTGGCGTTAAACTATGTTTTAAAACTAATAAAACCGAATTTGCGATTCATTCGCTTTCCTGCGCGTTTGTGCACGCGATGGCGATTTCTTTACCAAACTCCGGAAGCCGTTCGCTTTGGACCAAACCATTGCATGTAAATAGAGGGGGGGGATTGTCACCGTACTCGCAAGCCGTTCGCTTTGGACCAAACCATTTCATGTAAATAGAGGGGGGGGATATAATTTTAGATATAGATATAGTACGGGCAATGCCCTAGTATACAGAAAATGGAAGGAGCAGACACACAGTGAAATCATTAGCTTACCTATACAAGCTTAATTAATAAACCCCAGGACAACGTGAAAGACAGACGGACGATCACACTTACACGGGGAAATGCAGGCCGGAAGGAATGGCTTGGAGATGGGTGGCTTTTAGAGGCAAGGAAGGTTCAGCGGGTACTGGGCACGGTCGGGCCAGAAGGCACCGCCGTCAAGAAGCCGAGCTTTGGTCCCAAACTGCGCGGGTGAAGTTCCTTTCTCCGTACTGCTGCCTCGTGCGCTCCGTGCATTGCCCCGGTCCGCTTTTCCTGCAGCGCGGCACGTCTCACGGCGGCTCGGTCACACCTGCTCGTCTCCAGCGCATCTCCTGGACCCATCTCTGTAAAAGCTCATCTCCTGGACTCCTCTCCGTAAAAGCTCATCTCCTTGGGGAGCGTCCCATGGCGGGTTATATATGCCCCGCCCTTCACCCTTTGCGAACCTCCCCCAAGCGTTCTCTCTCTGCCCTCTTAAGCCAAACCCCTCGTTCTGGGTTGGATGAGCGGGGCCGACTTACTCCTCCCCTCTATGACGAGGTGGAGACCCGCCTTTCTTCTTCGGCGTTACCTCGTGCGTAATGGAGTCAAATGCTGCAAAGTGGACGGCAGATGAAAATGCAGCAAAGTGCCTAAAGTGTCAATTGCAACAAAGTGGCAAACCTGGCACTTGGCAGCTGCCATGGGGCGTCGGAGGGCCTACTCTTATTTAATTCGGTGCAATGAAGAGTCAAACTAGTGGGAAACACATCCTTAGCCTACAGAGAATAAGGGACTAACTATTTAAAAGGATATATCGGGTCCTGTGTGTAGGTTTATGGAATTAACTAAGAGGACGAGCTGCGACCATTCTTTACATTACGAGGGTCAGTTACACACAACAAAACCATACTTTTCACATTCGTTACACTTTCTCAAAATTGTTACACTTCTCAAATTCGTTACACTTCTCAAATCCGTTACAATATATATATATATATATATATATATATATATATATATATATATATATATATAATTATATATATATAATTATATATAAATATATATATATATATATATATATATATACATACATATATTGTTACGGTTTTAAGAACCTTCACTAGTAAATTTTAGTAAATGTTTCCCTTATAAATGTTTCCCTGTAAATATCCCCATCAATTGGCTTGTTAAAGATTGCACCCTAGTTCGTCCATGTACAACACGTAGCGAACCATAGGACCTCTCCGTAGTTATTTCATTATTATGTGTTTCAGTTAAGGATCTGTTCCCAATAGTTGAATCTGCATTGCATTAATCAAATAAGATAAGCTCCTTTCAATTTCCCCAATCGCCTCACCCGCGTCTCCGCAAAGTAACGGTCAAGCAGCGTTCGCTGCTCCTTGCCTTGATGCGGTTGTTGGCCCCAAACCGCCATTAGCCATGCGGTCAAGCCGAGGAAGGAGGGGCGGAGCCGCCAGAACAAGGTGTGGCACGTCGACTCGTCATCGGAGGTGGAGTCAGCAAGCCCTTACCGACCAACCAGGGCTGGCGAGGTACCATCGCGGGCGTGGCTCTATGAAGCGCGCATTGATTCCAACGCACATAATATAAGCGCGAGCGCGAAGCCTTTTGAGAAGGAGACGTGATCCGGCAGATGAGGGAGGTACCAGGCGAGCATACTGCTGGATCGTGAGGCAGAAGAGTGGGTCCGTGGTGGCGACAACAATACAGTAGTCAATTGACATTGTCCGACCGTGTGTGAAACCGAATACGTGAAGCTGCCGCTGGCTGTTCGCTTCCAGCCCGGAGCGTGGACCTGGAGCGGACCTCATTGCTGTGCCGCTACCCGAACCTTGCAGCCCTGCTGTCCCACTTGGACCCTTCTCCTTCATCCAGTCATTCCTGCCTGCTATTCCCCTTTCGTGTAAGTTTGTTTGTCTGTCTGGTGCGTTGATAATATAATACTGCTTAAGGCTGCCCTGTGTATCTTCTTCTTCTTCTTCTTCTTCTGTGTATTACTTGCGTTCCTCCTCTTCTTTGGTTTTGTAAATAATTAATAAATGCCTGTTATTTCTTACCTTTGGTTTCTTCTTTCCCCCGATCGCTTTTGTCCTGTCTCCAATTGAGTACCTGTGGCACGATTTGGCCAACGCTCGGAATCTGGTTAGTCAATTGCTAACGGCTCGAGCCGCGGATTGCTAAACCGCTCGGCAAATACCATCTTGTCCGTGGTTCGAGCGGTACTTGTCTCCCTGCTTTGCGGAGGAATTGGTAAAGGTATTTGGGAGAACACCTTGACCAATAACCCTGGTCAATTCCACGCCGCAAAGGAGCGTTACAAGTACCAGGACTAGAGACTGCCAGCTTAACAGGCCAAGGGGATTACCCCCCCCCCCTTGCTAAGGGGAGTGCCATCTCTGAGATCTGTAACAATATATATATATATATATATATATATATATATATATATTGTTACGGACACGGCTGATTAAGATGTTATGATGGGCCGAGCGGAATGGCCGCCGTGTTCGCACAGTTTACCCGATTCCACCCGACGTTGACCAAATCGCGCTATGCTAAATCAATGAAGGAAAGGACACAACGGCTGGGATAAATGAAACGACACAAGGGGTACAGTTCTCAAGACCTCCGGAGGAGGATATAATTGGTGATGCAGAAAAGGGGTAGATTACAAGGTAAGAGGTAAAGCACAGAAAAGATGGGCACTTAGACACAGTCTTATCTTATCCCCGACAGACCACAGACAAATGGAACAAGACTGACTTACACAGGGATTGATGGCAGGGAAGGACAGGCAGTCGATAGCACAAGGTGCACCTTGGCTCAGGGACAGGATACAGCTCGGTCCAGTCCAGAGATGCGGGGAGGTATTGCCGCGCTCGGAGGTGGCGTCTTCTCTCTCCAAGCTGAGGGCGCATCTGACGTCACCTCCCTCTTCCTGCGCATGCTCAGCGGGGAGTGACACGCCCTCGGCTCGTTGGCTCCGCCCCAGATGGGAGCGGTCCGCCGCTTCTATTGGGTGCGGGGGGTTACCGGGCTCCGCCCTTGACGAGGAGCTGACAGCGAGCCCCTACGTGGTAACCCCGTCGAGCACATGTTCGATGGCGGCTAACCAAGCCGGAGTGAGGACGCGCACTCCCCGCGCCGCCGCCGTTGTTGTTGCTGTTGTTGTTGTTGTTGCTGAACCGTGAGGAAAAGCTGCGGGGAGGTATTGGGAGGTCCTAAACTTCCTAACGGTGCCATACAATCACATTCTGGTGCAACGAAGAGTCAGAATTAATGGAAACGAGTCCTTAACTGACATAGACTAAGAATAACTAGCAAGATGTCCTATAGTTGTCTACGTGAGATGCGGTGGACCTGGATGCGACATTTAATGGGGGAAATAGGGGAAGGTCGGGTCTACAGAGTGTTGTTTACAGAAAATGGGACTAGGGAATGGGGAATTGGGGATAGTTGGGAAGTACTGAGGAAATAGGGGAATATTTACAAGCGGATATGGATGGATGCCAATCTCATATCCGCAACAATATATATATATATATATATATATATATATATATATATATATATATATATATATATATATATATATATATATATATACGTATATATATATATATACTGTATATATATATACACACACACATACATACAGTAATATATATATATACTAGCAGAAGTACCCGGCATTGCCGGGAGGGGAGGGGAGAAGAGGAGGGGAGGGGAGAAGAGGAGGGGAGGGGAGAAGAGGGGGGGAGGGGAGAAGAGGGGGGGAGGGGAGAAGAGGGGGAGGGAGAGGTGGAGAAGAGGGGGAGGGGGAGAGGGGAGAAGAGGGGGGATGGGGAGGGTGAGGGATGGGAGGGATGGGAGGGGGGAGGGGGGGAGGAGGAGGGGGGAGGGGGGAGGGGGGAGGTGGTATGGGGAGGGGGGAGGGGGAGGGGGGAGGGGGAGGGGGAGGGGGAGGGGAAAAGGGAGGGGGGGAGGGGAAAAGGGAGGAGGGGAGGGGAAAAGGGAGGGGGGGAGGGGAAAAGGGAGGGGGAGGGGGAAAAGGGAGGGGGAGGGGGAAAAGGGAGGGGGAGGGGGAGAAGGGGAAGGGGTAGGTTGGAGGGGGAGGGGAGAAGGGGAAGGGGTAGGGTGGAGGGGGGAGGGGGAAGGGGGAAGGGGGAAGGGAAGGCGAGGATGGACGGGGGAGGGGGAAGGGGGAGGGAAGGGGAGGGCCAGTTAACAATGACGTTGCAGTTCTCATGGTTGGAGAGCAGCACAACAATCGCGACATCGTCCTGCATCTTCGCAAGAGCACGAAGCGGATTTTGGAGACTCACCGATCCTGTGACCCACGCCCTCCAGTACCGGCGTTGCCGGGCGGGGGAAGGGAGACCCGTACATTCCCAACCCATACATTCACCCTCTCGACTCAAGCTCGTATTCGATTCGTATTCGAAATCGAAAGGGGAAAGGGGAAATCCTTCGTATTCGAATTCGTAAACACGAAATATGAATTAAAATTTAATTCATATCGCACAAAATCTACACAAAACACGATCGCATAAAGGTGAAAAAACGCAATGGGTTTTCGCCCTGAATTACGTGCAAACGTGTGACGGGATGGAACATCACGTGATCGCTCTGAGCGAATCAGCGAGCTGCTCGCACTGGCTGAGATTAGCGGGTACTTCGCTGAAGTCCGCTGAGGTAAATATGAATAAAAAATATGGATCTCGTCAATTATGGTCTCAGCCATGTTCGTCCCAGGCTCAATGGCCATGTCTATGCCAAATATCAAGCACATGAGCCTCTCCGTTTCGGAGTCTATCGGTAACATTACACACACACACACACACACATACACACACACACACACACACACACACACACACACACACACACACACACACACACACACACACACACACACACACACACACACACACACTGTGTTTTATATATATAGATATATCTATAGGTACATTTGATGTCTCGTGTGTATATGCAGTATATCTCGCTGCGCTCGCAGATCCATGCTCGTATAAGACCTATATTGGCTATATGAGCTGTATGAGAATATTTATGGTATTTACGGGGGCCCATTGTAGACGGGCACTTCAGCTAGTACAATGTACCGTCATACTAAGATCTGCACATCGATCTCAGTTTGGTTTTACATCAATACAATAATATTTATAGAGACACGTGGCATGTGCAGCACACATCACGTGCATCAATTCTTGTTTTCTCTTCACAGCAAATTTGTCTCTCGGACAGTGAGAGCCCAGTTAAGGACCCAAGCCAAAGGGTATTTCCTCATGTCTTTTGGGAACTTCAAAGATACACTTCCTCATCATTAATGATGGAGCAGACAATTATAAATAAAAGAAAGGCAAGTCTGCCATTGGACGTTACTTCCTACGAAATCGAATCCCCACGAGACACGTCTTGTTTTCAGGTATGAATAAATCAGGAGGAAAGCCGTATGTATACTCCATTCAACATGAACAGGAACTTTCATTGCACTCAACACGCGAATGCCTCATCCAGTTCCTCTCAACACTCCGTTACGCCCTCCCACGTGATGCGCACCGAACGTAGTCACGTGACGTAGCGTATATAAATTAATTATATTACAATGAGGTTACGAGACGCCAAATGAAGCGCCGCCCCCCAGCTATGGCGACGTCTATAGAGGGCGCCCGTCCATTCAACCCTCCGTCGGATCGGTCTATACTATAGGAAACACCATGGACGTTAATTTTATGTTCGAATAAACGAAGCCTTCAACTCCGCCACAGACAGTGTACAAGGACAAGTCTCTCCGTGAATCATTGTTCTCTTATCAATCTCCCAATCTGGAGCGGTTCATCTTTTGCAATATTTCCTCAGATTGCGTTTTCTCTTAGCCACGCCCATTTTGTTATGCGTTTTCTCGACGCCACGCCCCTTTTTCCACATCCTTTCCTGTCCCTCCCTCCCCGCTCCGACCACGTGATATAATCCTCTCAGCAGCTGCGCCCGACGTTCGTGGCAGCACTCCGGGATTCGGGATTCGACTTCATCCAAAGGTAAGAATCGAAGATGTCCTTGTCGGTAAATCTGCGTCTGTCCACCAGCGCGATGTGACCTTCAACTCCATCGCCACCTTCAACTCCATCGCCCTTTGTCATCATAACATTTGATGGTCGAGTGCGTTGTGTGTACCAGTGTGTACTTTCCCCTGCACGGGCCATGGGGAAACGTATTATCTGTCGAATGTAATCGGTTCGTAATCATGGAGGTCGTTTTGATCTGAAACCATGATTGTGTGAGGTCGCTTCGGTCGGCCCTCGGAACGAGGCAGAGCAACAACTCGCTTTGGTAACGTGTGTGTGTGTGTGTGTGTGTGTGTGTGTGTGTGTGTGTGTGTGTGTGTGTGTGTGTGTGTGTGTGTGTGTGTGTGTGTGTGTGTGTGTGTGTGTGTGTGTGTGTGTGTGTGTGTGTGTGTGTGTGTGTGTATGTGTGTGTATGTATGTGTGTGTGTGTGTGTGTGTGTGTGTGTGTGTGTGTGTATGTATGTATGTATGTGTGTATGTATGTATGTGTGTATGTGTGTGTGTATGTATGTATATATATATGCGTATATATAGACTGTGTGTGTATATATGTATGTATGTATATATATATATGTGCGTATATATAGACTGTGTGTGTATATGTATATGTATGTATATATGTGTGTGTGTGTGTGTATATGTGTATATATATGTATGTATGTATGTATGTATGTATATGTGTATGTATGTATGTGTGTGTGTATGTATATGTATGTATATATATATATATATATATATATGCGTATATATAGACTGTGTGTGTGTATGTGTATGTATATGTATATATATATATATATATGCGTATATATAGACTGTGTGTGTATATATGTATGTGTATGTATATGTATGTATATATATATATGCGTATATATAGACTGTGTGTGTGTGTTTATACACTGCGTATCAAAAAAAAGGTAATCCGAATTCAAGGGGTTAATATGCAAAGGTTATTTAGTTTGACAATTTCCATGTGATTTACCAATTATGAGGAGATCCTCAGCTTTCCATTGATGCCTTTCATGCATCATTGCTGTCACACATGACCGAGTACATGTGCATTGAAAATGACAAGTTCAAATCGCATTTTTACAAGTTTGGCTAATCGGTGCAAGACTGTTTGAAATGGACGCATTACTTGTCGACTGTCAAGTTGATTATGTAAAATTGTTAAGCTGGTCTGGTAATCGTCGGTTGCGTCATCCTTTGTTTAAGATTGGAGTTTTGAACTCCTTGCCATCCACCGTTTGCCCTTCACGTGACTCGTGGTGGTCCCTCTCGGCTCTCCCCCCGTTGGTATTTTTGTGCACATAAGATTGTTCACGGTTCTGTTTAAATATTATTTAAATATGTATAACCTTTCCCCTTCAGTGTTTTACTCAGTGGTATTTTACAACACGCTGTTTTTCTTCCTATTTAAAAGGCTTTTCTCAATTTCCTCTCCAACTCATTCCACCTCAAAAAAAAAGAAATTCAATATCTTATACGTCTCCCTCACTACATGGTCTAAATTCACATTCGTTCCATCCCTCCTCCATCATTCTGAACCGGATTGCTAACTTGAAAATCACAACAAACCCAATTTGTTTTCAATGTTCGTCTTTCATTAATCATCCACTTTCTAAACTCCCCTCTTGCCCCTCCCATCCAAATCCCTCCCCTTGCACCTACACTCCTAAACTCCCCCCTTGCCCCGCCACTCTTGAACTCCCCCCCTACCCCTCCACTCCTGAACTCCCCCCTTGCCCTTCCACTCCTGAACTCCCCCCTTGCCCTTCCCCTCCTAAACTCCCCCCTCACTCCTCCCCTTCAAAACTCCCCCCCAACCCCTCCCATTCAAATCTCCCCCCATACCATTCCTCTCCAATTCTCCCTCCTCCCCCCTCCTCCTCAAAGCTGCCTCCTCCCCACTTCGTCTCCCTTCTATCTCATACCTCCACCCCCCCCCAACCTTCTTCTTTCCTCTGCCCCCCCCCTCAAACAACCCCTCTCTGTGCCTCATCCCTTCACCTTCAAACCTTTCATCCTCCTCATCCTTCCCTTTCTTGGAACTCTTCTGCAATCGCTGACACACTAACAACTGCTCTCCCTACCTCCCCCTCTCATCCTTCATCTTACCCTACTCCTCCCCTCCCCTGTCCTGTACCCGATGCTCCCCCTCTCTCTTCATTAACGGTATGGACCTCAAACATCCGGGGCCTTCGCTCAAACCTGACTGATCTCTCCATACAGGTTGCTTCTGACAATCCAGACTTGATCTGCTTAACAGAGACTTTCCTCCTTCAAGATGTCTCTGATTCCTTAATATCTCTTCCTGGTTATTCCCTCCTCCGGTATGATAGACCTGAGCCTCGGCCTGGTGGTGGGGTGGCTATCTTTATCAAAAACTCTCTTCCTCACTCTCCTTGCACTGCCCTCTCTCCTCCTCACCCCCAGGAGTACCTCTGGCTACGGCTTCCTCTCCGCTCCCACCTTTTGTTCATATGTGTTCTGTACCGTCCCCCAAACAGTGATGACTCCATCTACATTTCACTGTCTGACAACATGGACCAACTTCTATCCACTCATCCCAACTCTCTCTTCCTCATATGTGGTGACTTCAATTGTCATCATGCCACCTGGTTGGGTGTGGGTTCCTCTCTCACCAGTCATGGCACCTCAGCAAAGGACTTCTGTGACTCACTGGGATTGACACAATCTGTCAATTTCCCGACCCGGATCTCAGCCAATGGAGTATCTTCTCTTCTAGACTTGGTTATGACTAACTTCCCTGCTAATGTCTGCTGCTCTTCTTCTGCTCCAATCGGTTCTTCTGATCATGTGCTTGTCAAAGTGGACATCTCTCTGGCCATTCTCAGAGAGCCTCCTCAGCGTCGACGAGTCTGGCATTTCACTCAGGCCGACTGGGATGGTCTTCAAGCAGCCATCAATCGTCTGGATTGGTCTCCCATCTCCACTGCCTCTGACATCAATTCTTCCTGGGAATTCTTCCAAAGCAAACTGATCTCTCTCATGCACAGATTTATCCCATCTCGCCTTCAGTTGTCTTACCCTTCCTCCCGTCCATGGTACACTGAATCTTGTGGTGAGGCAGTTGCCCTGAAACAACTTGCCTTTGCCTCTTGGAAGGCTAATCCAACTGAAGGAAATCTCAGTTCCTTCCACCAAGCTCGGAACAAGTGTGTGTCCACCCTCAGGAGTGCCAGGAAGCACTATCTCTCCTCACTCAAGAATGAACTCTCAAACCTGTGTCCTTCCTCCAAATCCTGGTGGCGTCTGGTCAAATCCGTTTCTGGTGTTTGTTCCCCCTCCATCCCCTCCCTTACCTCAAATGGCCACACAGTTGACATCGCACGTGACAAAGCCGAATGCCTCAACTCTGTGTTTGCCTCAAAATCCTTAGTCCCAAACCCATCTCTCTCTGTTCCCACCTTTCCCAGTCGAACCAAACTGCTCCTGGACTCTGTGACCTTCTCTCCTGACAAGGTGGAGGAGTTTTTGTCAAACCTCGACTCTGATTCTGCAACTGGACCAGATGGCATCAGCCCACGGGTCCTAAAATCCTGCTCTGCCGCTCTATCTCACCCTCTCTCTGTTCTTTTCACCCGATCTTTTGCTCAAGGTCATCTGCCTGCATCCTGGAAATCAGCAAACATTACCGCTTTACACAAAAAAGATGCAAAAACAGATCCTTGCAACTACAGACCAATCAGCCTGCTCCCAATTATCAGCAAAGTCATGGAATCCATCATTGCTTCGGATATGAAATCTTTCCTCTTCTCCAATGGCTTGATCTCTGATCATCAATTTGTTTTCAGACCAGGTCACTCTACTCTGGACATGCTGCTTCTGCTGTCTCAACAATGGATGGAGGTCCTCAATGCCAAACAGGAAATCAGAGCTGTCTCCCTTGACATATCACGTGCCTTCGATACGGTCTGGCACCCAGCTCTGCTCACCAAACTCTCCTCCTATGGTATCCATGGAAATCTCCATGCATGGCTTGCGGACGTCCTCTCTGGTCATAGTCAACGTGTGGCCCTGAATGGATTTCTCTCATCTCCCCTTCCCGTTCAGGCTGGAGTTCCCCAAGGCAGTGTTCTGGGCCCCGTGCTTTTTCTGGTCTTCATCAATGATCTCTCTGACTCTCTTGAAAATCCTCTCTATCTCTTTGCTGATGACTCCACTCTCTGCCGCTCCATTCCTCTTCCCTCAGATCGGTAGTCTGCAGCCTCCTCACTCTCTGAAGACCTGGACAAAATCACAGACTGGTCAAACATGTGGAACATGTCTTTCAATCCTGACAAATCTCACACTCTTACTATGTCTCTCCGAAAAGATCGACTGGACAACCCTCCCATCTACTTTCTCAACAATCCTCTCCAAGAAGTTCTGTCGCTCAAGCTTTTGGGTCTCGCCATCTGCCATGATCTTTCTTGGTAAAACCACATTTCCAAGCTGGCCTCCAAAGCCAGTCGCCGACTGGGCATCCTCCGTCGTGCGAAGTCCTTCCTAGGCACACCTGAGCTCCTCACCACATACAAAGCTTTCATCCGCAGCTCAATGGAATACTGTTCTCCCCTATGGGCTGGTGCTCCTGCCTCACACCTGGCTCGGCTTCACGCTGTTGAATCCAAAGCTTTCAGAATCATTGGAATCTCCCGCGATGAAGCTATCTCTGAGGGCCTTTCACTCACTCACCGCAGGCAGGTAGGTGGTCTTTCTGTCTTCTACCGACTCCTCTCCGGCCTTGCTCCCCCAGCTCTCTCTGTGCTCTGTCCCCCAAATATTCCTACAGGTCGCACAAGATCTGCCAGCCACCCTCTGATGGTTAAACTGCCGAAATCTCGGCTCTCTGCTCACCTTCACTCTTTCATTCCTCTTTTCTCCTGCCTCTGGAACAAACTCCCACACTCACTTCAATCACACTCCTCCCTCCAGGTCTTCAAAACAGCTGTTCACCACCATCTCTTATCTTCCCCCATCCAAAACCTTGATCTTTTCTACCCCCACTAATTCACCCCAGATCCACCTTGTTTGAAATTCCAACTTCTTTCCTGGAAGTCTTGGCAGTGTCCATATGTTTTATACCTCTCCCACCCCCCCCCCCTTCCCATGCGTCCCCCCCAAAGCCCTCTCCCTCCCACAGTTCTCTCGATGTCTCCATGTCTCTCGGTCCCTGCTCTCAAATGTTGTGTTTGTGTCCTTCCCCCTCTCTCCCCATCTTGTCTACCGCTCCCGATGTTATTTGTTTTGTGTGTCTGTTTGTCTTTCTGTGTGATTAATGTTCGCTCTTTCACGAGCCTCGATCTTGTATACAACAAAAAAACAAAAAAAAAAACAAATGGGTATTTAAGATGGGCCTGCAGTGTATGAGTTTAGAGACAGTCTGAGTCATTGAAAAGATGGTTCAACTTACGACTGAACAGCGGACCTTCGTGGTTACAACCTTTCACCAAACTGGAAGTTTGCAGCGATCTCGTGATGCGTTCAGGGAACGACGCACAACATTGATTTCCTTTAAAGTGGTTGATTTTGAAATCATTTTTATAATTGAGTGGTTGGTTCGCCTCACTAATATTTTTGTCCATTTATTGTTTTCTATGCGATTAAAGTTTTGGTCTTTGAGTTTTATCAATTTCACCTCTTCTATTTTGTTGGCTAACTCTTCTACCAGTCTATGCTGCTCTTCATCATCTTCACCCTCCTCTTCTTCCTCATTCTGCTGCTCTCCCTTGTCTTTCTGCCCACCACCATCCGCCTTTTGCCCTCGTTTCCCCTTCATCTGTACCTGAGTCACCTTGTCCTTGTGTCTGAATCGGTCTTGCCCCTCTTTCATGGGGACACCGTCATTCCTTTATTTTGCCACACTCTTCCTTCACGGCTTTTGGACAGTGTGTGTGTGTTCATTGTGTGTGTGTGTGTGTTCATTGTGTGTGTGTGTGTGTTCATTGTGTGTGTGTGTGTTCATTGTGTGTGTGTGTGTTCATTGTGTGTGTGTGTGTTCATTGTGTTCATTGTGTGTGTGTGTGTGTGTGTTCATTGTGTGTGTGTGTGTGTGTGTTCATTGTGTGTGTGTGTGTTCATTGTGTGTGTGTGTGTTCATTGTGTGTGTGTGTGTTCATTGTGTGTGTGTGTGTTCATTGTGTGTGTGTTCATGACAGTTTGAACATTCGAAGTACAGTTTGTTCGAGAGGTAGGTGGTGTGGTCGTGCTGGTTGGTAGATTGATGTATTTAAGGTAAGATGTGAATGATTTAATGATATTATCATATTATCGAGTGTGTTACGAAAGTTATAAATATATGATAATACATTAAATCCTATTGCGAGTAAAGTTGGAATAAGTGATGTTGCATTGATGGGTTGACTGACTGCCTGGACGCAACTGAGGTTGTGGATCTACTGATTTACCATCTACTGATGTGGATCCATGATCGAGGTTGTGGATCCGCCGGTTGGAGAGGTCCTGGGCTGAAAGGATCGAAACCTCGAGGAAGAACGGTGCCCAGGTGATGATCCATGCAGTCGGGGAACTAGTCAATTGCTTACGGGTTCACGTTCTTGCTTTAGGTGGAGGAACTATGTTTGAGGTTTACAATTTAAATAAAGTTGAATATGGGATGTTTTGAAATTAACATCATTTCCAGCAATCCTTTAAATTATTTAAGTTTAGGAACAACCGATACTGTACAATTAATTGTGTGTGTGTGTGTGTGTGTGTGTGTGTGTGTGTGTGTGTGTGTGTGTGTGTGTGTGTGTGTGTGTGTGTGTGTGTGTGTGTGTGTGTCGTATTCACCATTTATCGCATATGGTAATGGCAGTTTTGGCCAGTTATAGTTCAGGGTTGTGAGTTGTTACCACGAGTTCCACATCGAACTTGTGTTTAGGTATTTTTTAAAAAAATCTTTTTTTCATTTTCATGTATTTTTATAACAGCTCACCAGAACAAGGCAAGACGACAAGCAGAGACCATGCCTGTAAGTTTACTCATTGATGTTTTATTGAGTTCATTCACAGTGACTTGTGTATATGTTCCAGGTTCATCCTGGCAGCAGCAAACGCGAAGTGGTGCCATCGTTGTTCTTTTGTTAAGAGGCTGTCTATTTAATACATATGCATGGGGCTCAAGCCATTTCTTTCCTTCTGGAGTTCTGCCCGAAGGCATGCTCAGTGCTGCCAAAGCAGCCCTACACAAGGATTACAGTTGGTTGTTTGCCTTTGCCTTGCATGTGCCATGAGACGTCACTCATCACATGAGACTCATCATCACATCACAGACATCACTCATCACATGAGACATCCTTGCATTTGCCTTTGCCATGAGAGAGATGTGCATGGAAGAAGTTTTGGGAACTGAGTGGCGTACTGACGAGGAGGGGAGTGTCGTTGAAGCTGAAGGGAAAGGTGTATGCTGCATGTGTGAGAAGTGTTATGATTTATGGGAGCGAGACATGGGTCATGAATGTAGAGCAGCAACAAAGGGTGGACATGCGAATGGTTTGGTGGATGTGCGGAGTATCGTTGAGAGAGAGGAAGACAAATGATGAATTGCGAAAGATGATGGAAATAGAGCCTGTGATTGATGCTGTGAAGAAGAACAGGTTGAGATGGTTTGGTCATGTGTTGAGGAAAGAAGGAAGTAGAGGATGGGGAAGACCGAGAAAGACTTGGCTAAAGATGGTTGAAGAAGAAATGAGGGCAAGGGGGTTAACAAGGAGAGATGCAGAAAGTAGGGCAAAACGGAGAAGATTGTTATGGGGCCCACAAGGCTAACCCCCGCTCTAGCAGGGAAAATGGCCTTAAAATGCCTGTTGTGTTTGTTGTTGTTGTTTGCCTTTGCCTTCCAAGCGGTAGGATGGGAAATTGAAATTTAGTCATGGTGCTGGCGATAACTCGTTTGCTCTTCGCAAAGAACACCATGGGATCGTTCACGTTCACCGATGAATGCCAGGGAACTGGACGCCGGTTTGTCTATCCGAGAGACCTAGCATGCAAGAAATGGGGGAAAAGTGCAGAAGCTTGGAGTGGCGAAATTGGGAAATTGGAATGAATGAAGGAGAGGAATGCAACAAAACAAAATGGCATGTGGTGAGTGTTGGAGGTGGTTAAAATTCCTTCCATAATCTGTATGTGCACATGTAATAAACACATTCTACCCAAACTTTTGAACATTTTGGGGTCATTTTTTTTTTTTTTTTTACATTGGTTGTTGTTCACAGGACAACAAAAGTAGTGCAATTAATGAAACGGTGCATATAGCATGTGACATCGAACCAGGTATCTGTCACACCCCCGCCACTCATCCCTATACATGATATTTTCTACCGACGTGAACACTACCACACCATCCCAACCTTATTGCTTGAAAGTGACTGTTTCCTCCCTTCCTCTTTTATTCCTTTTTTCTATTCATTTATTCCATTCCTTGAAGTATGCAACTGTGGCCCCACCATCAATTTGTTGCCTCTTTATCCTCTGTCCCCTTGCTCTTCCATGAGCCTCGATCTTGTCCCAGAGAATAAAACTGAAGTGGGTGCTCGTGTGGATGTGTACTGCAGAGGGGTGGTTCTGTGAGAGAGCTTCCGAACTTTCATCCTGAAGATGATTCCGAGAAGCTCCACAAGGCAATGAAAGGCTTTGGTAAGAGCAAGTTGTTGTATGGTGCTGTCCGCACAAAACCATGACGGTAATGCTACATGTTGAACACATTGGTACTGTTGTATATTTTCTCTTGGTGGATTGCTTGAGTCAATTGGTGACATTTTTTTGGACAATAATTAGGATATACTTACCAATTTGTTCCAGGCTTTATATGGTGTGAGAGCTTGGTGTTGGCTTGGTGGTTAGGGTGCTGGCTTGGGATCCTAGGATCCTGGGTTCGAATCCCTGTCGATCGCTGAATTAACGCCAGGGGGGTTGACTCAGCCTGTCACCCTTCCGAGGTCGACAAATTGAGTACCAGTTCACTGGTAATTCCCTGTGTGTCGCAAGAGGCGACCAACAGGGTTGGTGGCAGGAAGGGCATCCGGCCATAAAACATTGCTTCAAAAAAGGGATCATGGTGCCCAAAAAAGGCCAACCCCTGCTCTGTGGGGAAAAATGGCCTCTAAAGGCGATTCTTTATATGGTGTGAAGTTAAAATTATTTTATTTATTAACTCAAGTGTACACAATTGTTCACATGCTTGCCAAGAGTTCACTCTTGTATATTTACTTATTAATTACCGTCGGATTTAAAGAAATCACAGTTTGATCAAATGTTTCAACAAACGATAACATTTGTAGCTAGATTGAGATTATTATTTCGTGTTTTGTTCTTCAAGTCCTCCAAGAGTCTCAACTCTGTATACAAAAAAAGTATGCATAATGGGCTGGCAAGACAGCTTTCGAGGTACGCACACTCACCTGTAAGCTGACTATTCTGAGTCTGAATCTCGACCCAGCTATAAACCGTCACCCTGGTGTTCGCAGAGTGATGCATCAATGTGTGTGTCGTCAATCTGAAGGATGTTGAGCTGGAGAATCCATCTGCCCGCATTGAGGATATTGGTGGATCTTAAAAATCCCTCAGTCTTTTACAATGAGTAGGAGAGTTGTTGCCAGCATCCTGAACAAATTCCAAATTCCTGGCGTAGTCTAAGGTCAAGACTGGCCAGCAGGCTCGTGAAAGATTTTGGCCAAAAACATTATCCAGCCGAACGTACAAGGTGGGACTAATCGGCTTGGTGGTGGTGTTGTTGTTGTTGTTGTTGTAGTAGTAGTAGTAGTATAAACGGCACGTATAATCAAAATATCACCGTTTCCAATTTGCTTTCAATTTGTCTAAAGCAATTTTTCCAACTTCAATCAAGCGCCATGTTGTAATGCATTGGATGCAAATGCAAGATTACCCCATTAATGTATCTTTTTATGGCTGAAGGAATACTGCGACCCCATGGAATTTTTATTTTGTGACGTGATTTGCAGCAAAGGATGGTATGAGATAAACTTTTTCCAACTAATATTCATTGACCAGTGTTATCGACTTGGGAGTTAAAATATTTCTGGAAAGCCGCTAATTAAAGCATTGAGTCAAAAATACAAATACTTGAACAGTTATTGTAGTTATCCTGGATCATGATTACCTCCTCCACCGAAGGTGGATGGAGGTTATATATTAACCCTTGTCTGTTTGTCTGTTTGTCTGTCTGCCTATCTGTGAACAGGATATCTCAAAGTTGTGGACGGATTCGGACGAAATTTGGTGGCGAGGTTGGGTACGTGACCTGGACGAAATAATTCGATTTTGGTGAAGCTCCGGATCTGGATCTGATAATGTTTAAAGTGATTCTTAACCATTGAGAGATGGGGCCAAAAACTATATATAGCACGATATGTCAAAGTTGTGGATGGATTTTGGTGAAACATGATGGGCACTGGGTGTGTGACAAAGGTGTGTGCCAAGGAAGAATTCAATTTTGGTGAAGATTCGAATCTGGATCAGAGAATTTTAAAATGATTTTTTTTCACCATTGTGATGGGGCTAAACCGATGATATAGCACGATATCTCAAAACGTTATGGACGGATTTGCACGAAACTTGGTGAACATGTTGGGTGTGTGACAAGGACTAATCGATTCGATTTTGGTGAAGGTCTGGATACGATAGTTTTAAAGTGATTCTTCACAATTGAGAAATAGGGCCAACAACAATATACAGTATAGCATGATATTTCAAGATTGTGGATGGATTCCGACCAAACTTGGTGGATAAGTTGGGTTGGTGACAAGACCAAGCCGATGAGGTTTTCATGAAGATCCAGATGCAAAATGTAAATTGTTCAGCCTGTTGGAGGTATGCGCTCTGCCTATTCCCGTTTGAGTTGTGTAATGTCCTTCATTTGGAAATCCTGCAAAGTCTCGGATTGAAGAATGGGTTTAAAAACCATCTTGCCTATCGGTTTGTACAACATTTTTCCATTCAAAATGTGTCTACTTTAGTATCCGTTTCCATTACCCTAAATCACCACGTAAAAAGTGCACTCTTTTGCAAGAAAATGAGGACAAAGGTTTGGTATGCACCTTGTGCATAGCTACAGGGTTGGGGATGCACATAATGTGTGGGCGTGTCCTTTGTAGATGAGCATACATGATGAGCATCTTACGATTATAATTCACCAAATGTCCGTCCGTTCGAAGGTACCGCAAAAACGGCTGAACCGATCACAACGATATTTTGGGTGGGTAATCCTGGGATCCCCTAGAGTAAAATAGGCTATATTGTTTTTTCCAATTTCAGCTTTGGCCTCCAGCATTTTCAGGTTTGGCATCCCGCATAACGTTATTTTCCCGGGTGCCGCACAAACGGCTGCACCGATCGCTGCACCGATCGGACTCTGTGACCTCGGACAAAGACCTTTTATAAGGATATGGGTTGAATCCCTGCTTGAGAGAACGCCAACCCCCTCCCCACCATCACGGCCATCTCTCCAACTCACAATCCCACGAGATATGCGGAAAGGACGACCCAAAACCAATTATCTTCTTTTTGATTCGTATATAAACATCATTAAAAGTAAATAATGACCTCGGCCAAAGTTCAAACGACGTGAGTTTAATCTCTACATGAGAGAATTCCACATAGCTATTTGGCGGTGTATAAGCTAACAGATCGCTGTCTCCATCGATCTTGCCAAGGCCGTAACACCAAAATGCTTTTAACTGTAGACTTGGTAGTGTTTACAATGAAGGAAACATCAACAATGTTGTTAAAAGTTTATTTTGTGATTAATTTGTGATTGGAGTTATGTTGTTTGGAATGAAAAAAGAGATATCGAGTTCAATTAAATGACGACATGCTGTGATGGTTTCTACCTTCTGAATATGAACTTCGCGGATCGCCATATGCAGATTCGCCACGGACCCGCGATCGATGTTTCTATACGTTAACGTACTACGTACAAATGTACGTGAACGTACAAACGGGTACTTCAATCCGAGACTGCAGGATCGTCATATGCAGATTCGCCACGGACACGCTATCGATGTTTCTATACGTGAACGTACCCGTTTGTTTGCGAACGGGTACGTTTTTATAGAAGTCCTTCACGAACCTGCTGTCCATGTCTGACGTGCGACTGAGGGTGCTACAGGAATGTGGAATTTATTGGTTTCATCCTTTAGCATTCGCCGTATCTGCATTTCCTGTTTGCTTCCGGCCTCCCACCTGTGCATAGCACGGGTATCTCACTAGTCGAGACTAATTTAGCTTGGTGTCATGTCCCACAAATCCGATTTCTCAATTTTACCAACGTGTCGTTTACAGTTTTATTTTCATAGTATTATTCCACACTTTTCTGTATCACCCGCCCTGGTGACCTAAGTTCACCGATCAGCGGTGCTGTAAAGATTTGAGGGGCCGAAACGTGAAGACACATGCACCTCGTTTCCCATGGCTGATAAAATTTTCGTTTCTTAACCCATTTCATCCGGATAGAGTGCAATGCTAACGTGACCACGATTACGTGATTTACTCCCAATGTAGTTTTTATGAGGTATTTCTATGGAGGTTAGCCGGGCATAAAAGCTTGCAAGTGCGTTACCATGATCATATGTTCACCAGACTGCCAGTCAGGAGAATGTCTGTCTTTGTTGGTAAATACGGAAATGCCATCCATCGTTGGATTTTCCTATCGCCGTTTCCTCCCATGAATTTCACGGAAAATACTGAAGTTCCATCTTTACGTTGCACACCTGATAAAATGCAAAACCTGCTAATTTCTGTTGGTTGTGGTGAAGTTTGTGATGACATTGAAACGAGACCAATAAATCTTAAGAAGGAACTTTGATGCAGGAGGAGGCCATTTGACTGATTATGCCTGTGCTGCACCACCACAGCATTAAATATATCCATCAGGCTCTCAGCTCTGTTTAACTGGGGGAGGAGTGGGGATGAGAAAAGTGTGACGGACACAGGGACTCATGTTATAATTGCAAATAAAATCAATATTTTAAAACTTTTTTTTTATGACTTGCAACGTTTCCTTGTTCACGTCACACGTGGCATGGTGTGTTTACTGACAATTTTTTGGAAGTTTACCGTTGATGCAGCGTCTTTTCTACCACTTTATTTAATACATTACATTGGTTATTCGTGCCTGTTATTTGCGTCATTTATGACATTGTCGTTAAAAACAGTAGGTTTCCTGTTTGGAATGATTTTCAATTTTGTTTGGCTGCTAGACAGGCAGACAGAGTTAAAAAAAAAAAAAAAAAAATCTCTCTCTCTCTCTCTCTCTCTCTCTCTTTCTCTCTTTCTAAAATTTAACATTCATTCGGTGGTGATTCGTGTGCAGCCTGTGGCTGCTGGTTGCATCATTTTCTGGGGGTGCAGCTGCCGCTGATGCAGTGCCTCTATAACCAGTCAGCTGGTACTCATTTTTCTGACCTCGGAAAGATGACAGGCTGAGTCAACCCACCTGGTGTTAATCCAACGGCATGACATTGGCTCAAACTCAGGACCTTAAGATCTCAAGCCAGACACCTTAACCATTAAGCCAGCACCAGGATTAAGTCCATTGAAATTAAGTTGTTCCTCGATCATAAACTGACGTTTGTAGACAGACGGACCAAGTGAACCAACTGCTTAACCCCAATTTCTCTTCATATGTCGGGGTAATAATGATTCTGATGCAGGTTGAAAGGCTTTTGAAGTGTCTAGGAAGCCGTGCGTAAGCTTCCACGTGGTTACGATCAGCACAATCTCCATCAATAAAGTACAAATGTTTATCATTTCATTTGAAGTTTGCCTGGCAGGCTTTAAATAGCTTCCTGTAAGTAGTATTTCTATGTGCCACTACGTATTGTTTTTCATTGCAATTCATGCCCTCCTATTCAGTGCTTGGCCATTCTAATTGCTGTATTCATTACTCAAACCACGTGCTCTCACTGTTGCACGTTTGTCAATATGAGTGCTTTGATCGCTCTCTCGAGGCTCCTCTTTATCATTCTTTCCCAGCACTTCCAGCCACAAACTTCCCTTTTACTTCGTTTTGAAATGCACTCCTTCGATTACACAAAAAAACTGAAGTGTGAACGAAGTAGATACGTGATTCGACTAGTTCCAAGACTTGGAGCGGACACACTAATCATAATGCCGAGGCAGATTATTGAGCTTATGGATTTTAAGCTGATGGACAATAGCAAACAAATGATTGGGCTTATGGATTTTAATAAGTTTATTGACAATAGTAAACAATTATTGAGCTTATGGACAAGACTATTCTTTGTATGAAGCCTATAATGTTGTCATCATCTTCTTATCCTTCGACTCACCATGACCTGTTCCACCCTCGTTACCTCCACCATCCCCTCTCCCCCCACACACCTCCACCCCAACCCGATCCCTTCTCCTTTCAAATTTCCAGTCTTCCTTCTGTATCCATCCTGTCCACCCCATTCATTCTCTCCATGCATTCTCTCCTGCCCCCCTCCATTCCCCCCCACATGCATTGTTTGACCATGTCTGCCTTCTTGGCCTTCAACTCTGCTGTTGGTTGGTGTTTCCCCCTCACCCTCTCTCTACTGTTCCCTTTGTCCTGTTATGTTCTGATCTGTTCTGTGTGTTTTAGCTCTTCCACAAGCGTTGACTGTATTCCAAAAAAAATCCGTTTCAGCTTGGTTTATTTATCTGCCAATCTGTCATGTTCATTGTTGGTGTTAATATATTATCCCAACAATAAGTGGGACCGTTTCAATGTGACTGGTAGGTGAGTTTGGCCTTCACCTGTGTGGGTCAAAAGTTAAGGTCACAATCTCAAGTCAAAAATGTGTGCAATGCAATTAAAATGGCAAATAATTAATTTGGTTAACTTCTAAACCAGTGGGTGATTTCTATCTAAACTTCACAGAATCATTGAGAGTCTACCTGGAAAAAAATCCTTTCCGGTGGATGTAGGTTAAGAGTCAAGAGCACAGCAACCAGTCAATGTTTGGCTGTACATAACTCGACAAGGCCATACCTAGCAAGCCATCAAATTAGTTGTGACAAATTTTTTATGTCCGATGTATAGGGCGTATATGTCACTGGATAATTATTGTAAATCAGATTTGAATGCAGTATCTTGGATTAAAATGTACAATTTGACTTGTAATGAGATTTCCATGTTACATGTACTTTGCTATGAGAACTGTCATCGCACTACAGTCTCAGTTTGCATACGTGTCTGTGCTCTTTATAAGTCTGTATTTACCTACGTTGTAGCAAAATACTATTGTTGTTGCACAAAGATGACATATTGGCACAAAGATGACGCTCGAGCGGGGGTTAGCCTTGCAGGCCCGGCCCCATGACAATCATGGTTCCTGTTTGAGGTAATGTTTTTATGGCCGGATGCCTTTCCTGACGCCAACTCTTAGTCGCCTCTCACAATGCGCAGGGATACAGTGTAGCGATTTTAAATCGGGGTACACACCGGGATCATTCATCCCAGCAAGCTGCTACTCAATTTGCCGACCTCGGAAGGATGACAGGCTGAGTCAACCCTCGTGGCGTTAATTCAGCGATCGACCGGGATTCGAACCCAGGATCCTAGGATCCCAAGCCGGCACCCTAACCGCTAAGCCAACACCAGGCGTTTAAATGATTCTCATATCCGAATCCATATTCAGATCTTCACCAAAATGGAATGTATTTGTCCTTGTCACACACCCAACCAGTCCACCACATTTCGTCGAAATCCGTCCATAACTTTTTGAGATATCCTGCTATATATAGATTTTAGCCCTATCTCCCAATAGTGAAGAATCGCTTTAAAATGAAATAATTCTCGTACCGAATCCATATTCAGATCTTTTTTTTTTTTTTTTTTTTTCTATACAGAATCGAGGCTCGAGGCACTGACCATGAAAACATGCACAGACCCATCAAACATATAATGAAGGGAGTGGGAAACAAGAGGGAGGGAGAAAGGGAAGCGCACAAGCACAACAACAGTAGAGAACAGGGACGGTGGATCTGTGGAAGGGCTGGGGGAGGAGGGAGAGGTACACAGTTTAAAGCAAATGAACACTACTAGTAATTTCAGGAAAGAGGTTGGGGATTGAAAGAGCAAATTCGGGGTGTTTTGACAGGGGTAGAAAAGATCAAGGTTTTGAATGGGGGAAGTTAAGAGATGGTGGTGAACAGCTGTTTTAAAGACCTGGAGGGAGGAGAGGGATTGAAGAGAGTGAGGTAGTTTGTTCCAGAGGCGGGAGAAAAGAGGAATGAAAGAGTGAAGGTGAGCAGAGAGTCTTGATTTTGGCAGTTTCACCAGAAAAGGATTTCCAGAGAGTCCGAAAGATCATTGATTAAGACCAGAAAAAGCAAATGGCCCAGAACACTGCCTTGAGGAACTCCAGCTTGGACAAGAAGGGGAGATGAGAGAATTCCATTCAGGGCCACACGTTGACTGCAACCAGAAAGGAAGTCTGCAAGCGATGCGTGGAGGTTTCCATGGCTACCATAAGAGGAGAGTTTGGTGAGCAGGGCGGCGTGCCAGACCGTATCAAAGACACGAGATGTCAAGAGAGACGGCTCTGATTTCCTGTTTGTCATTGAGGACCTCAAGATCAGAGATCTTCACCAAAATCGAATTGATTAGTCCTTGTCACACACCAAACCTCTCCACCAAGTTTCGTCCAAATCTGTCCATAACCTTTTGAGATATCCTGCTTTGTATCATTGTTGGCCCAATCTCCCAATGGTAAAGAATCACTTATAAAATTATGCTCACCAGAGCCGGATCCGGATTTTCACCAAAATCTAATTATTTCGTCCTTGTCACATACACCACCACTCTGCCAATTTTAGTTTGAATCCGTCCACAACTTTTTGAGATATCTTGTTCACAGACAGACAAACAAACAAGAAGACATCATGCAGAGCACAATACTTGCAAAATCCACTCCCAACCCCCCGGGGAAAAAAAGGTTGCAATTGATCTAGCAAATTGTCCATTTCATCAAGATCAAAATTGATGATCTTAATCAAAGCTCGGGTCAATAGGATGAAAATTGATGATTTTGGAAGTGTGACCTAGAGTTGACCTTTGACCTTTTGACCTCAAAAATAGTTGGTTTCCCAATTCAGTGCACTATGCAAATGCTGTTAATTTTTCAAGTCAATCGGATGAAAATTGATGATTTTTCAGATGAAAATTGATTATTTTGGAAATTTGACCTTGTGTTGACCTTTTGACCTCGAAAATAGTACGTTTCCCAATTCAGTGAGGCAATATGCAAATGCTGTTCTATTTTTAAGTCAATCGGTTGAAAATTTACGTTTTTCATATGAAAATTGATTTTAGAAATTTGACCTCGAGTTGACCTTTGTCCTTTTGACCTCAAAATTAGTTGGTTTCCCTATTTAGTGACTCGATGTGCAAATGCTGTTAAATTTTCAAGTCATTCGGATTTAAAATGGTGATTTTATAAATCTGACCTTAAAATCCATAGGCTTCTCAGTTGTGACGACCACTACATCTTGGTGAAGTTTTGTGACGATCGGTTTAGAATTTTGACCTGTAGGCCGGTGACAGACAGACAGACAGACAGACAGACAGAATAACAAACGCAACTGACCAATATACTTGAAAAATCTTTGATTTGGCAAGTAACAAAAAGACAGAGGTGAAAACATAACCTCCATCCACCTTCTGTGGCGGAGGTAAAAAGATTTGAAATGGTAATTTCTATCACGATTTGAGATTTTTAATTATTTTTTTTGTAAAGTACTTTGATATTTTATTTTAAAATAACAAGTGTTTGTACAGTGCAGTTTCTTTCAGAAGGGTTTTGGACAACTAAAAATGTACTTTTTTTTTCATCTGTAACCAAATAAAGTACGAGAGTTTAGACAGGCAAAAATAATTTCAACTTCATTACCTCCGCCACCAAAGGTGGTTGAAGGTTATGTTTTCACCCCTGTCTGTCCATTTGTCCGTCTGTCTGTTTGTGAACAAAATATCACAAAAAGTTATCGACGGATTCGGACGAAATTTGACAGAGATGTAGCATATGTGACAACGACGAAATGATTTGATTTTGGTGAAGATCCGGATTCGGATCCGGATACTAGAAATTTTAAAGTGATTCTTCGCCATTGGGAGATGGGGCCAAAAACGATACATAGCAGGATATCTCAAAAAGTTGTGGACGGATTTGGACGAAACTTGGTGGACCGGTTGGGTGTCTGTCAAGGACAAATAGATTCAATTTTGGTGAAGATCTGAATATGGATTCGGATATGAGAATTATTGGTTTTTTTTTTTTTTTTTTATGTTTTTTTTTTTTAACTGATTCTTCACCATTGGGAGATAGGGCTGAAACCAACATATAGCAGGATATCTAAAAAGGTTATGGATGGATTTGGATGAAACTTGTTGGACAGGTTGTGTGTGATAACAGATAAGGAAGAATCGATTCAATTTTGGTGAAGATCCAGATCCAGCTGGTATATTTTTAAAGTGATTCTTCATTATTGAGTGATATGGCCAAAAATGATATATAGCAGGATATCTCACAAAGGTGTGGATGGATTTGGACGAAATTTGGTGGACCGGTTGTGTGTTACAAGAAATAATCGATTCGATTTTGAAGATGTTTGAAGAATTAGGCTACAAAAATTATTTAATTTGTAAGTGATTATTTCACCATTGAGAGATCGGGTGAAAAGCGATAAGGAGGATACATTATATTATAACGTGGGAGTTACATTATATTTCAAAAAGTTATGGACGAGTTATGAATAAACTTGGTGGTTGAGTGGTTAGGTTTCAAGAACAAGCCGATTAGATTTTGGTTCAGGTCCGAATCCAGATCCGGTCTATTGGTCGGATACAAAACGTAAACTGTTCACCAGGCGGAGGTATTCTCTCTACTGAGTGCAGTTCTCGTTTTGTTTATGCAATTTAAATACATCTTGTAAATGTTTCACCTTTGTACATTAGAAGGAACACAGATGCTCCGAAAGGAGGCCATTTGGCCCATCATGCTTGCGATTTATCAAAACTATATTCATTATATTAGTGAAGGATGAAGGGGAGGGTGACGGTCTATTTCAGCCACTTTGACTATAATATAGAGGTAGCTTCCAACAAAATGGTCTGGAGGCTATCACACTGACTTTGAGAGGTCTAGTCTGGGTTTGATTCCCAATTCAGCTATAAATTGTCAGATTGGTGCTTCGCAGACAGGGTGTTGTGCTACTCAGCATATACAGTCTTGGCCAAAAATATAGGCACCTTTGCACTTTTTTCAAATAAAGCACCATTTCTTCCAGAAAATTGTTGAAATTAAAAAATCTTTTGGTATCCACAAATGTATTTCCTTGGTTTGCAGTGGAACAAAACAAAAAAAAAAAGCTGAAAAAATTAATAAATCTCAGCTTATTCCACACATAAATCCTCAAATGGCCTGGACAATATTATTGAGACCTTTTAGAAGTTGTAAGAAATAATTAGATTTCAAGCAGGTGATTCTCCTTTACTTTGGAAATGAAAACACCTGTGGTGAGTTACAGGTGTTTGCAATATAGAAATCACTCAATCAACCAGTTTGAATAGAGAAAAGGAGTCATTCTGCTGTTTTGTGTCTGTGTGTACCACAATGAGAATGGAAAAAACAAAGAAAACCAGAGAATTGTCTGAGGAGGTCAGACATAAGATTGTAGCCAAGCATGGACAATCTCAAGGCTACAAGTCCATCTCCAGAGATCTTGATGTTCTTGTATTCACTGCACACAATGTTATCGGGAAGTTTAAGGCCCATGAAACTGTAGCCAACCTCCCTGGACGTGGCCACAAGAGAAAACTTGATCGAAGATTGCAGCGAACGATTGTTCGAATGGTGGAGAAAGCACCTTGATCAACTGCCAAACAGATTCAAGCTGACCTTCAGACACAAGGTATGACAGTTTCAACTCGCATCATCCGTCGCCAATTAAACGAAAGGGGGTGCCGTGGTAGGAGACACAGGAGGACCCCACTGCTGAGAGAGAGCCCCAAACGCACACCTGAACAAGCCAACAAAGAAAAGACACCTTCCCTACAGTCAAACATGGAAGAGGTTCAGTGATGTTTTGGAGTTGCTGTGCTGCCTCTGGCACTGGGTGCCTTGAATGAATGTGTGCATGGCATCATGAAATCAGGAGATTACCAAGGCATTTTGGAGCACAATGTTCAACCGAGTGTCAGAAAGCTGGGTCTCCGTCGAAGGTCATGGGTCTTGCAGCAGCACAATGACCCCAAACACACTTAAAAAAGCACCCAGGAATGTTTCAAGACAAAACGCTCGACTGTTCTGAAGTGGCCAGCAACGAGTCCAGATCTAAATCCCATTGAGATCTGAAAACACCTGTGGGGAGATCTGAAAACAGCAGTTGGGAGAAGGCACCCTTAAAATATGGGAGACCTGGAACAGTTTGCACAAGAATAGTGGGCCAAACTGCCAGTAGAGAGGTGGAGGAAGCTCATTCATGGCTATAGGAAGTGCTTGACTGAAGTTATTTTGTCCAAAGGCTGTGCTACCAAATATTAAGTCGAGGGTATCAATAATTTTGTCAATGCTATTTATTTTTATTTTCTGATTTTAAAGGATATATTAAGTTCAGAATCAAAAACAAAGGTTCTGTAATATTAACAGTGAAATGAAGAATTATGGAGATCAAATACTTTTGTCAATTTCAACTTATTTTTAGAGAAAATTGTGAGTTATTTGAAAAAACTGCAAGGGTGACAATATTTTTGGCCATGACTGTAATTAAAGCTGGGGGCTCGTTTGCTGGCATTAGTTGGCGGAGGTAAAATATCCCACAGTCTCATTCATGAAGAGTAGGGGAATTATCACTGGTACCCTGAACAAATTCCAAATTGTTGCCCTGACTGCGCGGGAAATCACTGAAAACCCCCCCAGCAGAAACTCTTCCCATGAGATCGTTTCAGTTGCACCAACGTTATTCATAGAGTGTGATTAAATCATCACCGCAATGTGTGACAAGGTAATGGCTCTGTTTCTAGGTGAGGGGTATGGGGACGAGGGGATTGGGGGGGGCCAAGGAGAGAAGAAAACATTTCCTTTTGTGAGATGTCCAGATAATTTGAACTTGGTAGCATATGAGGCCATTGAGTTGCCATTGTTTTGTTGAGTACATTAAATTGTATACAGAATTGTATACACCCTCGATCTAATTATACTTACTTGGGGAAACCCAGGCTGGCTCAATGTCTGCACAGTTTGCTGTTGAATACCATCGTTTCAAGTTTCCCACCATCTACAGAGCTTGATAGCTGATACCTTTTGGCTTTCTATAAGGGGAGTCGAGATGTTTTCCCCTGACCACGAAAGATTGTCTCTTTTGAAACTGAAATGTAGTTTTCGGTCATGGTCGCACATTGTTCTCTGCAGCGGGTGAGTTTCCTGATTACATTGGAATATGTCATGGTTTGGATCGGAAATATTTTAGGAGATAAACCTCTTGACCTTTTATGCTTGTGGTTTACGACAGACCGGCAACTTCCTGTACCTCATTCAGGAGATGGGGATGAAGTAGGAGATAGGAATACATATACATATACCTTACTCTAAACTATACTTTATGGTGCAGATATTCTCAAAAAAGGTCTGCCCAATCGGGTGCCTCTCCGATTTTTCATTCCTTTGAAATCCTGTCTTTTCTTCGGCTTTACTCCTTCCTGGAATTGCAAGGCTTTTATCTCTCAATGCTCCACTGACGACTTTCACCCATTAAACTTCATTGTTTAGCTCCTTGCTACTCATAGACCATTAAAACTGCAGATTATACCCTAAACTTCCAAACTTCCAGTGAGAGTTTGAACCTTTTTCATGAATACCCTTTGAGGGATTGTGACACTGAACCCCCTTCCCTCACCCCTCCTCCCACTGCCCTTCCCCAGGAGCCAATGCGCGCACCTGCAGTTTTTGAGTTGTTTGGCAAACAAACACACAGGCCATTCATACTTTAGGGCATGGATAATTATTTTATGATTACATTTTTATGCTTCTGCCGACGCACCTTGCAGAACCCACAAGAAGGTGGGAATAATTGGGGCCATTAAAGTAGGAGCAAACAAATAATGTACTCATAAAATCGTCAGGTTCTGTTTTTAATGATTTATTGCAAGCTTTTATCTTTATCAAGGCATTCATATTGAATAAATCAAAACATTCATTATGAGCAGCATAAAACTTGCATTTCTCTCAGATTTGAGGAGGAAGTATTGGGAAAAAAAAGTACACCCCACAAAAAAGTAAAAATTCACGTTATGCCTCCAGCTTACAAACTTTTAACCAGTTTGATTTGTAACTAGAACGGCACTCTTCGACGTCGTGATGTACAAACCTTGAAGTCGCCGGAGGCATTCCGTTTTCAGGTGGTCCGTCCGTCCGTCCGTCCGTGATAGGTTTTCGTTACCGCGATAACTTGATAACTTGAGAACGGCTAAAGGGATCTTGGTCAAACTTGGTACAGGTATGTATAATGATGTAAAGATGAACTGATTACATTTTTGGGGTCCCGTGGTCAAAGGCCAACGTGAGGGGTCATGTCAGGTAGAAATGTGAGAATTTGTGAACAGCTGAAGGGATTTAAATTAAAACTTGTTACAGGTATGTATAATGATGGAAACATGAACCGATTACATGTTGGGGTCAATAGGTCAAAGGTCATGTCAGGTAACAATGTGATAACTTGAGAACAGCTGAATGGATTTAAATCAAACTTGATACAAGTATTATAATGATGTAGTAATGTGGGCGGAGGCATATTAGGTGACGTCAAAGAGTGCCTTTCTAGTTACAAATCAAACTGGTTAAAAGTTTGTAAGCTGGAGGCATAACGTGAATTTTTACTTTTTTGTGGGGTGTACTTTTTTTTCCCAATACTTGGGAAAGTTTCCTCCTCAAATCTGAGAAATCTGAGAGATTTCCTCCTCAAATCTGAGAAATGTGTTAGGTGCTCCTCCCCAAACCCCGGTCACGGTGTACCTCCGAGCCCCGAGAGGAGTCACGGCAGAAAGATGTGTTATTCTGTATGTCAAAAATCAATGGTGAAACAACACCAATTGTTACCAACAAACAAGTAGTCAGGTTCACTATGTCAATAAATTATATTTCGTTCAAAATCATGGTAGATTAGCAAACCTATACATTTTTGGAAAGGTTATAGCATAAGGAAACTAAAAATCAATGTTTACATTTGGAGAGATACCTGTATGGCGGCCATTTTGGATTTTCAAAATGGCCACTGTAAAATACATATTTTGTTCTATATCTGCCTCTAATTACCCTAAAAACTTTTAAAAATATACTAAACCTATATTTTCAGGGACAAGGAATCCAATGAAAGTATCAAATTAGTGCTATGGGGAATGGTAAGACACGAATCAAAGGTTTTGAATTGCAAAATACTGTCTTTATATTTGCGATAAGTTGCATAATCAAATACATGTTATCATTTTGTACAGGCAGTTAATAACATCAAAATGTGTCACAATAATTCATATCACCAAACATACACAGGCAGTCAGCAAAATCATATATACACATGCAGTCAGTATAACTTCACATCTACACAGGCAGTCAATGACAAAATATACACAGGCAGTCAATGGCATCAAACATACACGATTACAGAATATGCCATTTAGAGTTCGTCATCACTGTCCTGTGTGTCGTATCCGACAATATAGTCCGCATCGTTTTCACAGTCCGCTCCACACAAGCAAAGGTCGGTCAAATTGATTGGCAAATCGAATTGGTCGAATGGTCGATCGAATCGAATCGAATTGGTCGAATGGTCGAATGGTCGATCGAAACGATTAGTCGAATGGTCGAATTGGTCGAATGGAATTGGTCGATTGGTCGAATTGGTCGAATCGAATTGGTCGGAATTGGCAAATGTAAACATTGATTTTCAGATTTTCCATGTAATAACATTTCCAAAAATGTATAGGTTTGCTAATCTACCATGATTTTGAACGAAAAAACATAGTGAACCTGACTAAAGTATTGTATTAAGGTCACACAAGAATAACATCAATAACAATATTAATCAATTGTACAACCAATATATTGTTGAGGTTTTGAGAATTGTACATATAACCTCATTAAAGGTTAAAGGTTTGCCCCCCAAAGTTAGTCCACAAGCAACACGTAGGCCCATTATAATTAGTTATGTCATAGTATGTGTAAGAGTAGGCCATTTCACTCGTAACATCTGCGTTGTGTAAAGAAATAATAAGCTTAGGTCCTTTCAATTATGCGGCCACCCTCCAATTTCCATCATGGGCGAACTCGATCCCGCGCTCCATTTGGCATCCCTCAAGTTTGTTACGCTTTGGGCTACCCGCAGCAGTTTGTTACGCTTTGGCCGCCAGCAGCGTTCGCTGCCCTTGGTTTCGCTCGAAACTAGTCGGGTAACCACGAGGTCGGCCTGAAAACGGGGAGGAGCGCGAGGGTCGAGGTGTGGCAGCATCAAGCAGCATGTCAAAAGGCGGTGACGGTAAGGGCAACGGCCAACCAGAGCTCGTTGGGAATGGCTTGATAGGGCGTGGCAAGAAACGTCTGGTGAGTTCCATAGGGTTCCAAGGGCATGGTAATAAAACCCTTGGCGCGAGGCCCCCACCGCAGATGAGATGAGAAGGGAGAGGCGCTTACGAAAGAACTTGATGAGGACGGGAGCCAAGCGCTGGTATCAAGAGGACTGGTTGGAAAAGGACACGGAGTTGAGAAGGGAGAAGCGCATTGCTCGCGTTTATTGAACCAGTACGAACTATTCGTTTATTACGTACGCGGCTGAGCCGCGAGTGTAACCGCCAAAGCCTGCCCTACCGTTTCGCTCTATAATAATCCCGTGCGCACCAACGACATGTGGAGAGCTCCTGGCCGCTGCCGTCTGTTCATCTGCTTCGCGGTGCGAGTTGGGGACTGGAGAGCGAGCTGCCTGGATGCCATCCCTGGACCATCGACCTGTTCGTCTGCAACCCCATGTGAGTGTGTCTGAAAGTGAATGGGCCCTTTTGTCCAGGGATAAGTTAAGACTGTTTAAGGCTGCACTGTGTATTATTCTTCTTCTTCTTGTACAAAGTGTAAATAAATTCTGTTATTGCTTTCTTCCAAATTCGACCGTTGCAGTCATTTCCTCCATTGGGTAAGCGTGGCACGATTACGAACCGCTTGGATCGGCTTTAGTCATTGCTAACAGCTCGGGTCACGGGTCGCTACCGCTCGGCGTTTCCACCTACACCCGTGATTCGGGCGGGGCTTATTTCCTCGTTTCTGGGCGGCGCGAGTAATTAGGTAATAGTGATTAGTCCTACGACCCTAGTTCGCGCTGTCCAGGAGTGACGGCATAGGTCCCGGGTCCCGTCGGCTAGTAAAAGACAAGGGGACTAATCCCCCCTTGTTAAAGGGGAAAGGCCGACGCTGAGATCCGCAACAATATCATTCCTATGATGGTACCATCAGTTTCGTACAATATAACTCACTATGCTCCAATTGAGCGAAAAGAACATTCCCAATGTCTCTGTCCCAGCTTCAAACCAAAGTCGATCCACGCTCCAGTGATCGTCTGAACGATGTATCGAGACCAGAATCCCGCTCGGTTGACAGTCACACTGCCAAAGATGGGCAAAAGTGTCCAAGAGGCGGCTGGGAAATCACACCTTCGGGTATGGACGTTCAACGGCTCTCAATCGGCGAACCGCAAATTCACACTCAAAATCCACGTTACACACACACACCAGGTTAACGTCTGGATGTGGTGAAATGGTTGAAGCGAGGTGAAAAACCTGGAGCGATGCGAAATCAGGCGCGAGGCAAAATGGCCAACGGTCCATTCTTGAGACGTAACGGCACTCCAATGATTATCTTCGGAATCAACCGCAAAACCTGCCACGCAGGTTTATCTGTCACAGCGATAACAACTCTGTCGCAGGAATCCCTTTCCCAGGAAACCCCAAAGTTCGCTCGTGACCTCAGTTAGCCAGCGTTTGCTCCAGACCTCCAAGCAGCTCGGCTCTTTCTCCGACCTCACTCGCTCCGCCTCTTCTTCCTCTTCTTCTTCGTCTGGTTCCTGATCCGGTTTCCAGTTTCTTTTTAAAACACTAACTTTTTTTACCTTTTGGAAACAGTTATCTCCAATTCACTTAAACGATAACAACAATAGTACATGCAACCAAAAATGTTTACAGTGGATGAGAACCACAACAACGGAAGTGACGAATCAGTAACAAATGCAAGTTTTATGCTGCTCATAATGAATGTTTTGATTTATTCAATATGAATGCCTTGATAAAGATAAAAGCTTGCAATAAATCATTTGGAACAGAACCCGACGATTTTATGAGTACATTATTTGTTTGCTCCTACTTTAATGCCCCCAATTATTCCCACCTTATTGTGGGGTCTGCAAGGTGCAGCCTGTATGTTCGTAGCTTGTTTGCCTTGCTTTATTGTGAAAGACGTCCTTCATTTCATGACTGCTTTAAGAGTAATGTTTTTATTTTCCAGCAAGTTTTGCATTTTAGGGGTCTCGGTGTGTGCATGGCAGGTACGGACGAACAGGCGATCATTGATGTTCTTGCAAAGAGAAGCAATTCCCAGCGCCAGAAACTCTTGGTGCAGTACAAGACTTGCTATGGCAAGGTGGGTCAATTGCAGTTTCCTCACCGTCGTGGAATCATTCGAAACGGTTTATATTATACTCGGACTCACTTTTGTGTCGAACCCTTCTGCTTTGAATAGGTTGCTCTTGATTTCCTTGTTCAGAGAGGCTGCACCAGAAACGTCTCATTCATTGAAAATGTTCTGCACATGAAACTTTATACAGCTTTCGTAAAAGAGTTTGTTTTGTTTTGCAAACCCTTGCCAAATGCTGTTTTGTTTTTTTGTTATTTAAACAGTTTGATAAAATTTCACTGGGTCCTGGAATATGCGATTATGACTTTTATGCATTTTCTGATCCTGAAATAACTGAAGTTCTTTGTCTCTGTTGGCAGAGCCTTATTGAAGACCTGAAATCAGAGTTATCCGGAAAATTTGAGGAAGTGGTTCTTGACCTCTTGAAGAAGCCAGATGTGTATGATGCACAAGAACTTCGAGGAGCCATTAAAGTAAGTGTGTGTGTGTGTGTTGGTGTGTTGGTGTGTTGGTTGGTTGGTCGGTGTCTCTATTTGCGAGTTTCACTAGGTGGAACGGAGTCCTCCCAGGACCCAAAGTATCAAACTCCTCTTCGGTAAAGGATCACAGTTCATGGACAAAGCTATTCAACTTTTTCAGAGTTTTGTTCCAAAGGCTGTTTTCAAGATCATCACCAAAACCCAGATTGCCTCCAGGTGTGTGTGTGTGTGTGTGTGTGTGTGTGTGTGTGTGTGTGTGTGTGTGTGTGTGTGTGTGTGTGTGTGTGTGTGTGTGTGTGTGTGTGTGTGTGTGTGTGTGTGTGTGTGTGTGTGTGTGTGTGTGTGTGTGTGTGTGTGTGTGTGTGTGTGTGTGTGTGTGTGTGTGTGTGTGTGTGTGTGTGTGTGTGTGTGTGTGTGTGTGTGTGTGTGTGTGTGTGTGTGTGTGTGTGTGTGTGTGTGTGTGTGTGTGTGTGTGTGTGTGTGTGTGTGTGTGTGTGTGTGTGTGTGTGTGTGTGTGTGTGTTCGGGGTGTTTGAATGAATGATCGTTTTAAGGCCATTTTCCCCGCTAGAGTGGGGGTTAGCTTTGCGGCCCCATGACAATCATGGTTCCCTTTTTGAGGCAATGTTTTTATGGCCGGATGCCCTTCCTGACGCCAACCCTTAGTCGCCTCTTACGATGCGCAGGGATACAGTGTACCTATTCTAAATCGGGGTACACACCGGGATCATTCATCCCAGCAAGCTGGTAGTCGATTTGCCGACCTCGGAAGGATGACAGGCTGAGTCAACCCCCCTGGTGTTAATTCAGCGATCGACTGGGATTCAAACTCAGGATCCTAGGATCTCAAGCCTGTGCCCTAACCGCTAAGACAACACCAGGCCTTACTTTATAGTCAGGTTCACTGTTTTTTTTGTTCAAACCTTTTGGAGATTAGCAAAACTATACATTTTTGGAATATTCAGAGCATGAGGAATCCAAAAATTGATGCTGGCATTTGCGTAGACACCTGCATGGCCGCCATTTTGGATTTTCAAAATGGCCACCATAAAATAAATAAATTTGCGCTATCTCGGCTTCGAGTCAACCTAGAATCTTATTTAAATATGCTAATCCTATGTTTTCTGGGTCAAGAAAACCATTGGTGGGATCATTAGACTTCTAATCCTAACACTTACATCACTTTTAGGACTTTCCAGATGACACTCAGGACAGTGATGAAGATTTGTAAAAGCATATTCCTGGATGGTATAGACCAAGTAGATCCTGTGTATAGGACTTGTAGTTCAATCTGATACTAACAAGGCTGCTTTACTGCTTTGTAAACCCATACCTATAACTTCAAAGGACTTGCAATATCATGTATTATGTAATACAGTTATATCACAAATATAAAGACAATGGTTTTCAATTACCTGTGTTTGTTGCTTTCTATAATTCTGAGCACTATTTTGAGACCTTTATTGGATTCCTTGACCCAGAAAACATAGGATTAGCATATTTAATTAAGTTTCTAGGTTGACTAGAAGCCGAGATAGCGCAAAATATGTATTTTATGGCGGCCATTTTGAAAATCCAAAATGGCGGCCATGCAGGTGTCTGTGCAAATGCCAACATTGATTTTCGGATTCTCCATGCTCTGATTATTCCAAAAATGTACAGGTTTGCTAATCTTCCAAAAATTTGAACGAAATTATATTTGTTAACATAGTGAACCTGACTATTAAGTAAATTGTTGTGCAGACAAAAAAGTGTAGGAATAACAGATAGCAAACAAGGTTTGATTCTCCCTCTTGTGGTTTATTCGAATGTCACTTGTTACATAAAATATTTGAAGGAAAAGTCCTTGAAAATAATTTCTTTGTTCTGAAAACTCCTGAAATTCTGTCTTCCATTGCTGTGTGAACCATGACATAAATAAATATACCAATGCTGTAACACAGGTTGTTTTAAAGATTACTGCATCATCATGCATTCAACAATGCTTGTTTTTCATATTGATTGTACTTGAATGATTGATTGCAATATAAAGCACAACAACTTGGAGAAAAAATAAATGTTGGTGTTTCTTCCATTTTATTCATTAAAAATTTTTTTATTCTCAGGGTGCCGGCACAGATGAGAGGTGTTTGATTGAGATTCTCGCATCTCGCAAAAACAAGAATATCCAGGAGGTGTTTCGAACATACAAGACTGGTACGATTGAATGCACTGGTTGTGTTACATTTTCAGCAGCATTACAGTTTTATTTAATTGCATATTCCTCAATCGGTTAACAACATTAATGCGATGAAAATAATTGCATCCTTCTTTTATATGATAGCTACATCCGTACTTTCTTCCTCTTTTCCTTCTTCTTGTAATGCTTATACAGTAAAACCTTGCAATCTGTGAAGTTTCCGTTCCCGTAAATCTCCAGGAATGGTGAAACCGCAAATGGCGAACAGTTTCTATCATAAAGGTCAATGAGATACGTTCCAGGCTCACAAAATTTAAGTCCAAAAATCATTAATAAATTAAAAAACAAGACATTTAAAAAGGAAAATTTAACATATTGAACTGAAACTTGGTACGTGGCTTTATTAGCCCATTCCCTGCGTGTCTGTGTCTATGTCTGTACCTTAACTTTGTTACCACTTGAGCTTTTGTCATCAAAGTTTCAACAAAGCTCTATTATGAGAATATGAAGAAGACTAATTAATAATTTGGTCACAAGGTGAAAGGTCAGCATAGTATAAAATCGTCAATTTTCATCCAATTGACCTAAAATTTTAAGAACTTGCATATTGGGTTACAGAATTGATTCGCCAATCAAAACCTAGAAGCTGATTATTATCATATATATATATATATATATATATATATATATATATATATATATATATATATATATATATATATATATATATATATATGTGGGGAGGACTCCTTGATCGTAACAGAATTCCACCAACAGATTGAGAATGACGAACTTTATTAAATACCAATTACACAGATCTGGAGGAAAACGAAGACGTCTACAGCACGAAGGACCATCATGCCATGTCAACCTTCCTAAAAGCACATCGATTCACAGTTCATTTTTATAGGGACACGCTTTATCAGAGAATCTCCGCTAGAGTCCGAGAGGACAAAGGAACTGGCAAAGGGTCCTCCCACCGTCATCCGTCCTTCCGTCTTGAAGGAGTGAAGCACGCACCATTAGGATCCGGACCAGATGTGTTTTCAAGGCTCCGAGGTGACAGAAAATATAACTCACTGAAGGGGGATTGCATTCCTGGTTCTGATAAGGCCATAAAATGTATGAGGTCGTTCTGATGAGTTCCAGGTGTTGAATGTACCTTCCAGCTCACTTTCTCATTTAAACTTAAATCCAGAGCATATTTATCGTAACTCAAGCGTCACTTTGATTATACGAAGTATTAGTTAATGTTTTAACAGTCTCTATGTCTACAATTCACGCATCCTACGTAAGGTTCACATTCCACACATATATATATATAATCCGCCTTCCTGCCCGCGGCTCGAGGCGCCGTCTGCGGATCAAGGAGAGAGTTTACGACTCGGCTATCTAGCCTGTAAAGGGCGCACGTATACAACGAAGCCATCTGTTCTGCACAGATGAAGCGAGTATTTTCTCATTCTAAACTATGGCAAAGCGAAAACCTTTTATTAACTTATGAAATAACATTTTTAAACAGCATTTATAACAGAGCTTATGCAGTAACAAATCAGTCAAACGACGTTTATAACAGAGCTTATGCAGTAACAAATCAGCTACCTGACAATTAACCTTCCTCTTGTCTCGTCGAGACAAAGTATCTCAAGAGACAACATGCCGCATTGGGCTTTATTGAAAGACAATCGTGTAATGCGGGTATCTCCCAAGGGCATACCGTGCGCCCATAGCGCCTCGCCCGTGCATTTGGGGAACGTGTCGTGTGGTGCGTGCTTGGAACCTGAGGGCTCAGAACATGAAAGTCCATTAACGTTTCGGATCCACAACGAAGGCGTCTGGTCCAGATGAGGTTCTGCCCCGCCAGGTGGCCAGCCACCTCCCTTGCGGAACTTGCTCCCCCCACCCTTTGCAGACGCGGTCCTTGCAGATCTTCGAAGTTAATCAACGATCATGCCCATGAGATCTCTCACGTGCTGCTGTTCTGGGGAATACATAATGTTGTCAGTATCTTGTGTCTCATGTTCCTGGTCAGGGTACAGAGCGTTAAAATCCGAATCACTTGAAGCAAAGAGATCCGAAACATTTGAAGCAAAGAGAGGGACTTCCTTTATGTCAAAGTCTCCCATGGACGCCTGGTCGGCTTGTGGGTCTAGGATATCCACGTCGGGTCCCTCGACTGCCAGACCCAGCGTCGCAATCAGATCCATAGTTGGGTCGGAAGGGGGTGTACAGCTGTGAGCTTGTAATACATAAGAGGCGTTAGCCAGTACACGCAAGGGGTTTACAACACAAGTATCAGTCATCACAAACATCAATACAGGCAGCAGCCAGTTCCCACAAGGGATTTTCAACACAAGTATCACAGTCATCACAAAAATCAATACAATCTTCCGAAGCGCCGGTCACATCTGCCTTGTTGAAGGACCCATTCAGGTCGACGGCCTCTGTGGTCAGAACCATAGTCGTTGTCGGCGGCTTCTTCATTTTCCATCCTGTAAAGTACTTTCTCATACAGAGGAGGACTAAAGATTTCATTAGTGCCCCCCAAATTACTACCCCGATTATCACGGCCAGTGCGGTCAATAACCACTTCACTATAGTGCCCGTCCATCCCCGGAACCAGTCAGTGAGCCAGCTAAATTTATAAGAGTTCTCGCGCGCGATCCGATCGATCGTCAGGGCGTGGCTAGTTTCCCTTAGTCTCACTATTGCGGCTGACACTCCTTCGGATGGATCAGGTATGTAAGTGCAACATTTTCCCTCTATTATTCCGCATACCCCTCCTTTCTCTGCCAGGAGCATGTCCAAAGCCACCCGATTCTGCATCACCATTGTACGCATGTGAACTACCGTGTCCAATAGTATGTCATGAGCCGTAGCGGTGTCGTTTGCCACCTTTTCTAGGGCCAAAGCCAATTTATCTATCCGGAAGCTGTTCATGGCTGTGCCCGCACCTGGGAAGAAGAAACCTAACACCTTTTCCCATAGGCTCCCGTGTAGTTTAGTGGTTCCATCTTCGTTCATGACTGACCTCTTATGTCGCCTGTCCAAGGACTTTGGGTCTAGCTCATCCAGTATCTCAACGTCAGGAAGGACTGAACCAAGATAACATGTGCCCCCCCAATTATTTGGTAAATAGGGGTAAGCCTTGTCGCCGCATATAAACATTGTCCCATGGGGTGGGACCAGGTGGGTGGATAAGCACTGGAGTCCCTTTATCACCCCATTAATCCTACTAACCCCCCTAGAGAATGTTATAGCCGTTATGTTGTGGTTGTGTTTATCTTGCAGTACTATTCGTAATGTAATCCCAGCGCTCCCTTGTCCCAGCTTCCCGGGGAGAGTGTAGGCGCATTCTGATTCTCCCATAAGCAAGTGGCCGGAATCCTGGAGGCAGACCATCCCTTTCTGTGGTTTGACCCAGACGGGGGCAGGCCTCTCGGCCACATGGGCAATCATTGAAGGGCGATAATTAAATTGCCGATTGCAACTCTTGCCGTTGCCAACCCCTTCTCTTTCCAGCGTGGTGACTAAACATGGGGAATCGATAGGTCGTGAGCAAAGGGCATTGAGGGACAGAGGTAGCACTATCATGTGTATTCCTGTGGTGCCTGCTTGGGGAAAGTGCATGCACGACCAGCAGTGTGTCCTATTTTGAATTGTCGCCACCTCTCTTGCCAATTTCCAATATGTGTTTTCACCCTTCTTTGGGGCCTTGTCCTGGGGGTGCGGCGTGAGTATGTATTTGATGCATGGTGGTCGGGGAGTCAATAATTGTATGGTCGTAACTTCACATATCAATATCAGGGTGGTATTTCTTTCTAGTAAAGCGTCCGTGGTTAAAGTGTTCGGACCTTTTCCCCATTCGAATCCTGCTCTGGCGGAACTTACTGTTGGTCCAACCTTTCCTCCCCGTTTTACTTGCCTCCGACGAGAGAGGGCAACTTGTGTTGACTTCGTTCCGTTTGGATTTGTCCTTTCCGCCCTCCACATTATATATATCCACGGGGGGTCCTTTGGTGGTATTAGACAACATGGTACGTTTATCTTCTGTCCCCAAGTAACGCTTTGATAATGGACGTGAGACTTAGAGGTTAGGTTTTCATATAATTCTTCAACATATGCCACCATGTCCGCCCACTTGAGGAGTGGGGTGGTGGGCGCTGTGCTGGCGAGGTGGTATAATCCTAGCAGTGCAAGTGTAATTAGTCCTATATGTCTGTGCAGCTCCTGCCCCATCCTGTGTGACGGTGGGTGTGGGTAGGGCCAACTTACAATGTGTGGTGTGGATCCACGAGGTCTTGCCCTCGCAAAAGACAGCGGTTGGTGTAGTCGGCAATACCTGGAATGGTCCCGTCCACCTTTTCCAGGGCGTTCTTGCAGGTGAAGTGCTCCACGAACACCTGGTCTTTTTCCTCTGGTGGAACACCTGGTCCACAAGCGCCCTGGGAACACCTGGTCACCAATTTCCTAATCCACTTTTTCCAAGTGGATCCAATTTTATCCAATATTCGATTTTAAATTCAATCCAATTTTCTCTAATCCTTCTCTCAGCATCCCATTTGCCTGTTTCCTACATCAATAATAAATAAAAAATAAACGAAAATTATTTCAGCTAGAGTTTCAACTAGAATTACCACAAACAAACCACCATTAACCTCCATGAACCTCCCCCTATTATTTATTTATTTTCGCAAATAAACAAATAATAGAAATAACCTGGTCTATTTATTGGAAATATGTCTTACTGTCTGGTCAATTCCAGTTCCAATTCTGGTCAGTTCTGGTGTCTGGTCACACAGTTTTTCTCACCCACTGTGATTCGCTCAAAATAGATTCTCACTGTTGTTATGTCTGAAATTCGTCTCATGAAAACCCATTCAAGAGTCCGGTGTAACAGACAGACAAACACATAGACACGCCGAAGACCCCAGGGTACCCATCAAACTAGCTTGTCCCCAGATCAACAAAACAAAACTTGTAACTTACTCAATTTTTTCTTTTCAATTGTCATCCCAATTGTCATTCCCTGTGCAAATTAGAGCACTCCGGACTATGTCAACAACTGAACTTCCAAGACAACAACGATAACACACACCACCTGGCATTCACAGTAGACAACTGCATCTCCTTCCTCTCATTCATCCAAAGCAAAATTGATGACATTTTCAATGGCTCAATCACCACAACCCGCTCTATCCTGACAAACTGCATCACTGAAATAAAATCCTGGCTTCAGATCAACAACAACCAACAACGACCTCAACCACCCATAACTCTGCCCTCAACATTGATGGTTTCCCAGTATCCACCTTCCCTCACATCCGGAATCTTGGCATCATCATTGACCAAACCCTCTCCTTTGACAAATACACTAAACAGATCATAAAGACAGCCTTCTTTCTCCTTAAAAACATCGCCCGTCTCCGTCCATCCCTCTCCTCCACGGCCGCAGAAACCCTCATCCACGCTTTCATCACCTCCTTCCCACACACTGCATCATTTAAGCTGACTACTCCCTTCTGAGACTTGCGCTTCCCAGTCGCCTCTTATACTATTGCGCTCCCCCGTCATTATAATCCACCAATCTGTTACGTCCCCTACTACAGGTAACTCTTCCTCAGCGAGCTTACACTGCCATATTTACCTCCATGGAACAGTTGGTGGTCCTCCCAAAGGTGCTTTCCGATGTTTAATACAATGACACCTGAGCACTCAATTAGCCCTCCATCGTACCACAGACTTACAATCAGACAGACAGACAGACAAATAACAGAGGCGTGTCACCAGCCTCAGCACAGGACATCACCTCTCCAGACAGGCACAATATAATCCACAGTATCGAAATGCCAACTTCTATCTGGAGCCTCGCAAAGCCAAAAGTCGGGCATGTTCACTGCATTTCACGCAATTGCAACCTCCAACCACACGGGGTGTTCCACCCTGCTCCATGCTCCATGCATGCTCCAAGCTCCACGCTCCATGCATGCATGCTCCACCATGCAACCCGATCTGTACTTGGTGCGCCCCCCCATAATGAGCAAGTTATAATAACCACAATACACCTGGGCACCCACCTCTTGATACCACAACTTAATCCATGTTACTTGCATCTCTTTGCATCCTCCCAAATGTCCTCCATTTAACATGACTATCCCCAGAGCTCGATCAAACACGTCACTGTACTCGGCCCGGTTAAATTAAATTCAAAGCATACTGTACCTGACGCTTCCGGTCGGCACCGGAAATCTGTTTATTTCTTGAGTCCCCTGAATCACCTATTGAGACGTCAACGACAACCACAACAACAAAAAACAGATCTCGATATTCTCTGTTCACTAATTACGTACATGATTTCAGTTTTAACCAACAATATATGTCCTTTCTTTCCAGATTTAAGTTCTATATCCTGCCGTTAAAGCAACACCCAGTAGATTGGCTCAGCCTGTCGTTCTTCCAAGGTTAGTGAATTATCTCTGACCTCTTTCCCTTGCATATCTCGAACAAAGGTCAAATAAACTTCAAAAGGTCAAACTTCAAATTGGGGTAACCAGCGCTTTCATCCCACAAATAATACAAGTCCGGCGACATCCCGCCCCTGCAAGAACTCCACATCCGGACAGACAAACGACCATTATTGAGGCTCCACATTGCAAAATGCTAACACCCTACGAATCAAACAACCGTCAACAATCCGCCCAGGAACTTCCGTGGGAGACGTGCTCTACCATGCAGCACCCTTACTACCTGGTGCACACCTTTCGCACATCCCTCCTCGTTCGCACACTTCATCAACACACCTCCTCGCGCCCACTCCCCCTGCACTCTCCTGCGCGCCCACACAACTGCAGCCCCCAGTGCCCACCCAGAGTGCCCAATCTGCGACCCACAATCTTCTCGGGGCACACACCTCCTCCTTGAAATCCATGCCTCAGAAATATAACTCCACAGACAGACACAGCAATGAAACCACAACCTCCGCTCTCCCTTCAGATCAAAGGTGTGTATTTCGCACCTCTGACCGCATTTCACACCATGACATAATTTCACACCAGCAAATCTGTAATCTTTCTCATTACACGACCCATTGACTCCCAAGGTCACATCGGCCTCAGGGATATACTCATACAATCCACAAGTCACCAATACACAATATAATCGTTAATCGCATAATTCCTGCAGGCAATTCAAGAAACCCTTTGCCAACCATTCACGGACCTCCCACCGTGCGGGGCACATCCCTTTTTGAGTAGGCAGGTTATCACCTGCACTCTGAGCAAACTCCGTATTCTAAATTCAACTTCTGAATTCAGTTGAATTGACTGAATTCTTCAATCTGTCATTGAATGAACTCTTCAATTCAAGTCAAACATACGATTCGATTCAAATTCTGAATTTAATTCAACAAATTCCAAATTTCTGCTCGACTGCCGCTCGAAAGGCAAAGGCAGCCCATCTTGTAACCATCTCCAAGAAACCGCTTCATATCAACGTTCCTCCGAGTGCTCTCCTGACCCGATTTATATCAAATCGCTCCCAAACACTCCCAAACAAATGAAAATCCGGACTCAGTTAAGGACCTCACCTGGGCCCTCGGATAGACGCTAAAATCGACATTCCCGGCCTGGATTTCCGCACGTCAAGCAGACCACTTACAAAGCTTCACACCGAAACCCTCTGCTTTGCATATGTCCTACAGACAAGTAAATTGGCCAGATACACACGTCAATTAATATCCCAATATACATTCATTCCTCATTCGTATACCAGTGAGTCTCCCAGACGTCGCGCGAACACCAGATCGACTCAAATCATGCCCCTCCTCCAGCCACTCCCATGTACAATCTTTGTTCATTCATATTACGTCTCTCATTCAAGGAAAAAGGATTTTTGGGACGGGTTGGACGGGGTGGGTTGAGGTGGAAAGGGTATGGCAGGGCGGGGGTGTTGCCTGGAGCCCTGGGACAGAGCCCAGGTCTTGGGGGGTAGGGGTTTGGTATGGTAACTACCTCCCCTACCGCGGGGTCTTGGTCTGGATCCTGGACCAGCGGCATCAACCGCTGATTTACTTGCTTAACTGCTTACTTAATTGTCCTCTGTCCTTGTAGCTTCAATAACTACAGCTGTAATGCTTAAATTTTCAATATTTCAAAAACCACTTCTGTCCTTCCTACCTGTGGTTGCCTGGCCCCTTGCTGTGAGCCTATTTATTTTCTCTTGTTCACCTGGTCCTGGTTTGTTTCTATCTGGATTTCTGTTGCTTGCTTCCTCTGTCCCTACAGCTTCAGCAACGTTCCTGCCCTCTTGTCTAGAGCTTAGTCTCGAGCTTCCTGGCTTGACCTCGTAGTTGTCACTACCTTCTTGTCAAGCCTACCTGGTACCTGCGCATTTCCCTTTTCCTGGCCATGTTCCTCTACGTTAGCCACAGCCCTTCTTTCCCTGGCATGCAATGGCATACCCCATCTTGTCTCTGGGCTGTTCCTTCCTGGAAAGTTCTCGGTCACCGGCGCAGCCTTATGGCTGTCCGACCTCACATTTCCCCCTCCTCCTTGCTAACTGTAACGTTATCCTTACTGTTATCCTGCGCAAATTCTACCCTTAGCGTTATTCTTAATGTTATCCTGCGCAAATTCTACCCTTAGCGTTATTCTTAATGTTATCCTGCGAAAATCCTATCCTTAATGTTATCCTGGTGAATTTAACAAAGGCTCGTCATTCTGAGGCATGAAAATAGCCTTTACTTACAATTTTCGTTCGGAGAGCAGGCAGTGGCAGATGACAAGGAAGCGGACTGAGCCCGCTCGAGGGAGGGAGGTTCGAATTTGGAAAAGTAGCCCTTTAATACAAGACAATGCTCACCTTAAAACAAATCAGCGTGCCGGCGCCGGCCTCAGGCAGCCTCCCTCCGGTCGTTCGGGGTCCGCTCCTCTTGTCCTCTGTCTGCTGCAATCCGAGTCACGGCACCATAAAATGTGGGGAGGACTCCTTGATCGTAACAGAATTCCACCAACAGATTGAGAATGACGAACTTTATTAAATACCAATTACACAGATCTGGACGAAAACGAAGACGTCTACAGCACGAAGGACCATCATGCCATGTCAACCTTCCTAAAAGCACATCGATTCACAGTTCATTTTTATAGGGACACGCTTTATCAGAGAATCTCCGCTAGAGTCCGAGAGGACAAAGGAACTGGCAAAGGGTCCTCCCACCGTCATCCGTCCTTCCGTCTTGAAGGAGTGAAGCACGCACCGTTAGGATCCGGACCAGATGTGTTTTCAAGTCTCCGAGGTGACAGAAAATATAACTCACTGAAGGGGGATTGCATTCCTGGTTCTGATAAGGCCATAAATGTATGAGGTCGTTCTGATGAGTTCCAGGTGTTGAATGTACCTTCCAGCTCACTTTCTCATTTAAACTTAAAGCCAGAGCATATTTATCGTAACTCAAGCGTCACTTTGATTATACGAAGTATTAGTTAATGTTTTAACAGTCTCTATGTCTACAATTCACGCATCCTACGTAAGGTTCACATTCCACACATATATAATCCGCCTTCCTGCCCGCGGCTCGAGGCGCCGTCTGCGGATCAAGGAGAGAGTTTACGACTAGGCTATCTAGCCTGTAAAGGGCGCACGTATACAACGAAGCCATCTGTTCTGCACAGATGAAGCGAGTATTTTCTCATTTTAAACTATGGCAAAGCGAAAACCTTTTATTAACTTATGAAATAACATTTTTAAACAGCATTTATAACAGAGCTTATGCAGTAACAAATCAGTCAAACGACATTTATAACAGAGCTTATGCAGTAACAAATCAGCTACCTGACATATATATATATATATATATATATATATATATATATATATATATATATATATATATATATATATATATATATATCTGCGGTTTTGAGAACCCACACAGGTGGACCCACACAGAACCCACACAGGAGAACCCACCATCATTAAAGGTTAAAGGTTGCACCTCATAGTTAGGCTACATGCAACACGTAGGTCACCTTAGAACGTTAGTTATTTCTTAGTATATGTGAGATAAGGCCATTTCCCAAGTAAATCATCTGCGTTGTGTAAAACAAATAAGAGTAGGCCCCGTTCATTCTGCAGCCCTCCCTCCAATCGACTCCATTGCACACCATCCAGTCTGCATCCCATTGCCCCTCACATTAGGATGCTCGCAGTTTGTTGCACCTTGCTTGCCAGGAGCATTCGCTGCCCTTGGGCTTTCGCTCGAACCAGCCCAAATGCCACGAGGTAAGGCCCGAAAAGGGGGCGGAGCGCGAGGTCAGGGGTGTGGTCACGTCAAGCAGCCATCAAGGGCAGAGCCGGTAAGACCCCATCAACCAACCAGGGCTCGGGTGAGATGGCCTGATAGGGCGTGGTAAGGGCGTGGCTAGAGGTTCGAGAGGGTTCGCAAAGCGGCGCTATATAAACGCGCGCGCAAAGTCCTCTGAAGGACTTATGCGCATCACGAAGGACTTACGTGGTATTGAAGGACTGTCCAAGGACTGAACGGCACTCGATATATGAGAAGGACTGTCCAAGGACTTGGGAACTTGGTTGGAGCGCATTGCATTGTTGGTTACAAGGACTTTTGTGGAAGGCGCCATTATTCAAGGACTCGCTGGGAAAAGCGCCATTGTGAACTATTGTGAGACGCGCTATCCTGATCAATAATTGCAAGGGCTCGGTGGGAATTTGGCTGTGGGCTTGCGTGAAGCGCATATCAAGCGCCGGTCCTTCTATTACATATGCAGCCGTGAGCCACCACGTGACCGTTAGCCAGCCTACCTTTCCCCGAGATAATTGTCCGATCCGCGCCACCGACACGCGAAGATCTTGCCTGCCGTCTACCATCGCCTCCACGGTATGAGTCGGGGACCGGAGCAAGCTGTGAACGAGATCCTTGGGACCATCGCCTGACCATCTACAAACCCCGTGTGAAATGAGTCTGAGAGTGTGACTGAGTGTGAACGGGCCCGTGTCCAGGGGATAAGTATAAGACTGTATAAGGCTGCCCTGTGTATCTGCTTCTTCCTCTTCACTGTACATTTCTGCTTCTTCTTCCGCTTCTTTGTACAAAGTGTGTAATAAATTCCTTGTTTTTCCTGTTTTCCTCTTAATTTGACCGTCTTAGTGATTTCTCCATTGGGTGAGCGTGGCACGATCAGGAACCGCTCCAATCGGGTTAGTTCCTGTTAACGGCCCGAATCGCGGCTCGCTATCGCTCAGTGTGGCCACTAAAACCGTGGTTCGGGTGGGGTTATTTCCTTGCTTCACAGCCGGTGTTAGTACTTAGGTAATAAGAATTCGGCTTACATCCCTATTTAACACCGACCGGAAGGAACGTGATAGCCCCGGATCGCGTCGGCTAGTAAAAAGACAAGGGGATTAATCCCCCCTTGGTAAGGGGAAGGCCGATGCTTGAGATCCGCAACAATATATATTTTTTTTTTCGATCAAAAGGTCAAAAGTCAAAGCTTCATAAAATCGGCGATTTTCATTTTGTGGTTTTTAATCTCCCCCACCGAAGGTGGACGGAAGTTATGTTTTTTACCCCTGTCTGTTTGTCCATCTATCTGTCTGTTTGTGAACAGGATATCTCAAAAAGTTGTGGACGGATTCGGACGAAATATGGTGGAGCGGTTGGGTCTGTGACATGGACTAATTGATTAGATTTTGGTGAAGATCCAGATCCATATCTGGATCCGTTAATTTTTTAAGTGATTCTTTGACATTGAGAAATGGGGCCAAAAACGATATTTCATGATATGTCATGGTATTTCAAAAAGTTATGGGTGGATTATGACAAAACTTTCTGGGTGAGTTGATTAGGCGACAAGAACAAGCTAATTAGATTTTGTTTTTAGGTCTGAATCCAGATCCGGCCTATCGGTGGGATACAAATCTTAATCTGTTCTGCCTGGTGGAGGTATGTTCTCTACTGATTGCCCTTCTAGTTTTTAGCTGTTTTCCTCATGTTTAGCATATGGAAGAAGAAGAAGAAGTCTGAATACAAAGCGGACGCAGACGGGCTTTGCATTTTCAGATGCTTTCTAGTTATGACAAGTTACAGAAGAAGTTTGTATTTCGGGGCGTTTCACCAAAGTTACACAGTTATGCCCTTTTTGGACTTAGAAAATATCAAGTATTGCACGTGTCAGTTTTCCAGACTTTTTCCCTTGCCCTTTAACATATTGAACTGGAATTTGGTACGTGGCTTTATAAGTTACAGAAACTGCAACTTATTCTGTCGCAATTGCGGAATGCTTGGAACAAGAACATTCATTGGGACCAGTAGGGGACATGCATTGCAAAGCAATTCTCCCTCTTGTTATTGTCTATAACTATCATTATATCTTAAACATTTCTATTAAATCCCCTCGTAATTGCCCTCTTTCTTTTGTATCGAGGTAGGTCAGTTGTCACCCCTTTATAAAGGGAAGAGGAGGATAAGAATTTGTCACAAAATCCAATGCTGTCATTGTTTTTGATTTTGGTATGGATATTTTTGTACATAACTGGGTTCTTTTGGAATATACACAAAAATGAATGGCAATACTGTCACGTTGTGATATTACCAGGACATCAACATTGGACTACAGTGGTTGTGAAATTTCTGCTTGCTCTTAAACCCTTACAGATGTTTCGGTGAGCTTTGGATGCTGTTAACTCATCATCGAATGTTGTTTTCTATCTTTTATACAGAATATGGGCGTAATTTGGAGGATGACGTCATGTCAGACACTTCAGGTCATTTCCAAAGGGTCCTTGTGTCATTGATAACTGTAAGTGATCGATTAGAGAATTTTGTCAGGCAACATGAATGTATAATCTGTTACAGCTAAATTTAAGGAATCATGTGGTGCAGGTCGGTAGATTGTACACTGTACAGTATACCATAATTTAAATTATTTTCTGTTTGCTTTTTACATTTCAAAACAAAATCGAAAGAACTCTATTTTCTTCATTGCATTTGACTGTTGGAGTGCAATTTCTGCAAGGGTGCATTTCTTTGATTATGTATGCGAAATTGGTGGGCCCTCCCCTACCCATATATTTTCTCTTTTCTTTTCGATACTATCTCTCAACTTCATTCCCGGTGTGTACCCTGGTTTAGAATAGGTACACCGTATCCCTGCGTGCCGTAAGAGGCGACTAAGAGGGTTGGCGTCAGGAAGGGCATCCGGCCATAAAAACATTGCCTCAAAAAGAGAACCATGACAATTACAACTACATATGGGCAGGGTACAGCCCGAAGTGGAGATCGGTTTCTGAGGTTTGGGACATGGAATGTAGGGACAATGACGGGGAGATCAGAAGTGGTGGAAGTATTGATCCGAAGAAGAGTGGACATATGTTGTGTGCAAGAGACGAGATGGAAGGGAAGTGGTGTGAGAATGGTGAAGGGTAGGCAGGGACAGAAATACAAGTTTGTGTGGCAAGGGTGCCCGGAGGGCATGAATGGTGTTGGTGTCCTCTTTTCTGAGGAGTTTGTAGACAGTGTGGTGAGTGTGACTAGAGTGAGTGATAGGTTGATGATGGTGAAAATGATGATTGGAAAGCTCTTGGTGAACCTCCTCAGGATATGCTCCGCAGGTTGGTCGGAGCGATGAAGAGAAGGACAAGTTCTGGTGTGCGATAGAGAAGCTAATGGAAAACGTGAAAGATGAGGAAGTTGTTGTGGTAGGAGGAGACCTAAATGGACATGTGGGAAGGAGTATGGACGGTTTTGAGGGAGATCATGGGGGTTACGGATATGGTGTGAGAAATGGAGAAGGTGAAAGGATTTTGGAGTTTGCTGATGGAGCTGATTTGTTGATTTGTAATACTCAGTTCCAGAAAGAGGATAATAAGCTTGTTACATACATGTCAGGTGGGTCGACGACAACCGTTGACTACCTGATGGTGCGTAGGCGAGATAGGGGGCACCTCCGGGACACAAAGGTAATCCCGCGGGAGGAGGCTGCTTCACAGCACCACTTGGTTGTCTGCGACATAAGGGTGAAAGGTGCGAGGAGAGCTCGGCAGGTGAAGTACCAACCGAGAATGAAGGTGTGGAGGTTGAAAGAAGTGACAGTAAGGGAGGCATTAAAAGAGAGGCTGAGTAGGGTAGAGTATGTGGTTGAGCTTGAAAGTGGTTGTTTGTCAATGAAAGATAGTCTGTTGGGAGCCGTTGGTGAGGTATGTGGATGGACAAAAGGACCACCGAGGCACTCGGAAACATGGTGGTGGGATGATGAAGTTGGAAAGAGGATTGACGAGAAGAGGAAGAAGTTCAAGGAGTGGCAGAAGGCGAAGGGTACGGGAGCAGAAAAAGCAGAGCATGAAAGTTATAAGGCAGCCAAGAAGCAAGGAAAGAGGTAGCAAAGGCGCAGGAGGCATGTAGGAAAATGTTTGGAGAACGCTTGGATTCGGAAGAGGGTCAGAGAGCGGTATTCAGGATTGCAAAGCAGATAGCGAAAGAGAGGTGTGATGTGATGGGGGTGAGTTGCTTGAAGGATGAAGTGGGACAAATCGTTGTGGACCCAGATGGAATTAAAGGAAGATGGAAAAGATATATGGAAATGCTGTTGAATACAGAGAATGAATGGGATGGCAACATAGAGAGTAACCCAGTTTTAGGACCGGCAGAGAAGACAACTGAGAAGGAAGTTGAGGAAGCGATAAAAGCAATAAAAATAACCACCTTTAGAGGCCATTTTTCCCCGCAAAGCGGGGGTTGGCCTTTTTCGGGAACCGTGGTTGTTGTTTTTCGGTCCCCTTTTTGAAGCAATGTTTAACGGCCGGATGCCCTTCCTGACGCCAACCCTTTTTGCCGCCTTTAACGACAAACAGGGAATTACCAGTGAACTGGTACTCAACAGCAGACGTGAAGAGTAGAAAAGCGGGAGGGCCGTCGGGAGTTGTCGGAGATATGTTGAAGGCAGCAGGAAGTTGGGGTGTGAAGAGAATGACAGAGATCTGTAATCTGGTGGTGAAAGAAGGCTGCATTCCAGTGGATTGGCAACTGAGTACTGTTACGGGGTCCCCCCCTTTTTACCTGGTCTCGGGGACCTCCGAACCTCGAGGGGAGCCCCGGCAGAAAAAATATGTTATCCTTGGGGAAATCAATCAGATCATTAAGGAGACCACACCAAGGGTTATGAACGAACAAGGATATATTCACAATCCCAAACACATAAAAGGTGAATACATCAATTCACAATTACAATCACAATATTTAAGATGGTACCACCCTATATATATCCCTCTAACCCAACTCACGGCCCTTCCCCCCAATGTCTCTGCACTCCTCCAAGGCGACGTCGAGTCGCTCCGGTGATCGTCGGATCAATGGCCGCTCAAAGTCAATTGAGGCTTGGACGAGTGAACCAACCCCGAGATCCCGTGATCGAGTTCCCGCACAAGGGCGGTGGTATGGGCGCTTTCCAAAGGCGCTCCAAACATGCACGTACCCCGTGCAGCCGCAAACCGCACCGTCTCCTTCAAAGGCCGCTGGCGCACACACACGTCTTCGGCAACCCACCGAGGAAGGCGAACCCAGCAGACGTGGCAACCTTGTTCTGCGAACGCCGCGCAACGCGCGCGAGTCCCAATGGCGGCGGGCTTGTACTTGTGGCGAACTTGTGCGACGAGGGTTCATCCGAATCCGACGTCGATCTGACACGCAGATGTGAACAGTCCCAGCGATCACAACGCTGAAGGCAGGACTTCCTTTATAGGCTCAAAAGTTCCCTCGCGACGTTCCTTCGACAATGCTCGCTCCGGAGCCTCCACCACCACCACGTGCCTTTCCGGTCTCCTCCCACCTCCTTTTCTTCGCTCCACCTCTTCCGGTCTCGGTCCGGATTTTTTCCACATTGTACCAGGAGCGCTTTTAAACCTTTTACTCACAACAACCCGTTCCCTTAAGTCACAGTAAGCATAATATCTAAAATACTCCGAACCAACAGCAATACACATAACAACTCATTAGGGCCGAGTCCATAACAGTACCCTCGTCCCTCTTTACAAGGGGAAAGGTGACCCTCTGGGCTGTGGCTCGTACCGAGCGATAAAGTTATTGGAGCATGGAATGAAGGTATTGGAAAGGGTGTTGGAGAGGAGGATAAGGAAGAAGGTGAAGATCGACGAATTGCAGTTTGGATTTATGCCAGGAAGAGGAACGACAGACGCGCTCTTTATTGTGAGGCAGTTGCAGGAGAAGTACATGGAGAAGAGGAAGAAGTTGTTTCTTGGGTTTGTTGATCTGGAGAAAGCATTCGATAGGGTTCCACGTGAAGTATTGACATGGGCATTGAGGAAGTTAGGAGTGGAGGAATGGTTGATCAGAGTAGTGATGGCAATGTACAAAAGAGCGCGCGCAGCTGTAAGGACGAAGGACGGGAACAGTGGTGAGTTTGAGGTGAAGGTGGGAGTGCATCAGGGGTCGGTACTCAGTCCACTACTATTTGTAGCTGTGATGGAGGTGCTGGCTCAGAACGTAAAGGAGGGTTTACCGTGGGAGTTGTATGCAGATGATCTGGTGTTGATTGCGGAAAGTATGGATGGACTGAAGGAAAAGATGAACAAGTGGAAGGAATGGATGGAGACAAGAGGTCTGAAGGTGAATATCGGAAAGACTAAGGTGATGGCTCGTGGTAAAGCATGTGGTGAGGTGGAAAGAACTGGGAAGTGGCCATGTGCTGTGTGCAGGAAGGGTGTCGGAGTGAACTCCATTCAATGTACAATGTGCGCTGAGTGGGTTCATCAAAAATGCAGTGGTCTGAGAGGGTCATTAACCAGTGTGGCAGCTACATTGAAATGTAAGGTGTGCACAGAGGGAGCTGCAGATGGAGGAAATGTTGAGTTGGATCTTGGAGACAGCGTGAAGCTGGAAGGTGTGAAAACATTTTGCTACCTCGGAGACATGCTGAATAGAGAAGGTGGATCAGACTCGGCAACGATTGCTCGAGTGAGATGTGCATGGAAGAAGTTTCGGGAACTGAGTGGCGTGCTGATGAGGAGGGGGGTGTCGTTGAAGCTGAAGGGAAGGATGTATGCTGCATGTGTGAGAAGTGTTGTGATTTATGGGAGCGAGACATGGCTAATGAACGTAGAGGAGCAACGAAGGCTGGAAAGGGTGGAAATGCGAATGGTTCGGTGGATGTGCGGAGTATCGTTGAGAGAGCGGAAGGCAAATGATAAATTGCGAAAGATTATGGGAATAGAGCCTGTGATTGATGCTGTGAAGAGGAACAGGTTGAGATGGTTTGGTGATGTGTTGAGGAAGGATGAAAGTGACTGGTTGAGAAGAGTGATGGAAATGAATGTTGAAGGAAGTAGAGGACGGGGAAGACGGAGAAAGACTTGGCTAAAGATGGTGGAAGAAGAAATGTGGGCAAGGGGGTTAACAAGGAGAGATGCAGAAAATAGGGCAAAATGGAGAAGATTGTCATGGGGACCGCAAGGCTAACCCCCGCTCTAGCAGGGAAAATGGCCTTAAAATGCATGTTGTGTGTGTTGTTGTTGCTCTCAACTTCATCGATCCTTTTTCTCTTCAATCAGGCTACGAATATTTCTTCCAATTTGAAATTTCACTATTCTTAAAGGTTTTACAAAAAATAATTATTTTCCATTGAGAAGCTCATGAATGCATATCATGTTGACCATGTGGCCAACGGAATATTTCCAAACCGGCAATTATTTTGTGGTGGTATCTGGATTCTTGGTGTGAGACGACAATGACTCATGTTAAAATTGCTCATTCCATTGTATGTGAACCAGGGCAACAGGGATGAAGACATTCCAGTGGACAACGACCTTGTGATGAAAGATGCGCAGGTAGGGTGCTATTTGAAAACTCTCAGAAATTTTGATTACCATAAAACTTCGACTATAACGCACACTTTTTTTACCCAAAAATCTTTTTGTCCCCCGTCGCACAGCGGAGTGAAAGGGGGACTATGGTTTTCCCCTCCGTCCGTGTGCGTCCATCCGTCCATCCGTCCGTGCGTGCTTGCGTGCGTGCGTAAGCGAAGGACCACATTCGAATTTGGTGTGTGGTGCAACCCACGTCAAAATCAAAGATGGCTGCCGCCATGTATGTCTGATGCCATGTATGTCTGAACCTTGTGAGATGAATATCTTGAAAAATAAGCGAAGTACCAACTTCTAATCTGGTGTGTGGGTGTATCTAGGCATAAGGAAGAACGCTATTGAAAATTGGGTCGCCACGTCAAAATCCAAGATGGCCGCCACCATGTATGTCTGATGCCATGTATGTCTGATCCTTGTGAGATGAATATCTTGAAAAATAAGCGAAGTACCAACTTCTAATTTGGTGTGTGGGTGTATCTCGGCATAAGGAAGAACGCTATTGAAAATTGGGTCGCCACGTCAAAATCCAAGATGGCCACCGCCCTGTATGTCTGAACCTTGAGATGAATATCTTGAAAAATAAGCGAAGTACCAACGTCTAATCTGGTGTGTGGGTGTATCTTGGCATAAGGAAGAACGCTATTGAAAATTGGGTCGCCACGTCAAAATCCAAGATGGCCACCGCCATGTATGTCTGAACCTTGAGATGAATATCTTGAAAAATAAGCGGTACCAACTTCTAATTTGGTGTGTGGGTGTATCTCGGCATAAGGAAGAACGCTATTGAAAATTGGGTCGCCACGTCAAAATCCAAGATGGCCGCCACCATGTATGTCTGAACCTTGAGATGAATGTCTTGAAAAATAAGCGAAGTACCAACTTCTAGTTTGGTGTGTGGGTGTATCTCGGCATAAGGAAGAAAGCTATTGAAAATTGGGTCGCCACGTCAAAATCCAAGATGGCCGCCACCATATATATGTCTGAACCTTGAGCGAAATATCTCGAAAAATAAGTGAAGTATCAACTTCTAATCTGGTGTGTGGGTGTATCTAGGCACAAGCAAGAAAGCTGTTTAAAATTGGGTCGCCACGTCAAAATCCAAGATGGCCACCACCATATATATTGTTGTGGATATGAGGATTGTGTTTTTTTTATTGTATAAGTACATTGTAAAATATCACCCTCCGTCCTCCAGTTGTGTATAAAGGTCAAAGTGCGTCCCGTAGTTAGGCCATATACAATCACGTTTAGCCAATCATAGATTCCCTGCTTGTTGGTAGTTATTTCCTTATTCTATGTAGGTTAAGGCTGTGTCTTCCATTAATTGACACTCCATTGCACCGAATTCAAATAGATAGATCCCCTTTCATTCCCATTCCCAAAGCCTTTCCTGCCAACTGCATTCGCCGCAGCTGCTGGGCGGTTTTCACCGCGACTCCATTAGCCACGAGGTGGGCTCGGAGAAGAAGGGGGAGGAGCCGCCGAATCCAGGGCGTGGCCTGCCCATCGTCATCAAAAGGGTGGAGCCAGCGAGCCCTGACCAGCCAACCAGGGCTGGGGAAATACCATCACGGGCGTGGTGCGGGTTGATCTAAAAGCGCGTTATATAAGCGCGCGCGGAAGCCTTTGGATTGAGTGATGAGTTCTGGGTTCTGAGTACTATGAGGTTCCAAGAAAGAGTTGCGCGAGAGACGGAGAGAGAGGAAGGGATCCCCACGGAGAGTTGCGCCAATTAAGCAGAAGAGTCCACCAGATTCAAAGGTGGTTGCGTCAAGTTCTGAGTTCTAAGGAGCAGCTCTGGAGAGCGCACGGTGCACAGGAGGAGCTTCGCCGCGCAGTTTGGAACCGCGGCGGTTTGGCGATCGCAGCTCGAATATTGACGGCGGCTGTCCGCTTCCAGCCCGACCGATCCCCGCTGAACCTTCCTCTCCCGCCAAGCCATCCACCTCCAGCGATCCGTTCCTGCCTTCATTTCCCCATTCGTGTGAGTCTGCCTTTTGTTTGTTCTGTCCTGGGTATTAATTAAGACTGTAATAGATAAGCTAGAATTGTCACTGTGTCCTTCTGGTCTGTCCCTCTTTCTGTCTTTATTTTATTATCCTTCCTTCTTCCTTGGTTTATTTTGGTCCTGTAAATAGTAATAAATCATATTCGTATTTCAAACCTTTTTGCCTTCGTCTTCCGCTTCTTCACATCCGTGTCGTCTTTGTCTTTTCCCAAATTGAACATCTGTGGCACGATTTGGCCTACGTTTCAGGATCGGGTTAGTCTTGTTAACGGTTCGGGCCGCGGCTGCCATCCGCTCGGCAAATTACCATCTTATCCGCGGTCGCGAACGAAGCTGCTCACCGGTCTTTTCGGAGGCCGCGGTGCAGCTTCAGGGACCACGTCGGTCAGTGACAAGTGAGGGGACTAATCCCTCCTCAAAGGGGAACCATAGGCCGACGTTGGGTTCCGTAACAATATGTCTGAACCTTGTGAGCGAAATATCTTGAAAAATAAGCGAAGTACCAACTTCTAATCTGGTGTGTGGGTGTATCTAGGCACAAGCAAGAACGCTGTTTAAAATTGGGTCTCCACGTCAAAATCCAAGATGGCCGCCACCATGTATGTCTGAACCTTGAGATGAATATCTTGAAAAATAAGCGAAGTACCAACTTCTAATTTGGTGTGTGGGTGTATCTCGGCATAAGGAAGAACACTATCGTAAATTGGGTCGCCACGTCAAAATCCAAGATGGCCGCCACCATATACAGTATGTTTGAACCTTGTGAACGAAGTATCTTGAAAAATAAGCGAAGTACCAACTTCTAATCTGGTGTGTGGGTGTATCTAGGCATAAGGAAGAACGCTATAGAAAATTGGGTCGCCACGTCAAAATCCAAGAATGGCGCCTCCATGTATGTCTGAACCTTGAGCGAAATATCATATCATAGCATGTTTTCTGCGTCTTCCACTTTGTCAACTAACATCACTTCGCCGACGGGGGACCGAGGCGTAACGCTTGTTAAAGTTAGAGGTGCGTATTATACATAGGTCTAATTTTTTTGTAAGTTTTTTTCGGATTGAAATGATCCTCGAGGAAGTCTTCCAAAACGGAAGTGGCAATACTCAAAGAACAACAACAAAGAATAGCTAAGTGTTTAATATAGAATATACAATCTAAGTTCACAATCATGAAGTAAGTAAGTAAACCAGTGTTCTATTAAGTGTTGATTTTAATGTCTGGCAGGTTCGAAAGTTATTCTACTAATGAAAAAAAATTATACCGGCAATTGAATGGACGTTGGAAATTAAAAAATATTGTACGATTACTTTGCGAGTTGTAATTATGTACAACTCGTAAAACGATCTCCCCATCCACGTGACGCCTTGAAGGTGACCATGTTTGGCAGCGTCTTTGCAAGCATGACGGCTTTCACACGCACCTCCGAAATGCTGACGTCACTGCCTTTGTTGCCGACGATCTGTGTCCCAATCGAGCAGTTTGGCCTCGAGCTCGATGGGTGGCCGCATGACCCCGTTCGGCCATTTTGCTTCGTTCCTTCTGTCGTCTCCATCGTCTGAAGTTCACTTCAGATGTTCCGTCGAATTCCCTCCCAGCAGCTCTTCAGCGTATCGAACAATGTTTAGTTTTTGAGCCGCGGTGTATGATTGTCGTCGAGAACTCATGGTTAATTACGGTAAGAAAACTAGTGCAAATAGAAAAGTCGCTGGTAAATCTTATGAACAACTGAATGAAGCTGTTAAAGAACACTTGGGTTTCACAGTAAAATATAGCCAATTATCAGCAGATTGAGTACCACGTGATTGTCGTCTGACAATAGGCTATGGGTTGCTTCGTTGGATTTTGCTATCCGACCTCCGCCGTTTATTTAATATGCACTGCTATGTTTATGCTTTGCTTAATCACAACTGAACATTGTGATTGATACGATTTACGACTGTCGTAAATTTAGTTCCTTGACCTGCCGTGAAATCCTTTCATACCACCTCTGTTCAACTATTACGAAATTGTGGCCGACAGTCATGGTTGAGATGGACTTCGCCGTTTTTAGCAGATGTAATAACATGTTTTACGTCTATGTTTTTCATTTGAGTGCTGAAATGGGGGTGCGTATTATATATAGGTCTATAGATTTTTACACCGTGACAAAAGTCCTAGTTGGGAGTGCGCGTTATGCACAGGGGCGCATTATAGTCGAAGTTTTATGGGAGTACCCCATCCCCATCCATCTCTTCCCTCACCTCAAATGGCATTTCTGGTGACTCTGCCCAAGATAAGGCAAAATGTCTTAAATCTCAGCTTTCTTCGAAATCTTGTGTGCCCAACCCTACTGGATTTTGTCATTTGGCTATTCTACACCATTGCTGAGGATCCATCAACTAGCAGTAAAAGTGGTCCTGCCGTTCAGTTGTGCCATGTGTTGCAGTATTAATTTTGTAACAAACAGGAAAAGGGCAGACTTTGCCTTAGCCTGCCTGGATCGTTGGCTGTGGTCATTTTTTTTTCTTGTCATCTGTGCTTTTTTATTGCTTGAAATATATATATATATATATATATATATATATATATATATATATATATATATATATATATATATATATATATATATATATATATATATATATATATATATATATATATATATATATATATATATATATATATATATATATATATACACATATATATATTGTCGCGTAACCGTGATTAACACCACAGTTACGGATGACCGATTTGCGAGACTTTAACTCCCGAGGCGAACACTCAATGGCGGACTCAAGTTCAACACCAACGCGCGGAATGGCGGGGCGCAGCGAAGGCTCCGCAACCTTATCTATTAAAATCAAACACCCAGGAAAACTGCGTTCAGATATTATGTACAAAAAGTAATATAAGGGTTTATTAGGAAAAGTAAAGCCAGTGAAAAAGCCCGCCGGTAAATCTAATAATTCTAATAAACCTAAATCGGGACGTCCCCACACGACTGACAGCAAACACAAACGAGGGAGATTAATCACGAAAATAACACGTCCCGTCGTTCAAAATATACGCGGAGATCGGGCTTATCTGTCTTTGTCGTCTTGTATTGTTGGTGTCCAGCACCGCTCCTTCCGGCCCGATCGCACACCACGAGGCCCCTCGCTCCAAGCACCACGCGTCCGACGCAGGCCAGCGGCTCCACTTGACCAGGGACAGGAAGGACTCCTTTCAACTCCACTCGACTCGACGACGCGGGAGTGCTGGCAGCCAAGTGCCAACGAACTGCTCAGTGCCAACTGGGTGTGCTCTCGTGTGTCTCCTGCGACTCCCTACAACCCGAACTGCACTCGAACTGCGACTGGAATGGCGTGTCCTCTCCAACTCTCCACCACCGCTCAACTCTCTGGTGCCTGCCTGCGTCTCCCAGTGCCTGCCACGAACTCAACTCAACTGCCCGCGTCTGCCAGTGCCTGCCACGAACTCAACTCAACTCCTGAAATGGCGTCCGACCGTCGCCTATATTGGTGGCCGATGACGTCACATTGCGCACTCCTCAGCCAATCAAAGCCTCCCGCGACTCCTGACATCTCCCCCGTTACGCGACCCTGCGGTCCTGGCATAACACGTGCCGGCCAGGTTTGTAGGCCTTTGGAGGTGTACACGGTGGCGGCCAATCGTGGCGGTGTTTTTGACCTGGTTTCCTGTCAATTTAATACGAAGTCCTTGTCAGGGAAAGGGGATTATTTAATGTTGCGCTAAGGACCTAACTAATGTTTATGTGGTTTGCAGTGCCATAAAGGACAAAGGTTTGATTACTAGGTGATACTCACAGGGGCGTTACCTTTAATCCCTCACTATTTAACACTCGAATCTCCAGGTAGATCCACACTCATACATCTTACCCCGACAACCGCCTGAACATCAATAACTTATTACATGTAGAGTCCCTGTCACGACAGCCGAATACCTACCTATTCAGATCTACCTAGCTCTAGATGTTGCATTACCAAATTCATAACACAGCCCCCCCCCTGGAACCGTAGCTCCTGCAAGGTTCACCGCAGGGCTACCATTCCAGCCTTAACACTTACTGTCACACACTTAATTAACCTATGAAATAAATCAGGAAGGGCTGTGGGAAGTGAGTCGGACTACCTACCTACACTTCCTTAACATGCTGAACCCCTTAACCATCATGCAAGTATGTACATCTTCTTCGTTGTTCCTGTGGAGGGAGGAAACAACAACACACAACACTAACTTAACCACAAAACTTAACCATCTTTCCAAACTCAAAACTCTAACCTTTGTACATACCCCGGTCTACAGACCGCGTCCCCCGGTGGATGCCACAAGACACAACCTCACCTGCGGGGCCATCCCCAATGCATCCCACTAAATTTCCACGGGCCCTGTCCAGATGTTACAGGTGAGTGACACGGCTCGGTGGATTTCGCCCACATTCATGCAACACAGACCCCTTAACCACTCATTCTCATTCCATAGGTCATCAAGGCATTGCAAAAATCAACGAAGCACTTATTCCCAATACACCCCCTGCAGGACCATGGCATTGATGTCATTCACGTGTGTGTGCATTCCTCAACTAGGCAGCGGGGAGGTACCGCACAAAAAGATGGTGGGGGCGCATCAGGCTGTGGTGCCCGCAGTCCCAAAAACAAGTCAACCGACTTACAAGTTCATTGCCCCCCCCCCCCCCTTTACCTCTTGGCCCCGTGACAGCCCAACAGCCCCTTTCCGCCGTTACCTCGCCGGTGAGGGTCTCCACACACACCAGGCTCCTTTGCCTCCTGCTTTCACGCAGCAACACGGGTCACCGGGGGACTTCCTCACCCCGCGGCGCCCAACCAGACCCTCCACCGACGAGCTCCAATTTCCAGTTACCACCGGCTGCCAGGGGTAATTGCCGCAGAGGGGGGCCCGCAGGCATCGCTCCTCAGAGCTTGCTCTGTACCTGCGGACACACACACCTTCCCCACCCATGGTCCCCAAAACACACTTCCTCCCCCGCTGCCATTCAATTCTCCACACAACTCAGCACAATTCAGTACAATTCATAGATGGTGTAAAAGGTGTTACAAGGCTTGCCATGGCCTGCTAATGTGAAATCCCATTCACAGTTCGAATCATTGAATCCTTACACATTTCCATTAGCACATTTCCAAAAAGCACAATTTATCGCCCCTCATTATCTCCAATAATCATCACACACTCTCCAGGTTCCACTCTCACGACCACATCAAAACACGTAACCACAATACAAAAACATACGCCACCCACAAGACACTGTGGCTCCCATTCCATCCCCTCACCGGCCATGTCATCACTCTCACCCGCCTCCCAACTCCAATTTACATGTCCCCAATTTCCAAAGCAAGTCCTGAAGCCTGGGACAGTACTCCTCAAAACACTCACCTCAAGTGCAGGTAGTTGCAGGTTGGTCAGGTCCAAGAGTGCCATCCACCCATACAATTCCCAAAATTTCACATTGGGCCTACCAAATACTTCCAAATTTCTCTTTTGTCCCCACTACACTGGCAGGTATGTGGATCCGCATCCAACGGTGATCATCACTACACTACCTGTGGCCACGACAGCTCTGCACCTCTACCGTGCAAGGGTCACCGGGACAAGGTGAGCAGTCAAAACGCCAACATGGCCCATGAGTGTCCATAAGGGCGCGACCCACCATCCATCCTTCGGCCCCCCTGCGAGGAACACAGCTGCAGCAGCCCCAGCTGGCCAATGTGGTGAGCACTTGCTGCCACAACACACACTACCGCACACACAACCTCGGCCCTGGGGGGCACGGTCGCAGTGCGTGGCATCCCTACAGCCACGTCCCCTGCACCTCCCCATCATCCCCCAGTCCGACTACAGAACTGCAGCCCCCCAGTGCTCACCCACACTTGACCACACCAAGGTCCAGTCAACAGCCATGCTCCACCAGGAGACCCACCCAGAAGACATGGTCCACACACCTCGGACACGCACAGCACCACGTTGACCCTCAGGCTACACAACTACATCCCCATCATCCCGCGTCCCAAATATCAGCACAGTTGCCCCCGCAACCAGTTGAAAGCTGTGTCTTGCTACCCTATTAATTTAATCACAGCCTCCAACACTTTGGTCTACACACCTGGATCAATAATGGCGTCACTATACAGTGTCCACCATGGCATTTCACAATCCACCCTTAAATTTGCATCTAACCCACAGATTACCCATGCCAACCATTTGTCACATTTTACTAACCTCACCAAAGAAGGATGCTTTGCCATACACATGCCAGCCGAGCATGGCCCATATGCTCGGCTCGTTACACATCTCCCGATTCACATCCCCATGGCTCTCTTCCCAACCCGAGAGTCCATAAATCACAACGGAGCATCTGTGGAAGGTCACTCACACCATCACGTTCCACAGATGCCCCAATGGTTGTCCGGCAGGCTATCTCCATCCCTGTCCATTCGGTTTGACCCGCGTCCATAGACCAACCACCATGCCAGGTCACCACATGCTGGTTGTCCCAGAGTCCCTGGAGGAGAGTGCCAGGCCGCATGCCCGGGTGGTCACCACATCAGTCCCAAGTTGGCCGTCCGCAGTGCCACCACCAAAGCGCGACCCACAACACCTCCCCCTAGTGGTCCTCAATAAATGCCAACCCAGACTTGAGAAACCACCTCGGACCCCTCTGGAGGTCTTAACCCCCACCAGGGTCCGGTGACCCTGCCGGCCCGAGCCACCAGCTCGGACGGCGCCCCGACGGACAAGGGACGCCACACTCCACCAGACCCCCCGTGGGACCCAGGTCGTACCTCGACACCCAAGGCTGGACCCCACGTCCAAATCTCGCCATCACAGCCCCCCAGCTGGCTGGCATACCCAAATTTTGAAAGGGGCAACTTTTGCCCGAGGCCATCACCCATGACCTCTCCATATCCAGATCCCGCAGCCCGGGGACCAATCCAAACCATGGCTGCTCCAAATCAATTTCCCATTGTAATTTTATTTTAAATTTTATTTTACAAATTTTCATTCCCATTGCCAAACCGCAGCTGCAGGGAACAACCTCTACCACCGGTTGTTCTGCCCCTCCCTGCAGTTGATCCAAATCTCCAGAAGCTCTATCTCCCGATCCTCCAAGATCCAAATCCAGCCCGGAGCCAACACACTCCCCCAACTGGTTGTCCAATTTTGGAGCCTCTGTTTCCAAATAGCAGTGTACAGTGAGCGTCCCCTCGGTCATTCCAACCACCTCCTTGGACCAACTCACCTCTTCCCCCAGACTCCTTTGGGCCTGAACAAGCTCTACCTCCATGGGACTGTCACAGGTCTCCAGCCGCTGGATCAAATCATCCTCATCATTACAAATCATTCCTGGCCCCGCCAGGCTTTGATCAGTATCCCCAATAAATACCTGGTCCGGCTCCATTGCACGGACCCCCAAAAACTCTACCCCCTCTTGCTCCGCACCACCGCCCTGGTGCTGCACAATTCCAAATTCATCCCCCGGTTGGGGTGTTGTGACATCCACACGGTCCCGATAAACAACCAGGCCAGAATGTGGGAAACATTCCCCATTACAACTCTCACATTCCAAATTTCCTTCCCCGCTCACCTGTGGACACTCCACGTTTACCTGCAGGCATTCCACGTTTACCTGCGGGCATTCCCCATCTACCTGTACACATTCCCCATCGAACTGTGGACATTCTCCGCTCACCTGTACACTTACGGTCTCCCCATCATCCCCCATTTTATTTGCCAGCCCATTAATTTTAATACTCAATCGATCACTCATTTCCTTTATTCCTTCCCTCCATTCCTTACTCATTTTCTTTTCCAGCCCGTCAATTTTTCGAAGCAATTGACCCCACATCTGGTCGGTTGTCGGGGCCGTTCCTACTACTCCCGACTCCCCGGTGGGGGAGGGGGATAAGTTGGTGCTCGGGACGAGGGAGGTTCCAAGGCTCACCTCTGCATCTAATTCCCCTATTTCCGGCTCACTCCCGACGCTGACGGAGGCCTCGCTGCGTACTTCCATCTCATCAATTTCCGACATCCGCTTTCCGGAAGATTGTTTCCCGCGCGCGTATTTATTTTAATAATTCCTGAAACAATTTAAATTTGACGAAGACACGATATCGCGCTCCGTATGCCCAATTGATTATTAAATTTCTCCGCCTCGCCTATACAAATTTTGCGTTCGAACGTCGGACGCAATGTACGCCCGACCGTGTCGATGTCTCGCCGCGGACAAAAAAATTTGTCCGACGGGTTCAAATCCCACTCCTGACACCACTTGTCGCGTAACCGTGATTAACACCACAGTTACGGATGACCGATTTGCGAGACTTTAACTCCCGAGGCGAACACTCAATGGCGGACTCAAGTTCAACACCAACGCGCGGAATGGCGGGGCGCAGCGAAGGCTCCGCAACCTTATCTATTAAAATCAAACACCCAGGAAAACTGCGTTCAGATATTATGTACAAAAAGTAATATAAGGGTTTATTAGGAAAAGTAAAGCCAGTGAAAAAGCCCGCCGGTAAATCTAATAATTCTAATAAACCTAAATCGGGACGTCCCCACACGACTGACAGCAAACACAAACGAGGGAGATTAATCACGAAAATAACACGTCCCGTCGTTCAAAATATACGCGGAGATCGGGCTTATCTGTCTTTGTCGTCTTGTATTGTTGGTGTCCAGCACCGCTCCTTCCGGCCCGATCGCACACCACGAGGCCCCTCGCTCCAAGCACCACGCGTCCGACGCAGGCCAGCGGCTCCACTTGACCAGGGACAGGAAGGACTCCTTTCAACTCCACTCGACTCGACGACGCGGGAGTGCTGGCAGCCAAGTGCCAACGAACTGCTCAGTGCCAACTGGGTGTGCTCTCGTGTGTCTCCTGCGACTCCCTACAACCCGAACTGCACTCGAACTGCGACTGGAATGGCGTGTCCTCTCCAACTCTCCACCACCGCTCAACTCTCTGGTGCCTGCCTGCGTCTCCCAGTGCCTGCCACGAACTCAACTCAACTGCCCGCGTCTGCCAGTGCCTGCCACGAACTCAACTCAACTCCTGAAATGGCGTCCGACCGTCGCCTATATTGGTGGCCGATGACGTCACATTGCGCACTCCTCAGCCAATCAAAGCCTCCCGCGACTCCTGACATCTCCCCCGTTACGCGACCCTGCGGTCCTGGCATAACACGTGCCGGCCAGGTTTGTAGGCCTTTGGAGGTGTACACGGTGGCGGCCAATCGTGGCGGTGTTTTTGACCTGGTTTCCTGTCAATTTAATACGAAGTCCTTGTCAGGGAAAGGGGATTATTTAATGTTGCGCTAAGGACCTAACTAATGTTTATGTGGTTTGCAGTGCCATAAAGGACAAAGGTTTGATTACTAGGTGATACTCACAGGGGCGTTACCTTTAATCCCTCACTATTTAACACTCGAATCTCCAGGTAGATCCACACTCATACATCTTACCCCGACAACCGCCTGAACATCAATAACTTATTACATGTAGAGTCCCTGTCACGACAGCCGAATACCTACCTATTCAGATCTACCTAGCTCTAGATGTTGCATTACCAAATTCATAACAATATATACAGACTTGGCATTTAATATGGAATTTTTTTTTTTTCTTGACTTGGGTTTACTTTCTGAACTCAGTATATCAATCTGGTGAGTTTATTTTACCCTTCGGTGATGTCTTTGTTGAAAGAACCATGTGACTGATTGTCTTTCGCAGCAAGAAGTCAATAACAGGATTATTTCACAGGTGGCGTGACAAAATGTAAGGACAGGTACATTTGACAATTGGCTTCACGATCGGGTATATAAGGGTTGTTGCGTTCTGTATTAGTGGAAAACAACTGCTGCACGTCTACAAAAGTTATTGCCGCTTCCTCTGGAGATGGTCCGTAAACTTGACAATGCTGTTTGTCATGGAGTGGTGGCTTTACAAAATTCTGGCATGAAACAGCGTGCTATTGCTCGGCAGTATGGCATCACTCAAGGTCAGGTGTCAAAGATCCTGAAACGAAATGCTCAGAGGGTGTCCCTACTCCAATACCGAGGCCAGGACGTCCATGCAGAACCACAAGGAGAGATGATCGCCAGCTGCACCGATTAGTCTGCAATGGCCGCACCAAGTCAGTTAATCGGCTTAGGGCTGAGTGGCAGCAACTGACAAATGTGCCTGTATCCAGAAGGCTAGTCAACCAACGACTGGTTCAAGCAGGCTATCGTGCCAGGCGTCCCCTGAGAAAGCCACGCCTGACCAGACAACACAGCCAGCGCCGATTGCAGTGGGCCAGAGAGCACCGTCGATGGCAGCCAGGACACTGGAATCACGTGACCTTCAGTGACGAGTCTAGATTTCTGGTCTATCGTCAAGATGGCCGCGTCCGAGTGCGCAGACAAGTGCATGAAGCCCACAACGAAGATTGTATAGTGCCAAGAGTCCAAGCTGGAGGTGGTGGGGTGACCGTTTGGGCTGCTTTTCATGCAGGGGGCAAAACTGACCTGGTTGTTCTGAATGGAAACCTGAACCAGTTCAAGTACAGGGTCATTCTGGAAGAAACATTGCTTCCATTTGCTCGTGCAGCCTTTGGAGGAAATGTTGTCTTCCAAGATGACAATGTATGGCCTCATCGTGCTCGCATGATCCAACACTTTCTTGCTGACCTTGGTGTAGAGCATATGGAGTGGCCTGCCATGTCCCCGGATATGAATCCGATGGAGAACTTGTGGGCAGAATTAATGCGTCAAATCGACAACTTGGACCAGCAGCCGACCTCTGTGCGTGAATTGCAGCAGACTATTGTCACTGCATGGCAAGCGATTCCTGTCCAAACCTTGGCAAATCTCGTGAACAGCATGCCTCGACGTGTACGTGCTCTCCTGAATGCTCGTGGGGGTTACACGAAGTACTGAACTGTAATTTTACTGTATCCCAGTCATAATTTAGGTTTTGTTTTTGTTGAAATTTTTTTTTGGCTATTGTGCAAAATAAAGAGATACTTCTGGAAAACGTACAGAAGTTTAACACAGTACTGTCCGTGAATTGAGTTCGATATCAGTTTACATCACTTTCAAGGATTAATTTATTTGCTTCGAAATGTCAAATGTGGTTTTTGTTTCTTTTAAAGGTCACATTAACAAAATCTAGAATAATTTCAACATAATTCCAATGAACTTTTGGTTCTAAGTCATCTTGAAAAGTAAGTTCACCCCCACAAAAAAAAACATTCTATATTAAATGCCGTGTGTGTGTGTGTGTGTGTGTGTGTGTGTGTGTGTGTGTGTGTGTGTGTGTGTGTGTGTGTGTGTGTGTGTGTGTGTGTGTGTGTGTGTGTGTGTGTGTGTGTGTGTGTGTGTGTGTGTGTGTGTGTGTAGGTGATGCCGTGTTAACTAGTAGTAGGGTTTAAGGTTAATTTCCCCTGTTCGTGATACCCTCTGTGGCCATCTCTAACATGTAGAGCAACCCCTGGCTGAACAAGACATCAGCCGGCTAGTATTCACGCTCCATGGACACATACAGCAAAGGTCCCCCTAGGAGGGGCAGAGCTTCAATGGTCTGATGGGCGGGGAACATGACCGGCAGGCCACGCCCCCCCACCCCTCCAAGTGACGCAGACCGATGACATGGGCGGAACAGGGATGTGAAGAGACAGGCTCGGAGAAGGTGGACATTTTGGTTTCTGAGGAGAGCGTGGAGATTTTGCTTTGTCTGTGGTGAACGTGAAGAGGCTTTGGCTGCTGAGCTCTTCGGGGAGCCGAAGGCTGCCCTGTCCTTCCCCGCGCCAAAGGAGTGCGAAGTGGTGGATGGAAAAATAAGGGAACGAGGGCCGTGCTTGCCACCTGCCTAGATACTGGCGTTTTCAATGCGCGGCGTTGCTGCCATCTTTCCGAGCTTCTTGCCTGGGTGGCTGCGGGGCCGACCCTTACCACAGGATCCATATTGGGGCCAGATAAGTGCCGAAGGGGGAGTTACATTTTATTACTTCACCCTGTGTGTGTGTCCCACGCGTGTCATAACTGCCAGATTGGGAGATCGCCTCAGGAGTTAAAGCTGGTTCGGTTCATCCGTCCAAGGCTGGTGATAACTAGCTGTGGATGCGACAATATCTACCATATAAAAGTGTGTGTGTGTGTGTGTGTGTGTGTGTGTGTGTGTGTGTGTGTGTGTGTGTGTGTGTGTGTGTGTGTGTGTGTGTGTGTGTGTGTGTTGTGTTTGTTTGTCCCCCTTCATAAGGTAGGTTTTAAAAGCTTTGATTAGTGCTTTAGGAGGGATTCGAGTGTGGGGAAGGGGGGGGCGGGGTTTAAGGGGCAATCTTTGAACACGACTGTGTCCACCGGTTAAAAGACCTAAGGACCCAAAAGACCCAATGGACCCCAAACACCCAAAATAACCGAAACCCCAAATACCCTGTAGGCTGTTAGACTCAAAAGACTCCAAGGAACCAGAATACCTCAAGGACCCAGAATACCTCAAGGACTCTGAAGACCCAAAATAACCAAATGACTGAAAAGACCCTGAAGAACCAATGGATCCCAAAGACCCAAGAGACCCCAATGATCCAAAAGACCCAAACGACAGAGGACCCAAAGGCCCCATGGACTCAGAAGACCCCCCCCCCCCCAGGACCCTGAAGATCCAAAATACCCCAAAAGACCCTGAAGACCCAATGGACCCAAGCATCCAAAATACCCTGAAGACCCTGAAGACTGTTAGACCCAAAAGACCATGAAGACCCAAAATAACCCAAAAACCCCGAAAGTCCCAAAAGACTGAAAAGACCCTGAAGACCCAATGGACTCTGAAGACTCTGAAGACCCAATGGACTCAGAGGATCCAAAAGACCCAAATGATGCAGAGGATCCAAAAGACCCAAAAGATCCTGGTTACTGAAAGGATTGACAAGACTCCAAGACTCCAAAACCCAAAATATCCCAAACACCCCAAAAAACCCAGAAGACCGAAAAGATCGAAAAGACCAAGAATACCGAAAAACCCCGAAGACACAAAATACCCTGAGGACACCAAAGATCCAAATGACCCCAAAGACCATTAAATACCACAACGATCCCGATCGAGGACCCAAAATACTCAAATGACCCAAAAGACGCCGATGAACTAGAAGACCTAAAAGACGGTGATTACCAAAAAGTCCCCATTGACACAAAAGACCCCAAGGACTCCGAAGACCCAAATGAAGAGCAATTATGCCTCTTACATTGGAATTGTAGATGGTAGCTTACAAACTGAGTTAAGGTCGGTGTACAGAAGCGGTATTTTTGTAATCAATAAATACAAGGCACAGGGAGGTTAAATTTGCTGCACGTGATGTGCAATGCGCGCAGAGTAAAATGAGTGTTCATTTACGTCTGTATGATGTCTAATAAATAAAGATGATAAAAGCACATTTGATGTCTAATATTCATTTTGTGCATTTTGCACATTTGATGTTCATTTACATCTGTATAAAAAAATATAAAAAACACCTTTAGAGGCCATTTTTCCCCGCAAGCGGGGGTTGGCCTTTTTCGGGAACCGTGGTTGTTGTTGTTTTTCGGTCCCCTTTTTGAAGCAATGTTTTACATCAATGTTCATTTACATCTGTATGATGTCTCATAAATAAAGATGATAAAAGCACACTTGACACTAGGCCCAGACTTCAGACTTTGGCATGCTCACGTGGCTGTGCCGTCAAAAACTGTTCCAACCCGTAATTTCTGACGGGCTTTATTTATATATATATATATATATATATATATATATATATATATATATATATATATATATATATATATATATATATATATATATATGTGTGTATATATTTACTAAAGTACCAGGAATCGCTCAAAATTACACACCCAAACCACTTCTCTGATACGGTTCACCAGATGACCTGGATTTGATTCCTGAGGCGCGTGCGATTTGCACTTCTGGAAGAGGAAGAGACTTCCGGAAGACTTCCGGTCGTTCGATTTGGACCCTTCTCTTCTCGGAAGCTCTTCTGCCTCTTCCGTTATCCAGCAGAAGAGGCGGGAGGAAGAGGAAGAAGAGGCGGAAGAGAAGAGGTGTTATACTTACGCAGCAAAACTTGCAAGTGAAAACACAATCTGGATATTTGCATCAACTTGTGATGTAGTGTCATCTTTGTCTAATTCTTCCATCATGAGCACGAGTAATACATGTTTGGCCGCCATCTTGCTTCTCTTCTGCCCGTTCGGTGCAAAGCAATCTTCCGGAAGAGGCTTCTGTCTTCGGAAGAGACCAAATCGCATGCACCTCTGGTCTGGGTGTGTAATTCTCCCACATATGTCAATTAATTACTTATAATCCTGTTCATTTTTATAATAAAATTACTACACACCCAGTGGTGTTTATAATAGTAGACATTAATTCCCCCCCCCCCCCCCCCCCCACCCCCTCATCCCATTGGAGGAAGACCTTCTCATGAGCAGGCCGTTGGTGCTCCGGTTGGCAGCGAGTGCCCCAGAAGCAGTGGGTGAAAGTGTCAATTCTGTGTGTGGGAAAATTATATGACCCATATACCCGTATCTATGCACCGTTTATGTCGCATCGTTTCTTGGCATGAGTTATGAATCATAAATTTAATTCTTCTTTCAGATTTTTTTCAATTCAACCAATTATAGCTGGAATAAACTTCTCTGATGACCACTTCTTGTTATCACCCTATCTACCCCATGGGGAGGTAGACTTATAACAAGTTTCAAATTTTTTTCGTTGAGCGATTTTGGAGGAAATGATGTCCAATTTTTAAAAATCCAATATGGCTAACATAGCATATGACCGATGATGTCAGAGCTAACAATAAAATATAATCCATGGGGTCCCTACTATGTTAAAATTTTCACATTGATTGGACAAGCAATTGCAGAGAACCATTTTTAAAGCAAAAATATATGGACGTGGACACACACACAGACACATTGCAATACTCTCGCGAGAACTCTCGCGAGATCACGGCGAGGTCACGTCTTTTCGAAGCTGCTCCATGCGCTCACGCTCTCGAAGCTAAGTGATCTATCACAATCGTGTTTTTGTCGAGACTGTATCTATCTTTCGGTGTGTGTACCTATAGCGTATCTTTTGGAAAAATTTCGGTGCTCATTTTTCGTACATGTATACACAATCGTCGGTTAATGGTATCGAGTATTCTGCGGCCTAGTACTCGTAGGCTTAGACTACCGTACCGTCTCCGACCTTGTGGTTTTTTCTCTCAGCGATTCGTCGAATGCGCTGAAATTATTTTCGTTCTCTGTTTCGTACCAGTCGTTCACCCCGTACCTCCTTGTTTAATATCTGTACTCACAAAAAAAAATAAAAAAAACCCCAAAATAAATATTTCCTTCCCAGGTCTTATTCGTTTATTTGTTGTTCTTTTTGTTCGTTCGTTCTTCGTTCGCGATCACGCGGCTAGAAATGTATAATCTCTCCCCTGAACAACTATTTTCTCTCATATATTATAACACCCTTTTCTTCTTTTCCTACAAAAGGATGCTTTCGTCTTGCTCACCAAATCTATTCATTTCAAAAAATATATATAATACCATCTCTTACAGTTCCTCCTTTCTACATTCCCTAAACTATCCAGAACTCCACCCCTCCTCCAGTGTCCTCAAACGTATTTTTGACTCGAAGGTCTCAAACTCATTTTGCAAAAAATGTTCGTTTCCCATGAATCGTACACTTTTCAAAATCCAATCTCACCCCTCCCCTCCAAATCCTCCCCATCACCCATCCCTTTCAAATCTCCCCCCTTGCCCCTTCCCTCCCCTCCCTCCTAAACTCCCCCCACACCCCTCCCCTCCGAGACTCTCCCTCGCTCCTCCCCTCCTAGACTCCCCTCTCACCCCTCCTCCTCAAAGCATCCTCCCTGCTTCTTCCCCTTTCCAACTTTCACCTTCATCTCCCCAAACCTTCTGCCTCGCTCTTCCCCCTCCTCAAATAACACCTCACTGTGCCTCACCCAATCTCCATCAAACCTTTTGTCCGCCCCATTCTTCCCTTTCTCCAAGCTATTCTGAAATCTCTGAAATCTCTGACACACCTTCAACAGCTCTCCCTACCTCTTCCTCCTCTTCCACATCTTACCCTACCCCTCCCCCCCCCCCCCTGTTCTGGACCCGATGCTCCCCCTTCCTCTTCATTAACGGTATGGACCTCAAACATCCGGGGCCTTCGCTCAAACTTGACTGACCTCTCCATACAGGTTGCTTCTGACAAACCAGATGTGATCTGCTTAACAGAAACTTTCCTCCTTCATGATGTCTCTGATGCCTTGGTATCTCTCCCAGGTTACTCCCTCCTCCGGTATGATAGACCTGAGCCTCGTCTTGGAGGTGGGGTTGCTATCTTTATAAAAAGCTCTCTTCCTCACTCGCCCTCCACTGCCCTCTCTCCACCTCACCCCCAGGAATACCTTTGGCTACGGCTTCCCCTTCGCTCCCACCTTTTGTTCATATGTGTGTTGTACCGTCCACCAAACAGCGATGACTCCATCTACATCTCACTGTCTGATAATATGGACCAACTTCTATCTACCCATCCCAACTCTCTCTTCCTCATATGTGGTGATTTCAATTGTCACCATGCCAGTTGGCTGGGTGTGGGTACCTCTCTCACCAGCCATGGCTCTTCAGCAAAGGACTTCTGCGACTCACTGGGGCTGACACAATCTGTCAATTTCCCGACCCGGATCTCAGTCAACGGAGCATCTTCTCTTCTGGTTTTGGTTATGACAAACTTCCCTGAAAATGTCTGCTGCTCTTCTTCTGCTCCAATCGGCTCATCTGATCATGTGCTTGTCAAAGTGGACATCTCTCTGACCATTCTCAGAGAGCCTCCTCAGCGTCGACGAGTCTGGCATTTCACTCAGGCCAACTGGCACGGTCTTCAAGCAGCCATCAATCATCTGGACTGGTCTCCCATCTCTACCGCCTCTGACATCAACTCATCCTGGGAATTCTTTCAAAGTAAATTGCTCTCTCTCATGCACAGATTTATACCATCTCGTCTTCAGTTGTCATACCCTTCCTCCCGTCCATGGTACACGGAATCTTGTGGTGAGGCTGTTGCCCTGAAACAACTTGCTTTCGTCTCCTGGAAAGCAAATCCAACGGAAGGAAATCTCATTTCCTTTCACAAAGCCCGAAACAAGTGTGTGTCCACCCTCAGGAGAGCCAGGAAACAATATCTCACCATTCTCAAGACCGAACTCTTTTATCTGTCTCCCTCTTCCAAATCCTGGTGGCGTCTGGTCAAATCTGTTTCTGGTGTTTGTTCCCCCTCCATCCCCTCCCTCACCTCAAACGGCTTAACGGCTGACTCCGCACGTGAAAAAGCTGAATGCCTCAACTCTGTGTTTGCCTCTAAATCTTGTGTCCCAAACCCATCCCTCTCTGTACCCACCGTACCCAGTCGTACCCAGCTGCTCCTGGACTCTGTGTCCTTTCCTCCTGATAAGGTGGAAAAGTTTGTCAACCCTCGACTCTGATTCTGCAACTGGTCCTGACGGCATCAGCCCACGGGTCCTAAAATCATGTTCTTCTGCTCTTTCACTCCCTCTTTCTGTTCTCTTCACCCTCTCTTTTGCTCAAGGTCATCTGCCATCTGCTTGGAAATCAGCCAACATCACTGGTTTGCACAAAAAAGGTGCAAAAACAGATCCCAGCAACTACAGACCAATCAGCCTTCTCCCAATTATCAGCAAAGTCATGGAATCCATCATTGCTTCAGATATTAAATCTTTCCTCTTCTCCAATGGCTTGATCTCTGATCATCAATTTGGTTTCAGACCTGGTCACTCTACTTTGGACATGCTGCTTCTGCTTTCTCAACAATGGATGGAGGTCCTCAACGCCAAACAGGAAATTAGAGCTGTCTCCCTTGACATTTCACGTGCCTTCGATACGGTCTGGCACCCTGCTCTGCTCACCAAACTCTCCTCCTTTGGTATCCATGGAAATCTCCACGCATGGCTGGCGGACTTCCTCTCTGGTCGTAGTCAACGTGTGGCCCTGAATGGGTTTCTCTCATCTCCTCTTCCTGTTCAGGCTGGAGTTCCCCAAGGTAGTGTTCTGGGCCCTGTGCTTTTTCTGGTCTTCATCAATGATCTCTCTGACTCTCTTGAAAATCCTCTCTATCTCTTTGCTGACGTCTCTACTCTCTGTCGCTCCATTCCTCATCCCTCAGATCGGCAGTCTGCAGCCTCCTCACTCTCTGCAGACCTGGACCAAATCACAGACTGGTCAAACAAGTGGAACATGTCTTTCAATCCTGACAAATCTCACACTCTTACAATGTCTCTCCGAAAGGGCCGACTGGACAACCCTCCCATCTACTTTCTCAACAATCCTCTCCAAGAAGTTCTGTCGCTCAAGCTTTTGGGTCTCACTATCTGCCATGATCTTTCTTGGGAAAACCACATTTCCAAGCTGGCCTCCAAAGCCAGTCGCCGACTGGGCATCCTCCGTCGTGCGAAGTCCTTCCTTGGCACACCTGAGCTCCTCACCACATACAAGGCTTTCATCCACAGCTCAATGGAATACTGTTCCCCCCTCTGGGCTGGTGCTCCTGCCTCACACCTTGCTCGGCTTCATGCTGTTGAGGCCAAAGCTTTCAGAATCATTGGAATCTCCTGCGATGTAGTCAACACCGAGGGCCTTTCACTCACTCACCGCAGGCAGGTTGGTGGTCTTTCTGTCTTCTACCGACTCCTCTCCGGCCTTGCTCCCCCAGCTCTCTCTGTGCTCTGTCCCCCCAATATTCCTTCAGGTCGCACAAGATCTGCCTGCAACCCTCTTATGGTTAAACTGCCAAAGTCTAGGCTCTCTGCTCACCTTCACTCTTTCATTCCCCTTTTCTCCCGCCTCTGGAACAAACTCCCCCACTCCCTTCAATCCCACTCCTCCCTCCAGGTCTTTAAAACAGCTGTTCACCACCATCTCTTATCTTCCCCCATCGAAAACCTTGATCTTTTCTACCCCTGGTAATTCACCCTAGAGTCCTTGCAGTGTTCATATGTTTTATACCTCTCCCACCTCCCCCCAAGTCCTCCCGATGTCCCTGCTCTCAAATGTTGTGTTTGTGTCCTTCCCCCTCTTCCCCCTCTCTTTTGTGTCCTTCCCCCTCTCTCCCCATCTTGTCTGCCGCTCCCCTTGTTTTTTGTGTTTTGTGTGTCGGTTTGTCTTTTTGTGTGATTAATGTTAGCTCTTTCACGAGCCTCGATCTTGTATACAAAAAATATATATATATATATATAGTCTCCCAATGATAAACAAAATCAACAGATTGTTAAAATAGATTTGTTTACCCAAAATAAGCCAGACTATTACATTAACGATTTACTATAATATTGATGTAGGCACAGATTATTTTTGAAAAGCAACTCAACAATGACCCTCATGACGGTAAACATAAGCACATCATTTTGTTTTTCGATGCGATCAAAGACGGCCGACTGGTGTCCATTTTACAGACTTGGCATTTAATATGGAATATTTTTTTTGTGGGGGTGAACTTACTTTTCAAGATGTCTTCGAACCAAAAGTTCATTGGAATTATGTTGAAATTATTCTAGATTTTGTTAATGTGACCATTAAAAGAAACAAAAACCACATTTGACATTTCAAAACAAATAAATTGATCCTTGAAAGTGATGTAAACTGATATCTAACTCAATTCATGGACAGTACTGTGTTAAACTTCTGTACGTTTTCCAGAAGTATCTCTTTATTTTGCACATTAGCCAAATTTTTTTTAAACAAAAACAAAAGTTAAATTACGACTGGGATTACGGACAGTAAAATTACAGTTCAGTACTTCGTGTAACCCCCACGAGCATTCAGGAGAGCACGTATACGTTGAGGCATGCTGTTCACGAGATTTGCCAAGGTTTGGACAGGAATCGCTTGCCATGCAGTGACAATAGCCTGCTGCAATTCATGCACAGAGGTCGGCTGCTGGTCGAAGTGGTCGATTTCACGCGTTAATTCTGCCCACAAGTTCTCTATCGGATTCATATCCGGGGACATGGCAGGCCACTCCATATGCTCTGCACCACGGTCAGCAAGAAAGTGTTGGATCATGCGAGCACGATGAGGCCGTGCATTGTCTGGCATCTTGGAAGACAAAGTTTCCTCGAAAGGCTGCACGAGTAAACGTAAGCAATGTTTCTTCCAGAATGGCCCTGTACTTGAACTGGTTCAGGTTTCCATTCAGAACAACCAGGTCAGTTTTGCCCCTGCATGAAAAGCAGCCCAAACGGTCACCCCACCACCTCCAGCTTGGACTCTTGGCACTATACAATCTTTGTTGTCGGCTTCATGCACTTGTCTGCGCACTCGGACGCGGCCATCTTGACGATAGACCAGGAATCTAGACTCGTCACTGAAGATCGCGTGATTCCAGTGTCCTGGGTGCCATTGACGGTGCCCTCTGGCCCACTGCAATCGGCGCTGGCTGTGTTGTCTGGTCAGGCGTGGCTTTCTCAGGGGACGCCTGGCACGATAGCCTGCTTGAACCAGTCGTTGGTTGACTAACCTTCTGGATACAGGCACATTTGTCAGTTGCTGCCACTCAGCCCTAAGCCGATTAGCTGACTTGGTACGGCCATTGCGGACTAACCGGTGCAGCTGGCGATCATCCCTCCTTTTGGTTCTGCGGGGACGTTCTGGCCTCGGTATTGGAGTAGGGACACCCCTCTGAGCAATTCGTTTCAGGATCTTTGACACCTGACCTTGAGTGATGCCATACTGCCGAGCAATAGCACGCTGTTTCATGCCGGAATTTCGAAAAGCCACCACTCCATGACAAACAGCATTGTCGAGTTGACGGACCATCTCCAGAGGAAGCGGCAATAACTTTTGTAGACGTGCAGCAGTTGTTTTCCACTAACACAGAACGCAATAACCCTTGTATACCCGACTGTGAAGCCAATCATCAAATGCACCTGTCCGTACATTTTGCCACGCCACCTGTGATATAATCCTGTTGTTGACTTCTTGCTGCGACAGACAATCAGTGACATGGTTCTTTTAACAAATAAATCACCAAAGTGTAAAAGAAACTCACCAGATTGATCTACTGAGTTAAGAAAGTAAACCCAAGTCAAGAAAAAATATATATTCCATATTAAATGCCAAGTCTGTAGTTGTAAAAACCCAATGTTAAACACGTCCTCAACCATTTCCCGGACATGCATTCGCTGATGTTGTTCAAACTTGGCACACAGATAATGAATGATGGGTTACATATGCATGTCATTTATTTTCGATATGAGATCCAAGATGGCTGACTGGTGGCCATTTTGTTACTTGAATGTGTCCCCATCCATTTATCGGACATGCATGGACCCATTTTCTTCAAACTTGGCACATAGACAATACATGAGTATACGTATGCAAAATATTTTGTTTTGTCATCCGACCAAAGATGGCCGACTGACGGCCTTTAACCTCATACAGCAAAATTACTAAAACCACGGCAAGGGCTATGGCATTTTATGTCTTTTTCTTCTTATTTCCTATAAAGTGTTACCCTGAAAGATGGTCATTGAAGCTTACTGAACAAGAAGTGCAACACTCAAGCAGTTTGAATTTACAGGGTCTGTATGAGGCTGGAGAGAAGAAGTTGGGGACGGATGAAACAAAATTCCTTACAATCCTGTGCAGCCGTAGTGTGCCGCATCTTCAGAGAGGTACTGGCAACTGCTGTGGAGGGTACCACAGTAAATGATGATTTCACTCTTTCATTTAAATTGCAGTTTGTTTTGTGCACATACTTGCTCTAATGATTTTGGTTATGAATTGATAATTTTTGTTCTCTATTGCTCCCATTCACAATCACCTCTGGTACTGCCATCGTATATGTAGTTTTTCCAGAATACGAGAAGATTTGCAACAAAGACATTGAGAAGAGCATCAAGAAGGAGATGTCTGGCCGCTTAGAAGATTCCTTGCTGGCTGTGGGTGTGTACCTGCTTGTGTGTGTTTGCATTACATAGGAAAGTGGTGCTATTCTGATAAACTCTTTATAGTCCAATAAACAACTTTTTATTTATTTTTCAAAATGCAAGTACAGTAGGCTACAAAAGTAAGTCAACTTAAATAAATTCTAAGCTTTCTCATATGACCATTTAGAATGTCAATTTTTCATAATATTGAAGATATTTGTTCATATTCTTTCATTCATTATACCGTAGCTATTGTTGACTGATATTGATCGTCATTACAATTGAGAGATAGATTAAAAAATTGTGAGCAGTCTGGTGATGCTCTGGAGCGCATTACAAAACTGTTGGGGAAAAAAACGTGACTCGAGCAAAATCCATAAACTAATCTATCTATAATTCCAGTAATCTCTGTCTGTCTGTACGTTTGTCTGTGACCGCTGTTTCTCGACAACCACGGGTCCGATATACTTTTAACTTGCCAGGTATATTGCTGGGGACCCGAGGATGTGCCTTTTCAAGGTTTCATATTAATCGGACAATTACTTACCGAGCTATGTCCAAAAAACGATTCAACCAATCAGAGAGCAGCGAACGATCGCGTGTGCCGAACGTGGCGGACACACTCTGCCTCGGATGGCACATTTGAGAGCGTATTCATTTATTTCACGTTTGCAAACTATGTTGGCGTTAAACTATGTTTTACAACTAATAAAAACGAATTTGCGATTCATTCGCTTTCCTGCGCGTTTGTGCACGCGATGGCGATTTCTTTACCAAACTCCGGAAGCCGTTCGCTTTGGACCAAACCATTGCATGTAAATAGAGGGGGGGGGGGTTCTATGGTCGTTGCGAATGGACCAAACCATTCATGTAAATAGAGGGGGGGGGGATTGTCGCTGTACTCGCAAGCCGTTCGCCGTTCGCTTTGGCGTTGCGAATGGACCAAACCATTTCATGTAAATAGAGGGGGGGGGATATAATTTTAGATAGATATATAGTACGGGCATATATATAGTACGGGCATGCCCTAGTTTAATAAATGCCAAGTAGAGTTGAGGCAGTTCTCAAGGCAAAAGGGGGGTCACACTGATCATTGAATATGTAAAGACAGATTTTATGTTTTTCATACAAGTGTTATTATATGCTTAATAGGCCATTGAAGTCCCTAGAAACTGCTATTGGTTTCATATTGTAACAGGTTCGGTGTCCCTAATAGTGTCGCAAGACTGCCAGAAGAGATGAACTCCTAAGACGCCAAACATAAGCGTTTGCAACTGGTTCGTGGTACTGTGTGGTTATCATTTATTCAGCCACATTAAAGTTTCAGCATGTGCATGGTTCTAAGGGCAATTTGATGATGCCGGAGCATGATCCCACAGCTCAAAATGAACAGAAACTTGCTTTAAAGGCAACTGTTTATTAATTAATGTGGATGGGGCACAGTAAGGAACAGGAATTAAAATGTTGGAGAAAACTGACTGGCGCATTTAACCAAGATGATAATGGTTTCCACGGATCTTCTTGGTCTATTGTTCTCGGGCAGGGACACAGGACAAATAGGAGAGTTGACAGTGTAGTATAGGTGTGCACGTGCGGTCTTCCCTGTGTTGAAGCATCAGGAACTGCGACGTATGCTAGTCTCACAGTCTGGGCAGAGACACCAATGGTGCTTTGCAGCAGGGTTGCCCTTCAGACCCCTTTCCATCTTGCAGACCCTTCTCTTATGGTTTGTTTCGTCTCATCTGGTGTGCCTGTCATCTGTCTCCAGCATCTCCCTGAGTCTTGTCATTGTGGCATGTCCCTGGGTCTCTGATGCGTGTCCACTGGTGTCAATTTGCATCTCTCTGGTGCATGTGAACCCCATTGCATTTTATAGCCGTTCCTCTGACACCCTCCAGCCCCTCCCCCTTCCTTCTCCCTCTGCCCACGCGGGTGTTGCGCATGTGCTCTTGCCACGCTAAAGTAACACATATGATGTGAATGCATCATCTTGCCGGAGCACGTGCGGGAGCTTGCGGTAGCTCACTCGGTCGTGCCATGTTGAAGTGCAGTTGTATGTTGTGAAAGGACAAAGGAGGTGATTTTTGGAGTTAAATACAGAGGGAAAAGAGGGATAAAACACAGATACGAGTGTGAGGATGATGGGGGCTTCCTAGACATCACATTCCAGTCTTTGCTGATTGGGGTCACAAGCACTTGTGCTCACATTCATCAAGACATAACTGATGAATAATACTGGTCAACAAAATTTTTAAAGTTTTATGGTTCTCGTATATTTTGAGGTGATTCTAACCAACATGAACCTGTAGATTTCGATTCGATTTCGATTTCGATATCCAATTTTCACGAGCACATTCAGTTTTTGAGAACCAGTATACCATAGGAATATCAGCCACAGCCGAAATTCGGGTCAGATTTTCCCACATCAAGCAAATATATTGTTGCGGATCTCCCGAAGCCCGTTCCCATTACAAAGGGGGGTGGGGTGGGGGGAGGGTTAAACCCTTTTTCCCCCTGGGTCTTCAAGGCCGAATTGCCACTTCCGGGCAAACGTGAAAAAGGGTATCGGGACAAATTCGCACGTACCTTTAACCCACGCTGCCACAAAAGCGGGGATCGAGCCTCGCACAAGCCACGCTTAATCGAGTACGCCCGAGCGGCATGCGTATCACGTACGCTTTTGCCAAGCGCGCCAAGCGCACTTTGCCGTCGGTCGCCCCGGGGCAGCTCGCCCGGCGTGGCTCTCCGATGTTCACGGCACGTATCCAGGTGAAGGCAGGCAGGAGGAAATCGCGCGTCTGGCCCCGCGCGGGTCGTCCTCTCGAGCGCGTGATTAATACAGTGCAGAGCGCAGGGCACGGGGAAAGTTTGTGTACAATCGGCAATTCAATTCGTTCGTCCTGCAGCTCCACTCGCGTTCTCAAGCTCAACCCAACTCACTCTCATGGGGAACTGTAAACTCAACTGAGGACTCGACTTTTTTTCAACTGTTCTCACCGGGCACTCAACTCACCGGGAACTCATCTCATCTCGGAACTGAGGTGGGGGCCTCGGGGCAGGGTTATATGGCTCCGGCCCGACTCGAATGTTCCAAACCCCGCCTCTGGTCGTCGTGGTTAGCCACTCCCCTCGAGCCCTGATTGGCGGCTTGTGCTTACTGACCACTCCTCCTGCCGCGCCTCCCTTCGGCCTCGGTAGACTTGTTCAGGCCTGCCGCGTCGCATTTCAGCGCCAAACCAAAAGCACCAAAGCAAAACGCCAAAAGAACACCTAAGCTCACTGGCCTACTCAACGCAAAACTAAACACAGGAAAGGACTACGCTTACATTCACTAAGAAATAACTGAACTATCGCGAGGCTTCATGTTGTGGTGCGTCTACCTACGAGGGGGAAATTAACCTTTATTCCAAAACCACAACAATATATATATATATATATATATATATATATATACGTGTGTGTATGTATGTATGTGTATGTATATATATATATATATGTATATGTATATGTATGTATATATATAAATTGTTACGGACCGCGGATAAGATGTTAATTTGCCGAGCGGATGGCGCCGCGGCCCGAACCGTTTTTACAATGACTAGAACCGATTCTGAACGTTGGCCAAATCGTGCCACAGATATTGAATGAGGAAAAGACAAAGACGACGCAGATGTGAAGAAGAAGAAGACAAAAAAGGTTTGAAATACGAATATGATTTATTTCTATTTACAGGACCAAAGAAACCAAGGAAGAAGGAATGATAATAAAATAAAGACAGAAGGAATCAAAGAGAGACAGTGCAATGCTAGCTTACCTACAGTCTTAATTAATACCCCAGGACAAGACACACAAAACGGACTACGAGCAAACTCACACGAATGGGGAAATGGCAGGCAGGAATGGAAGGACTGGTAGGAGAGGAAGGTCCAACGGGAACCGGAGCTGGAGTTTGATCCTGCACGGGACGTCGGGCGGGACCTCGACGGCCACCGATGCCACCGCAATCTGGCCCCCGCGTCGCAGCGGGTCGAAACTGCGTGGTCTCAAAGCTGGTGGTGGTGGACTCTAAGCTCATCTGCCGTCCCTGGCGCAACTCCTTTCGCACTTCTGGACTTGGACTCCTCTGGCGCACTTCTGGTTTCGCACTTCTGGACTTGGACTCCTCTGCCGTCTCTGGCGCACTTCTGGTTTCGCACTTCTGTCAAAGGCTTCCGCGCGCGCTTTTTATAACGCCCGCGGGCGATCAAGCCGCCGGCCTCTAGAACACACCCATCGGTGAGCTGGCCTCGGCCCTGATTGGTCGGCACAGGCCCTCTGGCTCCACCCTTGATGACGATGGGCGGGCACGCCCAGGATTCGGCAGCTCCTCCCCCTTCTTCTCCAAGCCTACCTCGTGGCTAATGGAGTCGCGGTGAAAACCGCCCAATAGCTGTGGCGAATGCAGTTGGCAATTGAGGCTTTATTAAATGGAAATGAAAGGGGATCTATCTATTTGAATTCGGTGCAATGGAGTGTCAATTAATGGAAGACAAATCCTTAGCCTAATACACAGAATAAGGAAATAACTACCAACAAGGAGGAAATCTATTGGCTAATCGTGATTGTATATGACCTAACTACGGGGCGCCCTTTGACCTTTATACACAACTGGAGGCAGGAGGGTCCACAATAAAGCAATAAAAAAAACACAATCCTCATATCCACAACAATATATATGTGTATATATATATATATATATATATATATATATATATATATATATATATATATATATATATATATATATATATATATTGTTACAGACGTGGCTTAGATGTTAGTTTACCGAGCGGTTTTGGTATGACCACGTCTGCACAAGTTACCGATTATACTCGACGTTGACGAAGCCGCGCCACGCTGGCTCAATAAGAAAAAGAAGACACCCGGCTGGATTACAATAACACAATACGACACCAATGTTTCGATTCTCAAGTATATTCGTACGGAAAAGGTTAGATTACAGGGGCTAGAGGTATATTACAGGAAGACAGGCACTTAGACACACTCTTATATTAACCCCGGACAGACGACAGACACACGGGACAACGGCTGACTCACACGGGGGTTTGATGGCTAGGAAAGGCAGGATCGATGGCTCCAGGTCCTCCTGGGCTCGGGGCAGGGTACAGTACGGTCCGGTCCAAAGATGCGGAAGGTTGCACAGCGCTCGAGGTGGCTTTCCTTCTCCAAGCTGGGTGCGCATCTGACCTGACTCAGCGCTCGCAGGTGGCTTTCCTTCTCCAAGCTGGGTGCGCATCTGACCTGACTCAGCGCTCGCAGGTGGCTTTCCTTCTCCAAGCTGGGTGCGCATCTGACGTCACATCCGGCGCGTGGCCGCGTATATCCGGCGGGGAGTGACACGCCCTCGGCTCGTTAGCTCCGCCTCGTGGAATCGGCACGTTGCTTCTCATTGGGTGCGTGCGGGGGGTTTACCAGGCTCCGCCCTTGACGAGGAGCTGACAAGGAGCCCCTTCGTGGTAACCCCGTGGAGCGCATGGTCTGGAGCTAATCGAGCCGGTGTGAGGACGCATCCTCCCCCGCTCCGCCGCCATCTCCTCTGTTGTTGTTGTAATTGTTGGGGAAGAAGATGGAAGGAGGTATGGGAAAGGTCCTAAACTCACTACTGATGCCATATAATCACATTCTGGTGCAACGAAGAGTCATAATTAATGGAGACGAGGCCTTAACTGACATAGAATAAGAATAACTAGGAAGATGTCCGAAAGTTGTCTACGTGTGGTGCGGTGGACCTGGGCACGACATTTAATGGGGGAATAAGGGGAAGGTCGGCTCTACTGATTGTTATTTACATGCAATGGGACTAGGGAATGGGGGATCGGGGAAAGTTGGGGAGTATTGGAGAAAATAGGGGAATATTTACAAGCGGATATGGAGGCCAAATTCCATATTCGCAACATTGCACCCTTCTCTACCCTCGGGGCGTCCCGACCCGATAAATTTTTACCTACTTTAGTGTGGCACGCAATGTAGTTCCCTCTACTATTAACTCTACCCTGAGTGCGACAGTTTTACAGATATTCACAAATGAGTAAATATGTCCCCCTGCGACGTTGCACCCTTCTCCTCACAGAAACACACCCACAGGATAACCGAATCCGGAAAGAATTCTCAAACTAAACATACAGCCGGTAGGGAGCATTATTTACAAGACTACGCTGCTATTTACACTACGATCCAGGACCTGTTTTTGGAGGGACACATGCAGATGTTATGCATAGAGAGAGAGCGCGCTTGCCAACATCGATACACCAACCCACGAGTGCTCTGTGGCCGACGGCCTTTAATAACGTGCAGAGCACCCTTCCCGAGCATCAACAGCACCACCCCACCACCAATCGGTGCAGTCACCATTGTTCATTGGAATAAAAATAAATGCGACAACCCCTAACCCTGCAGGTGTCTCTTGCTCTTCTTGTGGTGCACTTGGTGTCAACTAAAAGTGGTTCACCTGTATGGCATAGGTGCCACGTTGACCCATAGGTCCATCCCCGGGTGGTGCTTGGCCGCAAACGAACTGCGGTCCATTGTGGGTGGCCACAAACATTGCGGTCCATATGGTGTATCGATCCCGGCAGCAAACAGCGAAAGTGCAGGCCCACAACTGCGCAGCCAGCACCTCTCTTTCCTCTCTCTCTACCCCAAAGCCAGATCCTCGGAGGTGGGAGACAAAAGAAGCAGACAAGTGAGTAAGGTGGTAAGGGCGCAAAAGTGCACGCAATGTAAGGTGATGCACACTGGGGGCACATGGGAACCAGGTGAGACAGGTACGTTCCTATCGTACGCCCCCCCCCCCACCAGGTAACCTACATGGCCCCTCCCTTACCCCTTACTGTATCCACACAACACAACACTACCCATAAACATCTACTTTACAAATCAACAAACATCCCTACTGTCTTCCCCGTTCCTCCCATAAACCAAATTCGTCTTCTCTCCCTCCTAACCAATCAAATTTGCCATTTTCAACTCTCATCAAAATTTGCCATTTTCAACTCAACATCAAAATTTGCCATTACCAATTCATCATCAGTCCCTCCTAGGGAGGGAGAGATGGAATCACCCCAATGTCTCATCCACGTCGTGATGCGTCTCACAAATCCTCACAGCAATCTCATTTCCTGCAACAAAACAAAGAAAACACAGGTGTGGAGTCATCATCATCACCACAGGTAAGTGGCTGCGTATGGTGCGACAGGTTCATCAATCCTAACTATTTCCTAAATGACTTTAACAACTTTACACTACCCGGGGTCTTTCTCCGGCCAACCCATTGGCCCTCTTACACTATGGGTTCTAAAAACCAATTCCCATTGGCCAAACTGTGGTGCGCTTCAATTTGGGGTCTCACTCCCCCGATTCATCTCCCGGTGCCCTCGCACAATTTCTGGGCTGCGGCGTGTACCTCTCCCAGTGGGTCTACCCACCTGCACACCTCCACCACTGCAGTTGCCTCCGAGCTTACCTGCTCCTTGCCCTAACGTAACTACCTGGGGAAGGCCCTCTGGCACTCTCCCCACTCGGTGCCCTCTCTGGCACTGGGCTACCCGGGTCCGTCCTCCGGATCCTCGGGCCCCATCCACAACTCTACCGGCTCCCAGAGCCCACCTGCGGCCTCACCTGGCCGACATCCTCACAGTGGTGGAGTGCCCAACCAACTACACACACTAACAGGCTACACGCCCAGCCATTTCCACAACACTAATGCACCCATTCACAACACCATTCTGCAACCGCACCACAGATGCCAATATCCAACCACAATTTACCTGTACCCTCTACCTAACACTTACACTACCCGCCCCGGGTACTCGTGAAAGGGGTCCACTCTTCCCCCATCCACACCTTCGCACCATGCACACCACTCCGTACCACTCACTCCAACTCTCTCCACACACCTGTACCTGCACACCTGTGCTCTCACACCTGGTGCCACCTGCACCCTTCTCTCCCCAAGCGCATTCGCGCTGATCCACAACACTCATTACTCACACACTGCTCCACACACCTGTCCAGTTGCACACCTGTGCAATCACACCTGTTCCATCCTCACACACACACGGCATCATCTCAGCTAACTACTCCCTTCTGAAACTTGCGCTTCCCAGTCGTCCCTTTAAACTATTGCGCTCCCTCGTCATTATCATCCACACTAATCTACCTGCGTCCCCACTACAGGTATCAGTCAGTAACTAAACTTAACGTTACCTAATGTCATCTTCTAGGGCCCTATCAATATAACCTAACCCACCCGGGCTAGTTTTCACTGCCATACACCCCATAAACTATAGCTCCTTTGCCCCCCATGGGAAGGGTGGCAGGGATGCCAGCCTTACCCACTGGGCCCATCGCTCACTACCAATTTTGCACGTCAAATTTCAATAAATCAAAAATTTGCCAATCACTGCCCATCATCTGCCAATCACTACTGCCAATCCCTTGCCAATCATCAAATTTTGTTTTTTTTTCTCTAATTTCGGGTCCAATACACTAACCTCATCACCCAGTCTACTCACTACTGCCTCTCGGTGCGCCAATTCCTGTCCAAAGCCCGGCTTCGTAAAGCCAAGCAATGGATGCTGGTTGTTTTGTGCCGGCGGCTGGATGCGTCCGGCACTCGGGGCAGGGACGGAGGCTTACCCGTGCCGAGATCCCACGCATCACCTCGGCGTGGAGCCGTCCAATGTCCCGATCTCGACCTGCCGGCGCGTCTCAACAAAACGTGGTCGCCATGACGACCCTTTCTATCGGGCTGCCCGCTCCGCCTAGTGGAGCACGGACGCGGCCGTTCAAAGCGAGGCCCGGCACGCACCGAGGGCCTGCTTCGGCTAAAAGTCGCTCTAACCTCTAACCCGTTTAATGTCGATGCTTCACCTGCATGCTTACACCCCGAAGCCCGTTCCTTGCTCACACATCCAGCCGTGCTCATGCTCCTCGTACCTTTCCTTACACACCCAGGCACACCCATTCCACTCACAGCCTTGGTCACACACCTGACCACCGAACACTTTGGCACACATTCGTTGCTCGCACACCTCACCAATACACCTCTTCGCGCCCCCTCCTCGGTCACCTCCTCTGTGACAATCACAGGTGTGCCCTCATTCGCACACCCAACCACGTGCCTCACCACCAACTCCAGCGTGCATTCCCACTCACGCTCTACCATTCCAGGTGCGCATCCTTCCATCCCAGGTGTACATCCTCGCTCACCTGTCACAACTAACTCACGCTCCATGTCACTCTCACTACTCTCACCACCATTCTTGACAGCGCACTCACCCTTACTCTTGACAGCGCACTCTTTCCTCAGGCACCTGTCCGTTACACACCTTTCTCGCGCACACTCTTGCACACACTCTCCCGTCACACCCTCTGTAACACTCACCACAGGCATGCATTGTTCCTTGCCTTTGACAGCGCACTCTCTCCCCATGCACCTGTCCGTTACACACCTTTCTCGCGCACACTCTCCCGTCACACCCTCTGTAACACTTACCACACCGCGCTTCCATGTGCTCCCTCGCACACACGCTACGACCGACTCACTCTCGCCAGCACCCTCACTCCTCGGCGTGCACTTTTTCCTCACACACCCCAGAGTCGGACTTTCTCGCACACCTCCTTTTTCGCACACCAGACCTGTCGCACACTTCACCAACGGCCTCTCACGAACACCCGGGTCTATCTCGACCCCCAAGCTTATTAAATCCCCTGGCGCATCATACGCACGACCATATTGGTCACCACTTACACCGGGTCCTCTTCCTCTTCGCTTCTCCTCCATCACCTGCGAATCCCTCATCCGGTTAATGAGCACATCATCACGATCCAAACACAGACTTTGGACCAATTCTTTTATCTCCTCTTTTATCTCTTTCTTATCCCCTCTCCGTCGCTTCTTAATTTCGCTCATCCCTTCTTCCACTTCTTCTAATTTGTGCTTCACCTCTTTTATTCCCCGGTACGTCTCCTCAAGCTCATCCTCTAAGGCTACCTTGACCGTTTCCAGGTGCGTCCTCACCTGCCGGTCCTTCGTCTCCATTACCTCTATCACCTCGTCCAACCTCGTTGTCAGTCCCTCACGTACCATCTGACATTCCCTCTTCGTCGCTACCAAGTCATCTTTTAGTTCTTTCTGTGTCGCCTTTAAACCTCCTAATACCGCAGTGTTCCTTTGAACCTGCTCCACTAACTCCGTCTGTCCCACCGTCAGCTGCTCCACCTCCTGCGTCAGGTCCTCTATGCCCCCTTGTAACTTTACAGTCCCCTTTCTCACCTCCTTCTCCATGTGCTCCTCACAGTGCCTCACCTCCTTGCGCACTCCTCCGACCTCCTCACTCACTCCTCTTCTGATCTCCTCTCCCTCTACCCCATTTTTCACTCCCTCTATCTGATTCTCCTGGGCAGCCATTCTATTTTCTACCCCCATTAACCCATGTTTCACTCCCTCTATCTGATTCTCTTGAGCGGCCATTCTGTTTTCTACCCCCGTTAACCCATGTTTCACTCCCTCTATCTGATTCTCCTGGGCAGCCATTCTATTTTCTACCCCCATTAACCCATGTTTCACTCCCTCTATTTGATTCTCTTGAGCGGCCATTCTGTTTTCTACCCCCGTTAACCCATGTTTCACTCCCTCTGTCTGATTCTCTTGAGCGGCCATTCTGTTTTCTACCCCCGTTAACCCATTCTTTACTTCTTTTATCCCGTTGTCTAACTCCTCCCCAGTACCCCTCGCTTCGTCCCTCATTACCCCCATCTGGTTTCCCATTACCCCCAATCGCTCACTCCGAGCCCTCGCTTCGTCCCTCATTACCCCCAGTTGGCCCTTCAATCGCTCACTCCGAGCCCTCATTCGGTTCGTTATTTCTTCAATTTGGTTTCCCAATCGCTCACCCAATCGCTCAATTTGGCTCCCCATACTCATCTGTACAGCTGCCTGTAGCTGCGCAATGAGGGCCTGTATGTCAATCGGCTGCATGTTAAAGCCCGTTGATACAGCGGGCTCGGCTACCGCGCGCTCTTGCGAGGCGCCATTTTGCGTGCCTGCTACCCTCGCTGTTTCGCTCTCCTCATGTCCCTCATGTCCCTCAATTTGGTCCTGGACCGACCCTGCTTCACTCTCCCCTACCGGACCCCAGCCGTCTTGATCCGCCATAGCGCGACTTGCAAAATTCGAGTTTCGTAAAACAAATCCAAATTTTTTTTTTTTTTTTCGTTATAATTTCGTCGAGCGCAGTACGCGCTCCGAATCGATTTTCCCTCCCAAAATTTGGGCCTAATAAATTTAGTCCCGGGTTCGAATTCCACTCCTCGACACCAATTGTTACAGACGTGGCTTAGATGTTAGTTTACCGAGCGGTTTTGGTATGACCACGTCTGCACAAGTTACCGATTATACTCGACGTTGACGAAGCCGCGCCACGCTGGCTCAATAAGAAAAAGAAGACACCCGGCTGGATTACAATAACACAATACGACACCAATGTTTCGATTCTCAAGTATATTCGTACGGAAAAGGTTAGATTACAGGGGCTAGAGGTATATTACAGGAAGACAGGCACTTAGACACACTCTTATATTAACCCCGGACAGACGACAGACACACGGGACAACGGCTGACTCACACGGGGGTTTGATGGCTAGGAAAGGCAGGATCGATGGCTCCAGGTCCTCCTGGGCTCGGGGCAGGGTACAGTACGGTCCGGTCCAAAGATGCGGAAGGTTGCACAGCGCTCGAGGTGGTAACGTTCTTTCACAGCTAGGGGCGCATCTGACTCAGCGCTCGCAGGTGGCTTTCCTTCTCCAAGCTGGGTGCGCATCTGACCTGACTCAGCGCTCGCAGGTGGCTTTCCTTCTCCAAGCTGGGTGCGCATCTGACCTGACTCAGCGCTCGCAGGTGGCTTTCCTTCTCCAAGCTGGGTGCGCATCTGACGTCACATCCGGCGCGTGGCCGCGTATATCCGGCGGGGAGTGACACGCCCTCGGCTCGTTAGCTCCGCCTCGTGGAATCGGCACGTTGCTTCTCATTGGGTGCGTGCGGGGGGTTTACCAGGCTCCGCCCTTGACGAGGAGCTGACAAGGAGCCCCTTCGTGGTAACCCCGTGGAGCGCATGGTCTGGAGCTAATCGAGCCGGTGTGAGGACGCATCCTCCCCCGCTCCGCCGCCATCTCCTCTGTTGTTGTTGTAATTGTTGGGGAAGAAGATGGAAGGAGGTATGGGAAAGGTCCTAAACTCACTACTGATGCCATATAATCACATTCTGGTGCAACGAAGAGTCATAATTAATGGAGACGAGGCCTTAACTGACATAGAATAAGAATAACTAGGAAGATGTCCGAAAGTTGTCTACGTGTGGTGCGGTGGACCTGGGCACGACATTTAATGGGGGAATAAGGGGAAGGTCGGCTCTACTGATTGTTATTTACATGCAATGGGACGAGGGAATGGGGGATCGGGGAAAGTTGGGGAGTATTGGAGAAAATAGGGGAATATTTACAAGCGGATATGGAGGCCAAATTCCATATTTGCAACAATATATATATATGTATATGTATGTATATGTATGTATATGTATGTATATGTATGTATATGTATGTATATGTATGTATATGTATGTATATGTATGTATATGTATGTATATGTATGTATATGTGTGTATATGTATGTATATGTATGTATATGTATGTATATGTATGTATATGTATGTATATGTATGTATATATGTATGTATATATGTATGTATGTATATATGTATGTATATATGTATGTATGTATGTATATATGTATATATATATATATATATGTATATATATATATATATGTATATATATATATATGTATATATGTATATATATATATATATATATATATATATATATATATATATATATATATATATATATATATATATATACTTACCTGACAGGAGTAATACCTTGTCAGTGGATCAAGGGGTCTTACTCCTATTGAGAGGAGTGGTCCCAATTGTATGACCATGCATTGTGGCCCTTCGGGGGCATGATGCATGTGTTTGAATGACCATGTGCTTCAGCCTTGGGGTTGAGGCACATGTGTAAAGTGTAACGGATTTGGGAAACCCTGCACTTGTTGTAATTATTGTAAATATCACCCTCTGTAAATAGTAATTCTTGTAAATACCTCCATTTCATGTAAAGATCAAAGGTCGTCCCTTTAGCTAGTCCATCGCATACACGTAGCAAATGATAGGCTTCCCTCAATAGTTATCTCTTTATTCTATGTCAGTTAAAGGCTCTGTTTTCCATTAGTTGACTCTGCATTGCACCAAATGAAATAAGGTAGAATCCCCTTTCAATTGCCAACTGCATTTGCCTCCATTACGCACGTGATCAAGCCTCGGAGAAGAAGGGGGAGGAGCTACATTACGGGCGTGGCCCGCACCTCGTCATCAAGGGTGGAGCCCCGAACGACCAACCACAAATCAGTGGGTATGGCTTGGTAGAGCATGTCATATAACCCGCGGCGCGACGCCCCCACCTCGGATGATTGAGGGGGAGAGATTCGTAAGGGGCCAGACGAGAGAGGGAGGACGAATTGCAAGTTCTGTTGAGGTCGAGTGGAGCGAGCAGGGGCGAGCGGCAGAAAGAGGGCCACTGGGATTGTCCGGCCGAGAATTTCGTATGCAACATACCAACTTTCCCCTGCTATATAATTGTCCGGTCGCGTCCAACGACATGCGGAGCTGTTTGCCGGGTTTTCGCCTCGACCCCAAAAGCGTGGATCGGAGCGCGCGCTTGGAGCCGGACCTCGACGCCTACCATCTGCCTGGCCCTTTCTCTGCCTTCCCATGCCATCGATCCCTGGCATCCATCTACCCCCATTCGTGTAAGTCTGACTGTCGTCTGTCTGTGTTGTCTGGGGAATAAGTTAAGCCTGTATAGATAAGCTAGAAATTGCTCTGTGTCCTTCTGCTCCTTCCATTTTCTGTATATTACTTTGATTTCTTTTCTTCCTTTAGTCTTGTGTAAATAATAATAAATCCTGTTATTTCCTACCTTTGCCTTCTTCTTCTTCCTCGTCCGATCGTCCTTGTCTTTTCCATCATTGAACACCTGTGGCACGATTTGGCCAACCGCATATGAATCGGGTTTAGTCCCTTGATAAACGGCTCACGCCGCAGTCCGCTTCGCTCGGCGTAATCCATTAACGCTGCGGCTCGGGCAGAAGTTATTCCCTCGTTCCCGGCTGGCGGCAGTAATTAGGTAAGTAGCGAACCCCTAGGCCTACGGACCCTACCTACCGTCGGTCCGGTAAGGACGTTGTAACTTCGAGAACCACGTCGGTCAGTCACAAACAAGGGGATTAATCCCCCCTTGATAAGGGGAAGAGGGCCCGACGTTGAGATCCGTAACAATTGGTGTCGGGGAGTGAGATTCGGACCCGAAGTGCGCTTAACGCACTCAATTACGAGTGGCCAAAATTTTATTTAATATTCTAAATTTTAAAATCGTGCCATGGATGATCAAGGCGACCGGATGACGGATGGGGAGTTAGAGGGTTTAGAATCGACCCAGGACCCCAGGGAGGAGATGGGAGAGATGGAGGAGCGCAATACGCATTGGGTTGCGGAGGTTTCAGGCGCACAAGATGGCGGCCTCGCGCATGAGGTTTCAGGCGCACAAAATGGCGGCGGCTCGCACATGGCTGCGGTGGCCACGCCCGCTGCGCCAAGGGGGATGGTCCAATTGCAGGCCCTCATGGAGCAATTCATGGCACAAATGCAGGCGTCCCTCAACCTGCAGGGGGACAAATCAAGGGCGGAAATCAGAGAAATGAGGGACGAAGCGAATGCTCAGGAAAAGCAATTGGGAAACCAAATTAAAGAAATTAGTGAGGGGCTGGTGAGGGACAAAGCCCGGTATGAAGCAAGGCGTAGTACTGAAAAAATGGAGAGGGACAGAGACCGCAGGTTGGGCGAGCAGGTCCCAGGGGTACGCGACGAGGTAAAGCGGGTCGAGAAGCGCTGGTTGAGCGAGGCGGAGCAAAGCGCGGGTAAAATGACGGGTATAGAGATTGGCCGATCTCGATACCCGTCATTTTACCCGCGCTTTGCTCCGCCTCGCTCAACCAGCGCTTCTGGGCTATGGAAAAGCCGGCGACCGCTGAGGTAGGAGAGAAAATTTTAATAAAGCCAGCGGTCGTTGAGGTGAATAAAGAAAAAGAAGTAGTGGGAATTGAAATTGGAGAGACCGGGGGCTTAGAAAAGCACTCGCGGCAGGGAGAGATGGATTATGTGCAAAGTCCGTGTTCACATCCTGATGCCATACTTGCTAATCCTTATAAAGATTTGCAGGTGTTGGAGCAGGGAGGAAGAAGAACCCTGAAGGTGAGACGGGCTGTGTATGGTGCTAAGAGGTTTTTCGGCAAAGTGTTTGGCGCGAAAAGAATTGTCGCGCGATTGGGGTCGATATGGCACCCGGGCATTGGTGGGAGGTCCGTGGGGCGTGGTGTACGAAAGAATGGCACTCGTGTGAGGAAAAAGTGTGCGTCGGCGAGTGAGTGTGTTATAAAGTGTGGGAGTAAAACCGAGTGCGAGCGGGAATGCACGTCGGAGTGTACGGAGTGTGACACAGAGAGTGAGAGCGATACGGAGTGTACGTGCGACAGTGACCCGGAGAGTGAGTTGGTGGAGGAGCGGGTGCGAGGATGCACGCTTGGTATGGACGGCGAGAGTGTGTGAGAAAGCACACCTGAGTTGGTTGTGGCGCGGTTGCGGGAGAGCCCATTGAAGCGCATGAGTGGGTGGATGCGAGAGTGCATGAGTGCATGCCCATGGTGAGTGTTACAGAGGACGTAACGGAGGAGAGGTGTGGAACGAAGTGTGCGAACGACGAGTGTGCGCAAGAGGGTGCGCGAGAGGTGTGGTGTGTAACAGGGAGTGCGGTGGTGGAATGGACGGAGTGTGTGGAATGTACGGGCGGCGTTGGAACGCCGGGCTTGGTGAGTGTAAAACGGGTCGCGTATGCGTGTGAGCAGGCGAGTAAGGCATCGACGTTAAACGGAGCAGCGGTTAGATCGACGGTTAGCCGACGCGAGCCCTCGGGTCATGCCGGGCTTTGGGTGCTGCGGGAACCAGCGGGGATCGTAACCACGGCGGTTTCAAAGGAACCGCCGTGCGCGTTCCGTGCCGGGCCTCGCTCTGCACGGTCGCGTCCGTGCTCTGCTAAGCGGAGCGGGCGGCCCGGGTCGAGGGCAGGTAGGAAGGGTCGGCACGGCGACCCCTTGTGGTTGCGGCGTTCCGGCCGGGCGAGATCGGGCCGGAGACCGAAAGGTTCCGCGCCGAGATGGTGCGTGGAATCTCCGGCCGAGCATGCCGCCTCCCCAGAATCGTAAATGCCGGACGGACCCAACCTACGGTAGACAAGCCACCCGAATTCATTGCTCGGCTTTATGAAGCCAAGTTTTAATGATGTCATGACGTACCGAGAGGCTCAGATATAGCGGACCGTAATGGTAATAGTGTTGTGGATTCAAAATTTTGGAATAGTGAATAGGATTGGCAGTAATGATTGGCAAATTGATGATTGGTTAAACGATTGGCAGTGATTGGCAAATTATGATTTGCAGGAAATTGGATGGGCAAAATTTATAGTGGGAGACGCCCGAGGTGGAGGGATGGCAAATCCACCATCCCTCACACACACCCTGGGGCACATGAGCACTAGCTATGGGGTTTATGGCAGTGTAAGCTCGCCGAGGGAGGGTTTGGATAATTGTATAGGGATCTAGAAAAAGGACAATAGGTGACATAAGGAGTCAGTAGTGACATTGTACAGGTAGTAGGGGACGTAGCAGATTAGTTGGATTATAACGACGAGGGAGCGCGATAATATAAGGGGCGACTGGGAAGCGCAAGTTTCAGAAGGGAGTAGTCAGCTTAGATGATGCCGTGTGTGTGAGAATCTTGATGTTTAACGAATGAGGCAATGCTCGTGAATGGTGCCGTGCCGTGTGTTTTGAAAGTGTACGGAGCAGTGTATGACTGAGTAATGGTGATTGTGTGTTGTGTTGAGCGATTGTGTGTTGTGTTGAGCAAATGGTCCTGGAGGAAGGAGGGTGCAGGAAGCACCAGGTGTAGGAGTGATGGCACAGGTGTGCAAATACAGGTGAGCATGGTTGTATGGAATAAATGGTCTGGAATATATGGAGTATGGAATGGATGGTGTGGAGGGAGTATGGTGGAAACTGTGGAGTGGAGTGGATGGTGCGAAGGAGTGTATGGGGAGGATGGACCCCCATCATGAATACCCGGGAAGGGTAGTTTAAGAGTTAGGTAGAGGGTAGAGGTAAATTGTGGTTGGATATTGGAATCTGTGGTGCGTGTGGAAGAATGGTGTTTGGATGGGTGCATTAGTGACGTGGAAAAGACTGGGCGTGTGGCCTGTTAGAGTAATGGTTGGTTGAGCGCTCCGCCACTGGTAGTCTGTCGGCCAGGTGAGGCCACAGGTAGGCTCTGGGAGCCAGTTAGAGTTCAATGGGGCCCGAGGATCCAGAGGAAGGACCCGGGTAGCCCAGTGCCAGAGAGGACACCGAGGGGGGTAAGCGCCAGGGAGGGCCTTCCCCAGGTAGGTGAGCGAGGAGCAGGTACGCTCGGGAGGCAACTTCAGTGGCGGAGGCGCACAGGTAAGTAGACCTGTTAGGGGAGCCACACGACTCAATCCCGAAATTGTGCAAAGGCACAGGGAGTTGAACCGGGGGAGTGAGACCCCATATTGATGAGCACCACAGTTTGGTCAATGGGATTTGGTTTTTAGAACCGCATAGAGTGTAAGATGGCCAATGGATTGGCAGGGAAAGACTCCGGGTAGTGTAAAGTGTGTTAATGTCATTTAGGAGGTAGATAGGATTGAAATCTCCTCGCACCATCTACAGCCACTCACCTGAGGTGACGTAACTCCACACCATGCCATGTGTTGTTGTTTTGGTTATTTTTGTGCAAATGTTTGGATTGTGAGACACATCATGATGTGGGTGTGACATTGTGCTTAATGTTCCATCTCTTCCTCCTTATGAGGAATTGATGAGGAATTTGAATTTGTGGCAAATTTGGTTGGAGGGATTGTGGTGATGAATTTGGTATTAAGGGAAATAAGGGGAAGACGAGACAGTAGTGACGAATTGGTAAGTGTGTAGATTTTGTAAATACGGGGAGGGACAAGGGGGGCAGTGTAGGTCACATGTGGGGGGCGTACGTAGGGACAAACCTTTCTCAGCTCGCTCCCATGCACCCCTCATTCTGCATTGCCTTGTTTGATGTGTACCCTTGCACCTTGACCCATGACTCACCTGTCTTCTCTGTCTTCCTTCTCCCAACCGAGGATCGTGCTCTCTGGGCACTGAGGGGAGCGTGCGGGGGGGCCGCGTCTGTGTGCCCGAAATTCCCGCAACCAGCTGCTTACATCGATGCACCACTTTATGGACCACATTGTTGTGGCCGAGCACCACCATATGGACCACGGTACTGTGGCCGAGCACCACTGATGGACCCCACGTGTTGGGGCCTAGCCCCCCTGCTGGGACCGGCCACGATGGCCCAAGGGAGATCTTGCTTGCGGACCTCGGTGAGGTGGCACCAAGCCATACAGGTGAACCACCCATAGTCGGCCCCTGTTGGCCATAAATTTAAGAAAATGGACGCGTTGTGTGCCTTTTTATTATTGCAAATAGGCCGCAAGCAAGAAGAACAAGAAAGACAACATCAGGAAGAACATCGGCCAGCAGAGGGAGCAGAGAAGAACAAGATCATCAGTGTTGTTTTTTTATTGTATTGGGCAATGTGCACTTCATGGTGCTGACTGTGCACTGACTGGTGCTTTATGGTGCTTTGGTGTTTTGGTGCTCTTTATTGGTGCTGGTGCGTCGATGCAATGCATGCTGTCTCCTCCCCTCCCACAGGATTCTCTCTTTTTGTTTCCCTTAAGTGGAAAATCACAGGTCCTGGGTTGCAGTTTTGTAAATAATAAAAATAGCGTCACTTGTAAATAATGCTCCCCACCGTTCATGTGTAGTTTGAAAACCATTCCGCAATTCGGTTATCCTGTGGGCGTGAATCTGTTAGGCAGGGTGCAATGCAACAGCGGGACATACTTATCTGTGTTTTAAAACTGTCACACTCAGGGTCAGATTAATTGTAGAGGGAATTACACCTGCGTGTCACATAAAGTAAAGTTTTATAGGCCCGGGACGTGCCTGGAGGATGAGGGTGCAGTGTAACGGATTTGGGAAACCCTGCACTTGGTGTAATTATTGTAAATATCACCCTCTGTAAATAGTAATTCTTGAAAATAGTAATTCTTGTAAATAGTAATTCTTGTAAATACCTCCATTTCAGGTAAAGATCAAAGGTTGTCCCTTTAGCTAGTCCATCGCATACACGTAGCAAATGATAGGCTTCCCTCAATAGTTATCTCTTTATTCTATGTCAGTTTAAGGCTCTGTTTTCCATTAGTTGATTCTGCATTGCACCAAATGAAATAAGGTAGAATCCCCTTTCAATTGCCAACTGCATTTGCCTCCATTACGCACGTGGTCAAGCCTCGGAGAAGAAGGGGGAGGAGCTACATTACGGGCGTGGCCCGCACCTCGTCATCAAGGGTGGAGCCCCGAACGACCAACCACAAATCAGTGGGTATGGCTTGGTAGGGCGTGTCATATAACACGCGGCGTGACGCCCCCACCTCAGATGATTGAGGGGGAGAGATTCGTAAGGGGCCAGACGAGAGAGGGAGGACGAATTGCAAGTTCTGTTGAGGTCGAGTGGAGCGAGCAGGGGCGAGCGGCAGAAAGAGGGCCACGAGGATTGCCCGGCCGAGAATTGCGTATGCAACATACCAACTTTCCCCTGCTATATAATTGTCCGGTCGCGTCCAACGACACGCGGAGGTGTTTGCCGGGTTTTCGCCTCGACCCCAAAAGCGTGGATCGGAGCACGCGCTTGGAGCCGGACCTCGACGCCTACCATCTGCCTGGCCCTTTCTCTGCCTTCCCATGCCATCGATCCCTGCTGTCCATCTACCCCCATTCGTGTAAGTCTGACTGTCGTCTGTCTGTCTGTGTTGTCTGGGGAATAAGTTAAGCCTGTATAGATAAGCTAGAAATTGCTCTGTGTCCTTCTGCTCCTTCCATTTTCTGTATATTACTTTGATTTCTTTTCTTCCTTTAGTCTTGTGTAAATAATAATAAATCCTGTTATTTCCTACCTTTGCCTTCTTCTTCTTCCTCGTCCGATCGTCCTTGTCTTTTCCATCATTGAACACCTGTGGCACGATTTGGCCAACCGCATATGAATCGGGTTTAGTCCCTTGATAAACGGCTCACGCCGCAGTCCGCTTCGCTCGGCGTAATCCATTAACGCTGCGGCTCGGGCAGAAGTTATTCCCTCGTTCCCGGCTGGCGGCAGTAATTAGGTAAGTAGCGAACCCCTAGGCCTACGGACCCTACCTACCGTCGGTCCGGTAAGGACGTTGTAACTTCGAGGACCACGTCGGTCAGTCACAGACAAGGGGATTAATCCCCCCTTGATAAGGGGAAGAGGGGCCGACGTTGAGATCCGTAACAATATATATAAATATACAGTGCATTCAGAAAGTATTCAGACCCCTTCACTTTTTTCACATTTTGTTATGTTGCAGCCTTATGCTGAAATCGTTTAAATTCATTTTTTCCCTCATCAATCTACACTCAATACCCCATAATGACAAAGAGAAAACATGATTTCAGAAAGTTTTGCAAATTTATTAAAAATAAAAAACTGAAATATCACATCGACATAAGTATTCATACCCTTTGCTATGACACCTGAAATTTAGCTCAGGTGCCTCCCATTTCTCTTGATCATCTTTGAGATGTTTCTACACCTTGATTGGAGTCCACCTGTGGTAAATTAAATTGGACATGATTTGGAAAGGCACACACCTGTCTATATAAGGTCTCACAGCTGACAATTAATATCGGAGCAAAAACCAAGCCATGAGGTCGAAGGAACTGCCTGCAGAGCTCAGAGACAGGATTGTGTTGAGGCACAGATCTGGGGAAGCCTACAAAAAATCTCTGCTGCATTGAAGGTTCTCAAGAGCACAGTGGCCTCCATAATTCTTAAATGGAAGAAGTTCGGAACAACCAGGACTCTTCCTCGAGCTGGCCGCCCAGCCAAACTGAGCAATCGGGGGAGAAGGGCCTTGATAAGAGAGGTGACCAAGAACCCGATGGTCACTCTGGCTGAGCTCCAGAGATCCTGTGTGGAGATGGGAGAAACTTTCAGAAGGACAACCATCACTGCAACACTCCACTGATCTGGGCTCGATGGCAGAGTGGCCAGACGGAAGCCTCTCCTCAGTGAAAGACACATGAAAGCCCGCTGGGAGTTTGAAAAAAAGCACCTAAAGGACTCTCAGACTGAGAAACAAGATTCTGTGGTCTGATGAAACCAAGATTGAACTGTTTGGCTCCACACAGGTTTGGCTCCACATTGGCTCCAATGAAGGTGAAGAAACATCTCAAAGATGATCAAGAGAAAGGGGAGGCACCTCAGCTAAATTTCAAGTGTCGTAGCAAAGGGTATGAATACTTATGTCGATGTGATATTTCAGTTTTTTCTTTTTAATAAATTTGCAAAACTTTCTAAAATCCTGTTTTCTCTTTGTCATTATGGGGTACTAGCAGAAGTACCCGGCATTGCCGGGCGGGGGAGGGGAGGGGGAAGAGGGGGGGAGGGGAGGAGAGGGGGGGAGGGGGAGAAGAGAGGGGGGAAGTACCCGGCATTCCCTGTATAAACGTGAGGGAGAAGAGGGGGAGGGGAGGAGAAGGGGGAGGGGGAGGGGGAGGGAAGAGAGGGGGGAGGGTGAGGGATGGGAGAGGAGAGGGGGGGAGGGGAGGAGAGGGGGGGAGGGGAGAAGAGTGGGGGAGGGGGGAAGAGGGGGGGGGGGGAAGTACCCGGCATTCAGTGTATAAACGTGGGGGGGGAGGGGAGGAGAGGGGGGGAGGGATGGGAGAGGAGGGGGGAGGGGGAGGGGAGGGGGAGGGAAGGGGTAGAGGGGAGGGGGGAGGGGGAAAAGGGAGGGGTAGGATGGAGGGGGGAGGGGTAGGGGGGAGGGGAGGGGGAAGGGGAGGGCCAGTCAACAATGACGTTGCAGTTCTCATGGTCGGAGGGCAGCACAACAATCGTGACATCGTCCTGAATCTTCGCAACAGCACGAAGCGGATTTTGGAGACTCACCGATCCTGTGACGCCCTCCAGTACCGGCGTTGCCGGGTGGGGGAAGGGAGACCCGTACATTCCCAACCCGTACATTCGCCCTCTCGACTCAAGCTCACTCGGACAAAAGCCTCGCACAAATTGCACCGTGAAGGCTCAATGGCCATGTCTATGCCACAAATCAAGTACGTGAGCGAGTCTGGCGCACTGAATTGAAAATATATAGAACGCTCATACTCCGTGAAAAGTGAAGCTACAATATATTTGAAAAATTTCATTGGTTGCTAGGAGACGGCAGCATGTAAAAACCGTTTGAATATTTGCAATACAGTTTGATCCAGAGGTAAGTGGTATGGTCTTGCTGGGTGGTGGACACGATATGTGTAAGGGAAATGATGTTGGTGTCCTGTATCTGGTCGTGCTCGTTGGTGAACACGGTACATTTAAGGGAAATGATTTTCTGTCATTCTTCTGAGTGGTTGCTTCTCCTTCCCCGTATTTTTGTTCATTTTATTGTTTTTTTCCACTCTCTTGAGTTGTGGGCCTTCCTTGAGTGGTATTACATTTATCATCATCATCATTGGAATGTCTGTTGTAAAGATACGGACATCAAGTCCGTATCTTGACGCGAGAGCATCAAGCACCATCTTTTTATACCAGGCAACGGCAACGCACTAACGCAGACCTCGCTCGGCCCCGCCCACAGCGACCTCTCAGCCCCGCCCATAGCTGCCTCGCTCGGCCCCGCCCACAGCGACCTCGCTCGGTCCCGCGCACAGCGACCTTGCTCATTCCCTCCCACAGCGGCATCACTCCGCCCTACACGGCACTATCTATATATTATTCGTACAATGCCGGGTACTTCTGCTCGCTGAAAACAAATCTTTGTGAAACATGCTACTATCTATGCTAAATCATGCTAAATGCTAATCATGCAGAAGTACCCGGCAAAAACGCAATCGCTTTTCGCTCTGAAATACGTGCGAATGCGTAACTGAGTTAATGCTTAATGGCGGCAACAAACATCACGTGATCGCTCTGAGTGAATCAGCGCGCAGCTCTGCTACCGGTCAGATTCCGGTCATAATATTCCGCGCAGAGGTAAAAATATGGTAAAAACATATTATGAAATAAATGTTTAGGTCAGCCATGTTCTTCCCAGGCTCAATGGCCATGTCTGTGCCAAATATCAAGTACGTGAGCCTCTCCGTTTAGGAGTCTATCGGTAACATTACACACACACACACACACACACACACACACACACACACAAACTGTGTTTTCTATATATAGATTGAGTATAGATTGATGAGGGAAAAAATGAATTTAAACTATTCTCTATCCTATCGGATTCATATCCGGGGACATGGCAAGCCACTCCATATGCTCTACACCACGGTCAGCAAGAAAGTGTTGGATCATGCGAGCACGATGAGGCCGTGCATTGTCATCTTGGAAGACAAAGTTTCCTCGAAAGGCTGCACGAGCAAATGGAAGCAATGTTTCTTCCAGAATGGCCCTGTACTTGAACTGGTTCAGGTTTCCATTCAGAACAACCAGGTCAGTTTTGCCCCCTGCATGAAAAGCAGCCCAAACGGTCACCCCACCACCTCCAGCTTGGACTCTTGGCACTATACAATCTTCGTTGTGGGCTTCATGCACTTGTTTGCACACTCGGACGTGGCCATCTTGACGATAGACCAGAAATCTAGACTCGTCACTGAAGATCACGTGATTCCAGTGTCCTGGCTGCCATTGACGGTGCTCTCTGGCCTACTGCAATCGGCGCTGGTGGTGTTGTCTGGTCAGGCGTGGCTTTCTCAGGGGATGCCTGGCACGGTAGCCTGCTTGAACCAGTCGTTGGTTGACTAGCCTTCTGGATACAGGCACATTTGTCAGTTGCTGCCACTCAGCCCTATGCCGATTAGCTGACTTGGTACGTCCATTGCAGACTAACCGGTGCAGCTGGCGATCATCTCTCCTTGTAGTTCTGCGTGGATGTCCTGGCCTCGGTTTTGGAGTAGGGACACCCCTCTGAGCATTTCGTTTCAGGATCTTTGACACCTGACCTTGAGTGATGCCATATTGCCGAGCAATAGCACGCTGTTTCATGCCAGAATTTCTTAAAGCCACCACTCCATGACAAACAGCATTGTCAAGTTGACGGACCATCTCCAGAGGAAGCGGCAATAACTTTTGTAGACGTGCAGCAGTTGTTTTCCACCAATACAGAACGCAACAACCCTTATATACCCGATTGTGAAGCCAATCGTCAAATGTACCTGTCCTTACATTTTGTCATGCCACCTGTGATATAATCCTGTTATTGACTTCTTGCTGCGAAAGACAATCAGTGACATGGTTCTTTCAACAAAGACATCACCGAAGGGTAAAAGAAACTCACCAGATTGATATACCGAGTTCAGAAAGTAAACCCAAGTCAAGAAAAAAAAATTATTCCATATTTAATGTGAAGTCTGTAGATATATATATATTTAGTATATATAGGATTTTTCTTTGTTTATGGGACATGTGTTTTCTTTGTTTATGTGACAGCAGAGCAGACGCTAAGCATTACACACAAAAGGAATGGCCGGTGCGACAAAGATATGACTGGAAGGTTCAACTGTCTTCACAAACCTCTTGATGACCCTGAGAAGGTATTCTCACCACCACTTCATTTGAAACTTGGTTTGATGAAGAACTTTGTGAAGCCCATGGATCAAGATGGTGCTGGCTTCCACTACTTGCTAATGAAGTTCCAAGGCATCGTATCTGAGGCCAAAGTAAACGCGGGTGTTTTCAATGGTCCTCAAATTCGTCTTGTACTCACTAATCAGGACTTTGTAGCGAGACTATCTGAGCTGGAAAGCGTTGCTTGGGATTGCTTTGTGGCTCTTGCTAACAATTACCTTGGAAATTTTCGAGCACCAAATTATGAAGAGCTTTTGGACAAGATGTTGAAGAGTTACCAGGCGTTCGGTGCTCGAATGTCACTCAAGATACATTTCTTCCATTCTCATCTGGACTTCTTTCCACAAAATCTTGGTGATGTCAGTGATGAACATGGAGAAAGGTTTCACCAGGGAATTGCCATCATGGAGACTCGATATCAAGGCCGATTCAATCCAAACATGATGGGCGACTACTGTTGGACTTTACAGCGTGAAAGTGATTGCTCCTACAAACGCAAAAGTAAAGTTCAGAAGCACTTTTAATGTGATGAAAATAAAAACTTAAAGTTCATATTATTTTTTGTGATATTTTATAAAGTTCATATTATTTTTGGAGATGTACATTTTTTTATGTGATGTAAATAAAAACTTTAAGTTCATATTATTTTTTGTGACAATAAATAGACTTATTGAGACTTAATCAAGAAATTCGCATGCTCTAAAGATTTTTTTTTCCCACACTTATTATGTACTACGTCAAGGTTACGTGATGGCGAAATTTTAAGGTCAGATTCAGATTCGTGGGCACCAAATTAGTTAGAAACAGTTGAAAATAAGTCGGAACCAATTTGGCTGTTGACCAGTGTAATTAACCCCTCATTAAGATTTAACTCATCAATACAATTGACATACACCAATAAGTCAATTGGTAACAATATTATAATAATAATTAATTTTATTACATCTCATCTAATACATTTCCGACTGGACTCAGACTTTTTTACCCCATTCTATATATAATTGGTAAGAAAACATATAAATGTATTCTTTATTTGTAGATAAACCTTGTTATATTTGGATGGTATATCTGGGACTGTTGGGAGTATATTGGCCATATAACCTTTTCAATATTCCTGGTATGTGGTCAGAACCATGAGGCCAGTGGTTCCCAAAAGAGGCCATTAATTGTCATTTAGGAGTCTTTAATAGGAGTCTTTATAGTCAAGTACGTATGTACCTCATTCGGAGAGTATTGTCTTTTGAAATATTACTCTTGGTTAATTTGCTTGTTGTATGAAATATGAAAGCTGTCACTGCAATAACTTGTACAAATATTGATGGATAATTTGTGGATAGGGATTGGTGGTGTTCTGCAAAAGTTTAAATGAATTGTCTTAAATTTGGGTACTGAAATTAATTGCTTTCTTTTATTTTTTGCATCCCACATTTTGTACCCTTTTCATTTCTCATTACCTCCGTCACCAAAGGTGGACAGAGGTTATGTTTTCACCCCTATTTAGTTGTCTGCTTGTTTGTCTATGAGCAAGATAACTCGAAATGTTGTGAACAAATCCGGACAAAATTTGGGGGAAAGGTTGGGTTTGTGATAAGGAGGAATTGTTCAGATTTTAGTGAAGATCCGGATACTATAATTTCCGAAGTGATTCTTCACCATTCACCTTCACCAGATAGGGTGAAAAGCAATACATGACAATATATTTCACAAAGTTATGTATGGATTATTACAAAACTTGATGGATGAGTTTGTTGGGTGACGAGAACAAGCCCGATGAGATTTTGGTTCAGTTCCGGATTCAGATCCGAACTGTCAGTGTGGCTATATAATTCTCTTTTGTGTTGCAAAATGTGTGATAGAAATGTGCTTTACCAAAACAACCATAAACAAATGAATGCTGCTAAACCAGGATGTGCAAATTTATCAATCGCTTTCTTGTAGTTATTTAGCATTCTGCCTATTTCCTGGTAGCTTTTAAACAAATGGCATAATGATTTTGAAAGTAATGAGTAATTGTAAACAGCCTGCTTGCTTCTCATAGCCTTGGTTTCCCTGACTATGAAAAAAAACAACAAAATAAAACTGGATAACGTGTATCTTTCTCTTTCTTTCCAGTGCGCTGTGTTAAGAACAAGCCATCTTTCTTTGCTTGGGCTCTTCATCGTTCTATGAAGGTACTGCCAAACCGTAGGAAATCATTTAAAATCGAAGAGCACGATTAGACCATTGTTTGATGCACTCGAGTCATCTTCCTCAATTTCCTGCTGTTTACGAGGTTTAAAAAAATTTTATCCAACGTTTTTAGCTTGCTTTCTCTGGAGGTCATACAACCTAACATTACTACTAACAACTTCAGAGGTTGTCAAGCTTTTTTTCCCCCCTTTTTTTTTTTGAGTACAAGATCGAGGCTCGTGTAAGAGCTAACATTAATCACATAAAAACAAACTGACACATAAAACATAGGACAAAGGGGGTGGGAGACAAGATGGGGAGAGAGAGGGAAGCACACAAGTACAACAGAAGAGAACAGGGACATCAGGAGATCTGTGGGAAGAAGAGGGCTTGGGGGAATGGGGGGGGGGGGGGGTTGGGAGAGGTTAAAAAAAACACATGGACACTGCTCGGACTTCCAGGAAAGAAGTCGATATTTCAAAAAGTGGATCTGGGATGAATTAATGGGGGTAGAAAAGATCAAGGTTTTGGATGGGGGAAGATAAGCGAGGGTGGTGAACAGCTGTTTTAAATACCTGGAGGGAGGAGTGGGATTTAAGAGAGTGAGGGAGTTTGTTCCAGAGGGGGGAGAAAAGAGGAATGAAAGGGTGAAGGTGAGCAAAGATTTATGATTTTGGCAGTTTCACCATAAGAGGGTTGCTGGCAGATCTTGTGCGACCTGTAGGAATATTTGGGGGACAGAACACAGACAGAGCTGGGGGAGCAAGGCCAGAGAGGAGTCTGCAGAAGACAGAAAGACCACCAACCTGCCTGCGATGAGTGAGTGAAAGGCCCTCGGAGTTGGCTTCATCGCGGGAGATTCCAATGATTCTGAAAGCTTTGGTTTCAACAGTGTGAAGCCGAGTTTTGTGTGAGGCAGGAGCACCAGCCCAGAGGGGAGAACAGTATTCCATTGAGCTGTGGATGAAAGCCTTGTATGTGGTGAGGAGCCCAGGTGTGCCAAGGAAGGACTTCGCACGACTGAGGATGCCCAGTCGGCGACTGGCTTTGGAGGCCAGCTTGGAAATGTGGTTTTCCCAGGAAAGATCATGGCAGGTAGTGAGACCCAAAAGCTTGAGTGACAGAACTTCTTGGAGAGGATTGTTCAGAAGGTAGATGGGAGGGTTGTTCAGTCGCTCATTTCGGAGAGACATAGTGAGAGTGTGAGATTTGTCAGGATCGAAAGACATGTTCCACTTGTTTGACCAGTTTGTCATTTTGTCCAGGTCTGCAGAGAGTGGAGTCATCAGCAAAAAGATAGCGAGGATTTTCCAGAGAGTCGGAGAGATCATTGATGAAGACCAGAAAAAGCACAGGGCCCTGAACAGGAAGGGGAGATGAGAGAAACCCATTCAGGGCCACACGTTGACTATGACTAGAGAGGAAGTCCGCAAGCCATGCGTGGAGATTTCCATGGATACCATAGGAGGAGAGTTTGGTGAGCAGGGTGGGGTGCCAGACTGTATCGAAGGCACGTGATATGTCAAGGGAGACAGCTCTAATTTCCTGTTTGACATTGAGGATTTCCATCCATTGTTGAGACAGCAGAAGCAGCTTTCCCAAAGTAGAGTGACCTGGTCTGAAACCAAATTGATGATCAGAGATCAAGCCATTGAAGAAGTGGAAGGATTTGATATCCGAAGCAATGATGGATTCCATTACTTTGCTGATAATTGGGAGCAGGCTAATTGGTCTGTAGTTGCAAGGATCTGTTTTTGCACCTTTGTTGTGTAAAGCGGTAATCTTGGCTGATTTCCAAGCTAATTGCAGATGACCTTGAGCAAAAGAGAGGGTGAAGAGAACAGAGAGAGGGTGTGAAAGAGCGGCAGAGCAGGATTTTAGGACCCGTGGGCTGATGCCGTCTGGTCCAGTTGCAGAATCAGAGTTGAGGATTGTCAGAAACTTCTCCACCTTGTCAGGAGAGAAGGACACAGAGTACAGGAGCAGCTCGGTACGACTGGGTACAGAGAGAGACGGGTTTGGGACACAAGATTTTGAGGCAAACACAGAGTTGAGGCATTCAGCTCTTTCACGTGCAGACTCAGCTGTTTAGCCTTTTGAGGTAAGGGAGGGGGTGGAGAGGGAACAAACACCAGAAACAGGTTTGACCAGAAACGACCAGGATTTGCAAGAGGGAGACAGGTTTGAGATTTCAGTCTTGAGAGTAGAGAGATATTGTTTCCTGGCTCCCCTGAGGGTGGACACACACTTGTTCCGGGCTTTGTGAAAGGAAATGAGATTGCCTTCTGTTGGATTTGCCTTCCAGGAGGCGAAGGCAAGTTGTTTCAGGGCAACTGCCTCACCACAAGATTCCTTGTACCATGGACGGGAGGAAGTGTATGACAACTGAAGACGAGATGGGATAAATCTGTGCATGAGAGAGAGAGCAATTTACGATGGAAGAATTCCCAGGATGAGTTGATGTCAGAGGTGGTAGAGATGGGAGACCAGTCCAAATGATTGATGGCTGCCAGTTGGCCTGAGTGAAATGCCAGACTCGTCGACGCTGAGGAGGCTCTCTGAGAATGGCCAGAGAGATGTCCACTTTAACAAGCATATGGTCAGATGAACCGATTGGAGCAGAAGAAGAGCAGCAGACATTTGCAGGGAAGTTTGTACCCATTTCCAGGGAAGTTTTAAGGGTTTTTACCCAAATAGTTGATTCACATTCTAAACCTGGAGATGCTGCATCATATCTGGCCAAATAACATCTTGCCAAAGTTGGCATCATGGGCTTTTTTTGGAAAATGTGATGACTTTGTGTGAATTTGAGAGAGGTTCATGTCGAGTAGTTTGGAACAATGCTCAATACCGTTATGCATTCAAAGCAAGATTATTATTATTTTTGTACATAAAGTCTAGGCTTGTGTAAGAGCAACACAAAAACACAAGGCCATAAACAGAAAACACAAAACATAATAAATGGAGTGGGAGATGAGGGGGGGGGGGGGGGAGAGAGAGAGGGAAGCACATCAACAGTAAAGAATGGGGACAGTGGTAGATCAGTGGAAGAGAGAGGGCTGGGGGTGGAGGGGAGGAATGGTGTCTATGGGATATTAAGATCCATGGTGATGGTTGTTATTGCTTTATTGTGTTAGGGTATGAAGGCTCATAGAAGGGCTAAACAAAGGAGGTGAGATGTTAATGCAGCGGAAACTGGAACAGCACTCAGTAGAGCGCACACCTCCGCCAGGCGGAGCAATTTATGTTTTGTATGTCTTTGGATAGGTTGGATCTGGAATCGGACTTGAACCAAAATTTAATCGGCTTGTTCTTGTTACCTAATGAACTCGTCCCCCAAGTTTAATCATAACTCGTCCACAACTTTTTAAAATATGTTATATATTGCTTTTCACCCGATCTCTCAATGGTGAAGAATCACTTCAATATTAAACTAGAACGGCACTCAGTAGAGAGCATACCTCCGCCTGGTTGGCCATATCACTCAATGGTGACGAATCACTTTTAAAAATTCTACTCGCTGGATCCGGATCCAGATCTTCACCAAAATTGAATCGATTGTTTCTTGTCACATACACAACCTGTCCAACAAGTTTCGTCCAAATCCATCCATAACTTTTTGAGATATCCTGCTCTGTATCGTTTTTGACCCTATCTTCAATGGTGAAGAATCACTTAAACAATTAAATAATTCTCACATCCGAATCCATATTCAGATATTCACCAAAATCGAATGGAATCGTCTTTGTCAGACACCCAACCAGTCCAGCAAGTTTCGTCCAAATCCGTCCACAACCTTTTGAGATATCTTGCTATGTATCGTTTTTGACCCTATCTTCAATGGTGAAGAATCACTTTAAAAATTCTCGTAGCCGGATCCGAATCCGGATTTTCACCAAAATCTAATCATTTCGTCCTTGTCACATATGTTACATCTCTGCCATATTTTGTCAAAATCCGTCCACAAATTTTTGAGATATTTTGTTCACAAATAGACAGATAAACAAACAAACAGACAAATAGACAGGGGTGAAAACATAACCCTCCATCCACCTTTGGTGGTGGAGGAAATATTTCTCGTATCCGAATCCATTCTCAGATCTTCACCAAAACCGAATCGAATCGTCCTCGTCACACACCCAACCTTTCCACCAAGTTCCGTCCAAATCCATCCATAACGTTTTGAGATATCCTGCTATACGTATATCGATTTTGGCCCTATCTCCCAATGATGAAGAATCACTTTTAAAATTCTACTATCCAGATCCGAATCTTCACCAAAATCTAATCATTTTGTCCTTGTCACGTACACTACCTCTCCGCCAAAATTCGTCCAGAAAAGTCCACAACTTTTTGAGATATCTTGTTCACAAACAGACACAGACAGGGGTGAAAACATAACCTCCATCCACCTTCATTGGTGGAGGTAACAAATTAGATGGCATCAAGTGGCTGTGGGATTAACAGATTCAATATAAGGGAATGTAAATATGAGCAACAACATGAGCTCTGAGAGAATTAATGATCACTCTGAAGGAATAGAGGTAAGTGTGGGGCTGGATAAACAGAGAGGCCATTCCAAAGGCCATGGAGATTAGAACATTTTGGCACCCAAAAGGGTTATTCATTCATCTTTAACACACAACCTTATATCTCTGTGAATTGAAGCCTAATCCATCAAACTTTATTTCCATAAAGCTTTTGCTTCATCAGACTTTACAAATTCGCCATAGGTATTAACTGCAAGCAATAGTGTTTCATCTGATGAAAGTTTGCTTTTAGCCAAAGCATGAGGACACTGCATTTCTAAAATAGTAATAAACTTAAAACTATGAAGTAAAAGGATATATGTAGTTAAAAATAAAAATGCTGAGTTCGTCTTCATCAGTGTTGTTCCAAGATAGCATTGTTTATGACAAATGATGTAGAGAAGACCATGATATTAAAATTGCATTTAACTTGTATATTCATGCCTGCTTAGGCCCACGTTCATAATGTTTCCCGCTTAGCAGGGTATGGGTACAGATGACAAGACCCTCGTGCGGATTATGGTGTCCCGCTGTGAAATAGACATGCTCGACATCCGTCACGAGTACAAGGAAGCTCATGGAGAGTCGCTCTATGCTGCAATCAAGGTGCAATTTTGTTGAACTTTAAAATATATTTTTTCTTTAAAAAATTTCAGTTCTTTCTGCTCAATTTATTCTGGATAAACTTGCAAAGAGGATTTCACAGGCCTTAAATGGATGGCAAACAAATGGATATGAGTAAACCTCTTAACTTAAACAGTAGGCTACTTGGCCTTACTCCACCAAATCACATGAAGCATTCACCCAACATGCTCCTGGCCATGGCTGTCTCTGGTTAGTCCAGAGATGACAATTATTCATTTTTACCCCTACAGCTTGAACCGGTCCAAACCCGATGGGTGTTTTTTAGGAGACACCATCTCCTTGCTGGACGGCCGTTTGTTTCCTCCGGGAGTTCATCTGCCCTTTGCCAGGTGGTGTTTTTGGTCCTGGCAGGGGGTCACAGTCACCTTCCCCACTAGTAAAGCCAGCGAGAGGTGTCGGTTTAGTCGCCAATAACCCCACCACGCGGCAGGTAGCACCGGGTTACATGTTATGGACAGAAAGACTGACCTGACCAAAAAAAGAAAAAAAAGAAAAAAAAGAAACTTCCCCAAAAGATTAATTATAGTCTTTCAAAGTGTGATTAAATCGCTAAATTACAATGGCTTTCCCTTCATTATAATTACCGTGTAATGTAATACAGTAGTACCATTATCTTTAAGAAAATCCAAAAATGTTTTCTTATAAATCTCTGTTCCTTCATCAGTTCATAATTTAATTGGTTTGCTTTTGCTTTTGAAAAATATATTTATGGAAGCATCCATGTGACTCCTTTTAATCTCTGTGATTATGGGTTTACATAATCATCAGCTAAATCCACTCTTTTTGTTTGCTCCTCAATCTATAACAATGATATCATCAGAGCTGAAACGATTTTTGGATTTTTTTTTGGTTTTGTTTGTGTGTACATAGTCAAGGCTCGTGGAAGACCTAGTGCACTGAAAGGATCAGGCCAAAAGGAACAGCATAGAGAGGGGGGGGGGGGGGGGGGAGGGGACACCAACAGCAGAGCGGAAGGCTAAGACAGAGCGAGGCAGACAAACAATGTGTTACATATTTATGTGAATGTATGTGAATTACCATTCAGGTCTTTGCTTATCCATGTTTAGTAGATTAAGGGTTGTTGTGGTTGGAGGGTCAGGAGCCCTTCTGAAAAGTGTCCGGAAACGGAAGTGACCGGAAACGGAAGAGGAAAAGACACGAGGAAGAAAGCGACGAGTAGTATTCTTCCTCGCCCCGCTCCGACGAAAGGTGGGATCGACCTTGCGCTGCGTGGAAAAGCGGCGTTCCGAAGCCCGTCTGGCGAGAGGAATTACCGGGACGTGTACCTGCCCGGTGGAGACGTCAAGTTGACGTGGGGCCGTGCATCGACCCCGCGTCTGGCACCGTTCGCGGCACCGTCTAAACAGACGCGTGCGGGTCGCACCTTGGGGCCTAACGCGCCTTGCAAGCGGCGTGGGGCTTTTGGCTTGCTCTACCGTACCCGCTTCGCGTGGCCACGAGGGGCTGCAGCCACGGTGCCTGGTACGATACCTGCCCGGTGGAAAAACGTCCACCCGGGGTTCGTTCAACCGCCCGAGTGCGGCGACGCCGACCAGTATCTTGGTCAGGAGGGGCCCAGAGACATTGTGAGGAGCAGAGACCAAAAGGGGGTCGTGAGTACCGAAGTGAACACACATATATAAGATGGCCATCTTAATCATATAGGGGATTGATTATGGATTGGGAATTGTTGATGGTGGTTTGCTATTGATTGCTCGGGGAAAATCTCCGTGGTTGTATCATTGAAATTGTATGGTGTCATTACCATTGAAATATATCCTTGAACATCAGTTTTCTCTTGGGTGGAATTCATATGGATTGCGTGGCGAAAGCGCATATATAATACAACTTTCTGGCGAAGTTCCTCTCAGGGTCCGGGGGTCACCGAGACCAGGTATTCACCGAGGGGACCACGTAACAGAATTGGGGGCTCGTCCAAATTACGATTACGCAATTGGGTCTACGTCCGGGATCTAAAAGTGTATTTGTATAAAATAATAAAATAATATTTTTATTAATTAAAATTTATTAATTAAGTATTAATTGGAAAATTTTTGGGGAAATTGGGGTAAAGTCTTGGGTGAAGGTTAACAGGTGTTAACGATAGTCACCATGGCGTTTGTGGCACAGAACTTTGGGGTAACACCGAGTGAGGCACAGTTCCGAGCGTTACTAAAGTCGGACCTCTTGAAATTGGCCAAACATTTTAACTTGGAGGTCCGAACTAATTTGAGGAAGGCAGAGTTGCAGGCCACGGTGATACAATCTATGGTGGGATTAGGAACATGGGACGAGTTAGCCTGGGAGTGGCTACCCGAAGAACCAGAAGACGTTGAGCTCCGGAAACTGGAGTTGCAATTACGGAGCCAGGAACGGATTAAAGAAGAAGAAAGGAAAGCAGAAGAGAGGAGAGAAGAGAAACAAGCAGAGGAAAGGAGAGGGGAACGAGAACTCCAGGAAAGGTTAAAAGAAGAGGAAAGGAAAGCAGAAGCGAGGAGAGAAGAGAAACAAGCAGAGGAAAGGAGAGTGGAAAGAGAACTCCAGGAAAGGTTAGAAGGGAGAAAAGCAGAGGAGAGGAGAGCTGCAAGGGACCTCGAAGCAGAGGAGAGAAAAGCGGAAAGGGAATTAAAGGAACGTGACATGGAGCTTCAGCAAGAAATCAAATTCAAGGAGCTGGAGTTAATGAGAGAACGGGGAGAGGCACCACCCTTGCTGACGGGGTCGACACCTAACCAGAAAACCTGGGATGTGGGCAGACATGTGAGGCTGGTTCCACCGTTCAGTGAAAAGGAAGTCGCGAAATTTTTTCCACACTTTGAGAAAGTGGCTCGACAATTAAACTGGCCGGAGGAGGCCTGGACCATACTCGTGCAAAGTGTGCTGGTGGGGAAAGCTCAGGAAATTTATTCGGCGCTACCAATGTGCAGATTATGAGGTACTGAAGAAGCACATCCTCAAAGCCTATGAGTTGGTTCCGGAAGCCTACAGGCAAAAATTCAGGAATGCCAGGAAGAGGGAGAGTGAGACCCATGTGGAGTTTGCCAGAGTGAAAGAAAACATGTTTGATCGGTGGTGTGAGTCAAAAGGAGTCGGGAAAGACTTCGAAACATTGCGGGACTTGATCCTGGTGGAGGAATTCCAGCAGTGTGTCCACGAGGACATCAAAGTGTACCTGCAGGAAAAGAAAGTACCAAAGTTGTGGGACGCAGCCACCATGGCAGATGATTATGCTTTAACCCACCGAATAGGGGTCCACAAACCTAACTCCTCACCTAGACTTCAGCAGGGGAGTTATGGAACACCCGGTGCGGAGAACGACCTTACATGGCGGTGGCCTCGAGATGATTATGGGGACAACTATGATACCCCAACGGTTAGAAATCCGAGGGCTACGGGCCCAAGACAAACTTATTTTTCGGGGGGCTCAAGGCCGACCCCGAGGTTCTCCCCCGGGCCTACTTGTGCTTTTTGCCATAAAACTGGACACTTGATGTCCCAATGTTACCTCCGGAAAAGGGAGAACCCGGAACGGAATCAGTCTAGTGCGACTCCGAATGCACTGGCAAGTGTGAGAAATCATTCTTGGAGAGCAGAGCTGGGGGAAGATTCCCCTGTCAAAGGTACGGCGTCCCGGGAGAACCTGGTTCAGGAGGGCTTCAAACATTTCATTTCAGAGGGGTTCGTGTCGCTGGATGGCGACCCGAGTAACCAGAAGCCAGTTAGGGTATTGAGGGACACAGGAGCCCACCAATCGTTGATGCTGGAGGGCATTTTGCCATTGTCGGAGAAGACGGCAACTGGGGTTAGTGTGCTTTTACAGGGGGTCGGGGGCTATGTTAAAGCTCCGCTTCATGTCATCCAGTTGAGTTCTGAGTTGGTATCTGGGCCGGTCACCGTAGGCTTACAAGCCACCCTTCCTGTGGAGGGAATCTCTTTTATTATCGGGAATGATTTGGCCGGGGGGCGAGTTTCGGGTAATCCAATAATGGTGGACAAGCCCAGTAAGAAAAATAACACCACTCGGTTAGAGATGGAGATTCCGGGTATCTTTCCATCCTGTGCAGTGACTCGGGCTATGGGTAGAAAGCACGCGGAAGAGAAGGAGGAAGAAAGAGAGGGGGAGTTGGAACCCTTAGAGGTACGGGAAGACAACTCGGAAAAGGGAAATAACCAGGGGAGGGATTCCCAGGAATTTCGAGAAATGGTAGCGTCTGGAACGCAAGGGGACGTGGAGTGTCCGTCGGAGACCGCGGAGAACGAAGTGGAGCAAACCGCGCTGGTCCGAAGGAGACTAGTGGAAGAACAACACGAAGACTCGGAGATCCAGAGGTTAATTGAGAAAGCCGTTACGGAAGAAGAGGCTACGAAGATACCTGTGGGGTATTTCATGAAGGGGGAAAACCTAATGAGGAAATGGAGGCCCCCGGAGGTGCCCGCAGACGATGAGTGGAAAGTTCACTATCAGATTGTGGTGCCACCGCTGTACCGGAAGGAGATCTTGAGTTTGGCACATGAGACCCCTTGGGCCGGGCACCTGGGAGTGAACAAGACCTGTGACAGGATATTGGTACATTTTTTCTGGCCGGGACTGCGACGGGATGTGGCGGAGTTCTGCAAGTCCTGCCATTCTTGTCAGCTGGTGGGAAAGCCGAATCAAAAAATCCCCACCCGCCCCGTTAAAGCCAATTCCAGCTTTTGAAGAGCCATTCAGCCGAGTCATTGTGGACTGTGTGGGCCCTTTACCCAAAACCAAAGCTGGACATCAATACTTACTGACCACCATGTGCGCGTCCACCAGGTTCCCCGAGGCAGTGCCTCTGAGGAAAACAACGGCGGCAGTTATTGCAAAGGCCTTGATTAAATTTTTCACTTGGGTTGGTCTACCTAAGATCATCCAATCGGATCAGGGGTCCAATTTCATGTCCACACTGTTCCAGCAAGTGGTACACCTGTTGGGGGTGGAACAAGTAAGATCCAGCGCCTACCATCCCGAGAGCCAAGGGGCCCTGGAAAGGTTTCACCAGACTTTAAAGAATATGATCCGAACGTATTGTTTGGAATGTGCCAAGGATTGGGATGAAGGGATACCCCTATTGTTTGCGGCGAGGGAGTCCGTGCAGGATTCCTTGGGATTCAGTCCGTTTGAACTGGTGTTTGGACACGCAGTGCGGGGACCATTGAAATTGGTGAAAGAACAGTGGTTACTACAGGAGTCCCGGACACCGATGGTGGAGTATGTGTCCACAGTGAAACACCGATTGGCAAAGGCGTGTGAGGTGGCACGACGGAACTTGAGAAGGGCCCAGGGGAAAATGAAGGAGAGACATGACAAGACCTCGCAGATAAGGAATTTCAGTCCTCAGGACCGGGTGTTAGTATTGCTGCCCGTTCCAGGTCAGCCCCTCCAGGCTATATATTTCGGTCCTTATGCAGTGGAGGAGAGGGTGAATGAGACAGATTACGTGGTGACCACTCCCGACCGACGAAAAAAGCGACAGTTGTGTCATGTCAACCGACTGAAGAAATATCATGAGAGGGAACCGGTGGAAGACGTAGTTCCTGTCTCACCGGTCGTACCGGTGAAAATGGACGGAAACGCCGGTGTGAAGTTTGATAACTTGGATGACCAGGCCTGCCCCAAATTGACGAACACCGAAGTGTTGAGTCATTTGGATGAGAAGTTAGGTCATTTAACAAGGGAACAGTAAGGACAACTGTCCAGCCTAATGTTCGAATTTAAACATTTGTTCACAGATGTACCTGGTCGTACGGACTTAGTATATCATGATATCGAGGTGGGGGAGGCCACTCCAGTGAAACAACACCCCTATCGGATGAACCCGGTGAAGATGGAGTATCTTCGGAAGGAGATGCAATATATGTTGGACAATGACATCATCGAACCAAGCAACAGTGAATGGAGCTCCCCATGTGTGTTGGTTCCGAAACCCGATGGCAGCTTCCGGTGTTGTACAGATTTAAAACGGGTGAATGCAGTGACCAAGACCGACTCCTATCCGCTCCCGAGGATTGACGACTGTATTGATCGAATAGGCCCAGCTAAATTTGTTACCAAATTTGACTTGCTGAAAGGGTATTGGCAGATCACTCTTACCGATAGAGCCAAAGAAATCTCAGCTTTGGTCACTCCGAATGGGTTATATCAGTACAAGGTCCTCCCTTTTGGGTTGAAGAACGGGCCGGCTACATTTCAACGACTGATTAATAGGCTCATTGCAGACCTGGAGGGGGTGGAGGCATATCTGGATGATGTAATCATCCACACCATGACCATGGAAGACCACATTAAGCAAATCCATGCATTTTTTCAGACGATGTCCGAGGCAGGTCTGACCATCAACTTAGCCAAGAGTGAGTTTGTAAGAGCACAGGTAGTGTTCCTCGGCCATGTAGTAGGGCAGGGTCAAGTACAACCAGTGACCGCCAAGGTAGAAGCTATCGATCGCTTCCAAGTCCCAAAGGGGAAGAAAGAGCTGATGAGATTCTTAGGTATGGCGGGGTGGTACCGGCGGTTCTGTAAGAATTTTTCGGATGTGGTAGCCCCTTTAACGAGTTTGTTGAGAAAGGAGACCCCATTCGTTTGGGATGGCAAATGTCAGGCGGCCTTTGCCCATGTCAAAGCGATACTAATGAGCTCTCCGGTCCTAACCGCTCCGGACTTTCAAGCACCTTTCAAGTTGTTGGCCGTAGATGCAAGCGATGTGGGGGCTGGAGCGGTCTTGTTACAGGAAGATGAGGATGGGGTGGACCACCCCGTGTGCTACTACTCCAAAAAGTTCAATAAACATCAGGCAAATTATGCCACCGTGGAGAAAGAGACCCTGGCTCTCCTGCTAGGGCTTCAACATTATGAGGTGTATTTAGGAATCACGTCCTTTCCCATAAAGGTCTTTACGGATCACAACCCCTTAACCTTCATTCAAAGAATGAAAAATAAAAATCAGAGGTTGATGAGATGGAGTTTGGCTTTGCAGGGGTTCAACTTGGAAATTGAACATGTACGGGGCCGGGACAATGTCGTGGCGGACGCTTTGTCCAGATTGAGTTAATCTGGGGGGGGTTGAGTTATCTGGTTTGTTTCTCCAAATTGGCCGGCAAAGAAAGTTTTCGCTGGGTTCAAACTTTCTTTCTTGAAGGGGGGGAGTGTTACATATTTATGTGAATGTATGTGAATTACCATTCAGGTCTTTGCTTATCCATGTTTAGTAGATTAAGGGTTGTTGTGGTTGGAGGGTCAGGAGCCCTTCTGAAAAGTGTCCGGAAACGGAAGTGACCGGAAACGGAAGAGGAAAAGACACGAGGAAGAAAGCGACGAGTAGTATTCTTCCTCGCCCCGCTCCGACGAAAGGTGGGATCGACCTTGCGCTGCGTGGAAAAGCGGCGTTCCGAAGCCCGTCTGGCGAGAGGAATTACCGGGACGTGTACCTGCCCGGTGGAGACGTCAAGTTGACGTGGGGCCGTGCATCGACCCCGCGTCTGGCACCGTTCGCGGCACCGTCTAAACAGACGCGTGCGGGTCGCACCTTGGGGCCTAACGCGCCTTGCAAGCGGCGTGGGGCTTTTGGCTTGCTCTACCGTACCCGCTTCGCGTGGCCACGAGGGGCTGCAGCCACGGTGCCTGGTACGATACCTGCCCGGTGGAAAAACGTCCACCCGGGGTTCGTTCAACCGCCCGAGTGCGGCGACGCCGACCAGTATCTTGGTCAGGAGGGGCCCAGAGACATTGTGAGGAGCAGAGACCAAAAGGGGGTCGTGAGTACCGAAGTGAACACACATATATAAGATGGCCATCTTAATCATATAGAGGATTGATTGTGGATTGGGAATTGTTGATGGTGGTTTGCTATTGATTGCTCGGGGAAAATCTCCGTGGTTGTATCATTGAAATTGTATGGTGTCATTACCATTGAAATATATCCTTGAACATCAGTTTTCTCTTGGGTGGAATTCATATGGATTGCGTGGCGAAAGCGCATATATAATACAACTTTCTGGCGAAGTTCCTCTCACGGTCCGGGGGTCACCGAGACCAGGTATTCACCGAGGGGACCACGTAACAAATGGATGTGGTGAAAATGGGGGGGGGGGCAGGAGAGGTTGCACAAGATGGATACAGAAGGGAAGCTCTCAGAAGGGAAAGCTGGAAGTTTCGAAGTTGGAGAGATTGGGGTTGGGGTAGTGGTTGGTTAATGAGGGTATAAAAGATCATGGCTTTGGATTGGGGACAATCTCAGATGGTGGTGAGCAGCTGGCTTGAAGATCTAGAGGGAAGAATGAGATTACAGAGAATGTGGAAGTTGGTTCCACAGGTGGGGAAAAAAGGGGCACCCAAGGCTGGAGTTGGCATTGGATGGTGTAGGTGGAGGGTTTGGAGAGCAAGTTGGAATGCCAGACTGTATTGAAAATTCAAGATATGTTGTGAGAGACAGCTCTGATGTCATGTCTGATATTGATGTTCTCTATTCATTGTTGGGAGAGTAGAAGCAGCATGTCCAAGGTAGTGACCTGGTCTGAATCCGAAGATGAGGCTGTTGGAGAAAAGGTAGAATTCTATGTTAATTGTGATGATGGATTCCATGACCGTGCTGATGATTGGAAGTAAGCTCTGCACTTTCTTTATTAAAAGTTAGGAAGCTCATGGAGAGTCGCTCTATGCTGCAATCAAGGTGCAATTTTGTTGAACTTTAAAATATTTTTAAACCTTTTTTTTTTTCAGTTCTTTCTGCTCAATTTCTTCTGGATAAACTTGCAAAGAGGATTTCACAGGCCTTAAATGGATGGCAAACAAATGGATATGAGCAAACCTCTTAAGTAAAACAGTAGGCTAGGCGCTTGTGTATTGTACCCTAATGGAGGGAGAGAGTGACGGTAAGAATAAGACAAGGGTGACTTTGACAGCTTTGGAATGTAGTGCAGCAGATTCATTGCATGGAGAATGCTTAAGATGGCAGGTCATTATATTTTGCATTGTCAATTATGGAGCAGAATCGATTCTGTTAACCCCCACAGCAGTATTAAAAACAGACTGAGGGACAACTATTGAGGACGCCTCTTTGCGGTGGTTGTACCCCCCTCGAGATATGTTGTAATATGTTTTAAAATCTATACTGTACTCTGTTTGATTATCTTCTTCTCTACTTTAAAATGTCATCACATTTGGAAGCATATTTATAAGCATAAGACTCTCTCTTTCTCTCTTTGTTTGTATGTATTTATCTGGGCTCGATGTCCGCTTGTCCGAGAAGAACTTAGGACAAACGCCTTAAAAATATGAGCCGTTTTTATTACGGAGCAGTTACACATGCGGGAGAATAGGATGACACGAAACTGGCCGGTCCTTTCTCGAAATATATTTACCAGCGCATCCTGTTTATATACACGGGTTAGCGCAAAAAAAGATAAGATATCTCCGCTGGGAGCTTGCCCAGAAGCTTTAGTCACGTGCTCATAGCATCACACCAATCCCCTCAAGGTTCACCCTTATCAGTTGCGGAGGCCATTACACTTTCAGACAAGCATTCCTGTGTTCATTTCGTATGAAAAGTGCAAGTTGGCTTTGCATCGGAGATGCAATAACATATTTGAGAGAACATCGACCTACATTCTTTTCTAAAAGAATGCAAGGCCAAATTAAAATGGAAGTAAAAAATGAAATTACTTCTACATATTTATAAGCATAAGACTTTGAAGTTACAAACTCCAAACTCGGGGTACAAATACAAATTTGTTTGGGGGCTTCGGGGGGGTGGGGGGGGGGGGGTTAACATAGGCTACGTGGCCATGGCCCCATGCAGGGGTGTGGGATGAGTTGAGGTGTAGGCGGGCATAAACTGTCTATGTAAATGTGTACTGTGTAGCACCACCTGGTGGTGGTGGCAGAGGGTATTAGTTTCATTTTTTATACCTGGGCAACGCTGAGGTTAAAGCACTCTTTGCACGGGTAAATTTATTTTGGCCAACCAGTCCGTGGGTGGGACTCGCCTGCCGAAAGATCTTCCCCATCGTACCTGATTGGTGTTCTGGTACTCTGACCCCCTGGTGACACCTGCTGATTGGCCCTTACAGTTCTGGCATGCTGTCTTGGTTGGGATGATGGATCTGATCAAAAACTATCTTTCTATTTTTTTTAATGTTTTTATTTTATTTTTGCATATGCACAAAGTTTGAATTATCCCAGTGTCCATGGCCAATCGATTTAATGAGCAATTTGTTGTCTGCATCATTGCATCTATTTTGCAGTTGGAGATGACATTCTTGACATGTTGATTTTAATTCATATCCTTATAATCCCATGTATGTTGAGGGCTTTGCAAGGTTTAATTGGCTAATTGTCATGTTAAAACTTTGGTAAGAATTTTGAAGAGTAATCAAAATTATGTGCAAGACAAATTCAAAAAGTTGTACAAATGAGTTGGTCACAATAGTCCAAGTTATCCTTTTTATTGTAGCATGGCTTGGACTATTGTATTGTTTAAGCTTTTTTTCAATACCACACCTACTTTATATGGATCTGATGCCAAATTGGAAATAACACACTCCCTCATATGATGCACCTTTTTACGCCCCTAGGGAGACACATCTGGGGATTATCGGAAAATCCTGCTGGAGCTGTGTGGAGGCGACGATTGAGCCGGTGCATTTGGAGTGTCCTCTTACTGACAGATTTATGTAATGAACATTTATTTTGGTGAATTTTTAATTTTTGAAACTTGTAATCTCCACCTATGATTGGTTAATGAGATTGGTACATCTCTTTCTAGTTTTTCTCTGGTGGTCTGCCTGAGGGTGGATTCTTTCACTCGGGCGACTCTATCCTCAGATTTCCTTTTCATTCCAGCATTGCGGCCTTCTTTCTTCAGTTCATCAAGTAGTCATGTTTTTTGCCTCCCTCTCTGTGGTTTACCTTCCATTCTTCCTTCTATAACTTTCTTCAATAGGCCTTCCTCTCTCACAGTTTGTCCAATATATTTTCTCTGTCTTTTCCTTATAGTTTTCAACAGAGCTCTGTCTTAATCCAACATTTCCAACACAAACTCTTTACTCTTTCCAGCTGATTTTTCTGCATCCTTCACCATTTCCATGTATTAAAGTATATCAAAAACATCTATCTGCCCTTCGTAATGTGTCTTCCCATGCATACAATAATACACTCCACAACAAATTCTTAAATATGCTTTTCTTTCCATATTGATATAGCTGCCTTGACATCAGCATCTTCCCCTTGGCAAAAGAGTATTTTTATGCCTCCGCAGCCGAATGCGTCTGAGGCATTACAAACTTAGGTTGTCCATCCGGCTGTGTGTTCGTCCGTGCGTGCATGCATAGGTAGCAGATTATTGTTACCATGATAACTCGTGAACCCTTGAAGGGATTTTGTCCAAACTTGGTACAACTTTGTACGATGACTGGCTGGTCGTTGCAGTTGATGCCTGCAAACCTAATCCTTTATTCCTTTACTTGACTTTCCCCTGTACACTTCCCCATTTATCCATTCATATACTCCCCCATGCTTTTTCACCCACTTCCTTCTTTACCCACTTCCCCCTCTATTTATCCACTTCTCCGTCTACCTATTCACGCAGTCTGCCAAATCCTTTGGGTCATCCCTGAGTCTACTTCAAATTGAGCAATTTCAGTTATTCTGTGGCACAATCTACTTTCATCGAGTTGATGGGTGAGTGGTGATCATAACGATTAACAGAGCTAATAAATGGCAATAAACAATTGCTGGACTGAATGTACCTATGAGGTGGCAGGATGATCTAGAGGTACGCACACTCACCTCTAAGCTGTGTAGCCTGGGTTTGAATTTCAGTGCAGGTATAAACAGTTATCCGGGTGATTCATGATTGCTTGTGTTTTTCAAGTTGGGCTGAAGCAAATGGGTGTTGTGCAGAGATGTTAATTAAAACATAATTTAAAAAACAAAAAGTATAGTATGATAATTTGCTCACTTTAACGTGTTAAACCCCAAGTTGAGCAGAACCATCTCAACTTTCTAAAAAAAAAAATACTACACACCCCAACTACAACCACCAAGTTTCAACTCATTCAGTCCAGCAGTTTAGGAATGCATAGACTATCGACAGACAGAGGTGGGCAAGCTTTGTATAATAGATGCAAAGATGAACTGATTAGATTTTGGGGTCAAACGTTGTTGTCATGTGATCTTTAATTGAAAATCTTTGTTACCACAATAACGTGTGAACCACATAAGGGATTTCGACCAAACTTGGCACAAGCATGGACTGCAATACAAAGATGAAATGATTCCATTTTGGGTTCTGCAGGTCAAAGGTCATTTGCCCTTTAAATCATTTTTCCGATCCTATCTCGAGTTATAAGCATCCGATGTTTTCTCTCTCCTACTTTTGCCTCTCGTGTGACCTTTAATTGATATTGGGTTGACATCTAACACGGGCAGAGGCATATCCATTGACGCATTCACATCAAATTATATTTTCACAATTTTTATTTTGACACATTCTCTGATGTAGTACTGTCAAATATATTTAAACTGGGTAACTTGCTCCAATGCCATCTGTTAACTGCAACTGATGTTGCTTCCAATAACTCTTGAAATGTTCACAACCATTTTCTTCACATTGATCTTGATCTCCTACCCTTCAACTACGCTGTTCAAGTTGTTTACAATGCTCTTATAGCTTCAGAACTGCTTAAAGGTCACATCTAAAGCTTTCCAAATGCATAATACATTTGTTGTTAATTTTCATGCTGTGCAAACATCTTGCTTCCCTTTGGACCAGAGTTATTTTCTTTGTCACTTATGTAGCTACTGGGCCATACATATCTGCACAGCAGCTGGTAGGTGTGACACTCTCGTTACTTCACTGCTGTCAAATAAAGCCACTGATGCTGTTACCTGCACTATAGTACGATGCCAGAGGAAGATAGACCAGAGGAGATGGGATAAAAAGTAAAATGGAGAATATCAACTTGCCTGTGCTGAGAGCAACAGGCTTTGTGCTTCGGTCCCCACAATGTCGAGGGCTTTAGATTCATAGAATTGAGGAGAAAGAGATGATGCTAAGACCCCAGCCCAAATGGGACGGCCAGATTCCATTGACCTATTGTATGGACAAAGGTTGTGAAAGCTGTGAGTCGTTACTTAAAATAAGAAAACGGGTGTTACTTTACCCATGTGACGTGTGACATGTCCAATCGAACCCACTTGGATCCCACATTATTTTGAAATAATTCATGAACTTCAGTATGCAGATAACTGTGCACCAATTACTCACACCATTGAAGATCTTAAACAAACTAAGATCTATTTGGCGAAATTCTGGCAAATTTTAATTTAATACTGTTGCGGTTTTGCAATAAAGGCAAACCCCCTATAGTTAATTGCATGACAACATGTAGCCTGCAGAAGTTAGTTATTTCTTATTAAATGTAAAGATTAGCTCCCCTCCCAATGTTTAGTAATCCACACCAATATGCGTTGAGTTTGGCAGGATTCCAACCCCCTCGTACTGGTGAACAAAGACGTTGGTTCATGTGCAGGAAGGCGTGGCTAAAAGAACAGGCCATGTGACCAACAAGCGACCAATGACTGGTCGCCTGCTGGTTACCTATCAGGTCGAGCCTACGTCACCAGCGAGCAACCAATGAAGGGTCGTGGACACGTCACCGGCAGGACCAATGGTGGGTTGTAAAACCTCCCCGGATGAAAGAGGGAAGGAGGAATGAATCCTTCCGAGAGGGAGGCAGGGCTGAATGACCGCATGTGACCAATCTCGGCCAATGGGAGGCCGTGGAACCTTGTAGATTCTAGAAGGACAATCCACCCGATAAAGGTCCGTGCTCATCGTCATTGAAGCTCTCTCTCTCGTTCCTCTTGAAGCTGGCTATCTGACGTGCTGGTTTGTCCTTCCTGTGCTGATTCTTCATTCGAGCTGAGGTTGTTGCCTGTGCTGAATCGTTCCTGGAGCAGGGATCGTCGTTCGTGCTTCGTCCTTCAAACCTTCCTTCATCCAAGCTGCACGTCCGGATCGAACCGCGCGCTGCGCACAGAAGCGGCCACCTTCGAGTCCGCATCAGCACGTCGATCGGTACGAGGTTAACCTGTGTGTTTCATTCTCAGTGTGTATGTGCAAGGTGCCTGTCGGGATCTCGGCTAGGTAAGAATTGATAACCCTGCCTCTTGTCTCGTTTTCTGTGCCTTGTAAATAAAGGGTACATTTTGTTGTTCTCAATCTGTTCGTATCATCTTTTCTTTATTGGCCGAGCATCGTCCGAACGGAGTTGACTTTAATCAGGCCCATAAATTACGCAAGATGACGCCGCGACCCACACCGTGCGATCCGCTCGGCACAACATAAGGTGTGGGAACGCGAGAGTTCAATACCCGGTCTTTCTGGCCGGTCTTTGAAGGTATTTGGGTTTAGTGACCAGCAACCCTTCGGCGTGTGGCTGGGAGACTGGCGATTGAAGTTGCTTCGCAACCCATCTACCACGAGCTTAGTCGTGGCCTGTGGACTCGGGGTCTGAGGGGGAAACGGGGTTATAACCCCCCCCCCCCCCCTTAGTACGTCGACAGACCCGGGATCCGCAACAATATTGTCAAGAAAAGCAAAATCATGAAAATTTTAGGATGTATTCTGATTTTCCGATAATTCCATGCCAACATTCATGAAAACTTCCTGGTTTTGGATATCGTGGAATATGCAGGTCTGGTCTGCTTAGTGTTTGTTTGGGGGGAGATGCGCATCACGTGACTGCTACAAGTTGAGACTGTCGTTTTCATCATCATCTCTATATTCAACGAGACGGGATGTAGTACAAGCAGGACATTTCAAGTGCAATGGAAGAAAGACGATGAATGATCGGAACATTTGAGCCAAATACATTGCATTTACCTCGCATAAATCAGTCATGTCGGCATCTGATAAGTTTTACTGTTGTTTGTTTTTAACAATATCAAGTCACGATACAACATCCAAATTAGTCATGAAACACAAAAGAACGATGCAAGTCTTTGTTTCAAAAAATATTTCAACTTCAAGACTAACTGGAACGGCACACAGTGGAGATAGACTAGGCCAATTTTTCAGCTATGCGTATTGTTGTAGTCTGTAGTGTATGAGGAATTTTTGAGGAAAAGTTGGTAAACAGACTTTTTAACTCTTTATTTGCAGAATCCAAATATGCTGTTTACCAGGCTGGCATGTGACTCATTCATCCTGAAAAATGCAAAAAAAACATGCAAGTCGTGGAAAGAAAATATTCACATGGAGCACAGATCTATGAAACAATAAACACAGCTTATTCTTATTATCATCATTATTAATATTATTATTACTACTATTATTACTTGCAAAATCGAAGATTTTTCCAAGTATGTTGGTCCGTTGCGTTTCTCTATCTGTTTGTCACCGGCCTACACGTCACAATTCTAACCCGATAATCATGAAACTTCAAGTTGTAGAGGTCGCCACAATTGAGAAGCCCATTGATTTTGAGGTCAAAGGTCATCTGAAGGTCAAATTTCTAAAATCTCCATTTTAAATGCTATTGACTTGAAAATTGAACAGCATTTGCACATTGAGTCACTGAATTGGGAAATGAAGTATTTTTGAGGTCAAAGGTCAACTCAAGGTGAGACTTCTAAAATCAATATTCATCTAAAAATCATCACTTTTTGTCCTATTGTTCTGAGATTTGATGAAGATCGTCAATTTTGATCTTGATGAAATGGACAATTTGCTGTGTCAAATGCAACCTTTTTTCGGGGGGGGGGGGGGTGGATTTTGGAAGTATCGTGCTCTGCATGACATCTTCTTTTTATTATATTGTCTAATTATATTAATATAATTAATTATATTTATATAATATTGTTTAATTAATGATATTAATATAATTATATTGTCTACAGGTCGCACAGGATCTGCCAGCAACCCTCTTCTGGTGAAATTGCCAAAATCAAGACTCTTTGCTCACCTTCACTCCTTTACTCCCACCTCAGGAACAAACTCCCTCACTCTCTTCAATCCCACTCCTCCCTCCAGGTCTTTAAAACAGAAATACCGACTTTTTTCCTGGAAGTTCTAGCAGTGTGTGTTTTATACCTCTCCCACCAAGCCCCTTCCCCCTTCCCATGCCTCCTCCCTTCCCCTCCCCCTTCCCATGCCTCCTTCCCCCTGCCCCCCCCCCCCCCCACCAAGCCCTCTCCCTCCCACAGATCTCCCTGTTTTTGTGTGATTCTCCCTCTCGTCTCTCTCTCCCCATCTTGTCTCCCGCTCCCTTTATTGTATGTTTTGTGTGTCCATCTGTTTTTTTTTTGTGATTGATGGTAGCTCCTACACGAGCCTCGATCTTGTATACAAAAAATATATACATATAAATATATATATTGCATTTCAGGTCAGAATGGAGTCGTTAATGCAAAGGACCAGCAGCTGGTGTGTAGCATATGAAGACTGCATTATTTGCCAGCAGAGTAAATCAGACAAACTTTTTGAAGCCACAGAAAAAGGACTATCGTCTCTTCGCGAAGCAACATGGGCACGCCACAAATTAAGAGACTAAAATAATCGTGATGTGATTGATAGAATCACATTCGTGCTAAGTGCTGATTCCTCGCAGGCTCGAGTGTGGCATAAAACGTGTTATGCTGTGTACAGGCTGGAGTTCCCCAAGGCAGTGTTCTGGGCCCTGTGCTTTTTCTGGTCTTCATCAATGATCTCTGACTCTTGAAAATCCTCTCTATCTCTTTGCTGATGACTCTACTCTGTCACTCCATTCTTCATCCCTCAGATCGGCAGTCTGCAGCCTCCTCACTCTCTGCAGACCTGGACAAAATCACAGACTGGGCAAACAAGTGGAACATGTCTTTCAATCCTGACAAATCGCACACTCTTACGATGTCTCTCCGAAAAGACCGACTGGACAACCCTCCCATCTACTTTCTGAATAATCCTCTCCAAAAAGTTCTGTCACTCAACCTTTTGGGTCTCACTATCTGCCATGATCTTTCCTGGGAAAACCACATTTCAAATCTGGCCTCCAAAGCCAGTCGCCGACTGGGCATCCTCCGTCGTGCGAAGTCCTTCCTTGGCACACCAGAGCTCGTCACCACATACAAGGCTTTCATCTGCAGCTCAATGGAATACTGCTCTCCCCTCTGGGCTGGTGCTCCTGCCTCACACCTAGCTCGTCTTCACGTTGTTGAAACCAAAGCATTCAGAATCATTGGAATCTCCCACGATGAAGCTAACTCCAAGGGCCTCTCACTCACTCACCGCAGGCAGGTTGGTGGTCTTTCCGTCTTCTACCGACTCCTCTCCGGCCTTGCCCCCCCCCCCCCCCCCCAGCTCTCTCTGGGCTCTGTCCCGCAAATATTCCTACAGGTCGCACAAGATCTGCCTGCAACCCTCTTATGGTTAAACTGCCAAAATCAAGACTCTCTGCTCTCCTTCATTTCTCTTTTCTCCCGCCTGTGGAACAAACTCCCTCACTTTCTTCAATCCCACTCCACCACCCTCCATGTCTTTAAAACAGCTGTTCACCACCATCTCTTATCTTCCCCCATCCAAAACCTTGATCTTTTCTACCCCTGCTAATTTCACCCCAATTCCACTTTTTTGAAATACCAACTTCTGTCCTGGAAGTCCTTGGTGTCCTTGTGTTTTATACTTCTCCCACCCACCCCCCTCCTCCCCTTCCCACGCCTCCTCCCCCCAAGCCCTCTCCCTCCCACACATCTCCCTGCTCTCAAATGTTGTGTTTGTGTGCTTCCCCTTCTCTCCCCATCTTGTTTTCCACTCCCTCCTTTTATATATTTTGTTTGTCTGGTTGATTTGTTTGTGAAGTAAATGTTAGCTCTTTCACGAGCCTCGATTCAGTATCCAAAAAAAAAAAAAAACAGACAACGGAAAAATCAAACGCTTTGAACAATCAACCAGTACTGAGAGTGCTCAAGTTTCAAAGGTTCAACCACTGCAGAAGCTCTGATTCGAAAGTGAAACTTTCTTCAGTAGCAACATTGAAAATGAGCAAGGAGATACTCGATTCTTCAAACTATGTCCAGCAGCTTCGTGTCCGTCTTGCTGGGGTACCTGATCTAATAGTTGCTGAAGGGAAGTATCACCCAAATTTCTGCAAGCAGTTCTTTCGAACCACAACTAAAATGAAGGAAGAAGCACAGAACACTGACCTACCAATGATCTAGCTGACCAAGGAGTTGAAATATGCTGTCGGTCAAGGTCACGTACTGGAACTTTCAGAAGTGTGGAATCGCTACTATGAACTTGCCATTGAAGCTGGAGTGAATGTTCCACAATCTTTTGTCAGCCGTCGAATGACATTTAGAGAACAACTTTCCACACACATGAGAGATGTATACGACTTCATCGTACGTACTACGTGGCCAAGCTACAGGTGATAGAAAAACTTTCTTGGTACCGAACAAATAAATGTTCTCACGTACCTATCTCCAAAATGACAAGCCGGAATGACGAGGAAATAATCTCTCCAGTTCCACAATTTAAGGCAAACGATGAGGAGTTCTTGTCAATGGTTCACATAGCACTGAAATTACGACCTGATATACTTGGTCAACCACCTCATAAAGGTCTGTCTGTCCACGAGGAAGATGCAATATCATGTGTACCAGAGAGCATGTACATGTTCATACGTCTTCTAATTGGTGGACAAGAAGTTTTTGAACACACGTCCTCGTCAGGTGCAGATGATGGTGATGAACTATTACCAGAAGAAGACACTGAAATGCCCAAAGAAAGTACTTATGACTTTGATTCTGAAGTACAGTCTCGTGTTCATAGGGTGTGTCAAGATTTAGTGTACATCACTTCTGGAGGTAAGAAGTGGACCCCAAAACATATTGGCCTTGCTCGCACTTTACACCAGGCAACACACTCGAAGCAACAGGTACAGTTATTTTATAAGGCGGGGCATACACTAAGTTATAGAGATGTCTTGCAGCCTGGTGGTGGCTTAGAGGTTAGGATGCCGGTTTGGGATCCTGGGTTTGAATCCTGGTCGATCGCTGAATTAACGCCAGGGGGGTTGACCCAGCCTGTCATCCTTCTGAGGTCTGCAAATTGAGTACCAGTTCACTGGTAATTCCCTGTGTGTCGCAAGAGGCGACTAACAGGGTTGGTGGCAGGACGGGCATCTGGCCATAAAACATTGCTTCAAATAGGGGACCACTGTGCCCAAAAAAGGCCAACCCCTATTCTGTGGGGAAAATGGCCTCTAAAGGTGGTTGTTGTTGTATTAGTAGGGAGGCAAAGTGGAAAAAGGAGGCCCAGATAACTTTTTAAAATCATTTCATATTAGAAGCTGGCATCCACCATGGATAGTTAGGCCATGGGGTGGTGCTTTGGACCAGGGTGGATGCCACCCCACATTTTTCCGAAAAGGGTCTTAAATTAACCCTTTTCACAAAAAACACAATTTGGAAAATAGTCCAAAATGTGGGGTGGATGTTTACATGATTGGTCATTACTAATTAACCAATAGTCACAAAGAAGCAAATGACCACTTATCTTGTAGCTACAAACATAATAGCTATAAGTTGATAGTAACAAATTTTCAATCAGTTGATTATTAAGGGCACCAGGGTCCAAAATGTCATGTGACCCTTAAAACCCCTAAATTTAGGGTACTGCTTAGTTTGAACCCCCAGAATAAATATTAACATTCAATATAGATCTTTAAAACAAATATTGCTTTGAAGTAGATATATGTGGGCAGTTCTTGAAAAAAGTCCTATTACTCAGTCTTAAAAGGGGTATGAATTAAAGAGGGTCAAAGTTGGCCCCTTTTTCACAAAAATCGAAAAAGATCAGAATTTCGGGTTTGTCAACTTTATTTTCAGCAAAGATCACATGGATACCACAGTTCGTAATTAGTTTGCATATTTGGGCCCTATGAGATGAGGATGTATTAGCAGATACAAGGGTCGGGGAGGAATTTGGACCCCTTTTAAAACCTAAATTATGTGTAGGGGCCTACAGCAACTTGTCATCATTACATTGCTGCAACAATTTATTCAAGGGCAATAAAATAATAAATTCTCCCCTAAAAGTGTTGCTTTCAGTTGGAGTCTGCACCTGGAGTCATTTGCAAAGATGTTGCCAATGTTCCATCAATATGATCACACAAATTATGCACGTTGGGGCACAGTCTACCTTGCGGACATGCGCAGCCTCCCACAGACGGCACCCTTGGTCCACCGCCAATTTGAAAATGGACAATTCTCCGTCAAGCCTTCAGAATCGAAGTTTTGTCAGGTTGCAACAGACCAAGCCTTAGAGCACATAAACAGAGTGGCCAAGGTATGTGGATGATTAGTTTGGATCACAAGGATTGATTCTGGGAGGGACAAATGGTGTTTAACTCTGAATGAAAAATTTGCCATATCTGATGCCACATTTAAAATGTTTAACATGGATATTGTTGATGTAAACAGTGACTGGGGACACCAAGAAGCTGGACCTGCTCGACGAGAACGTGACGAATCTGATACAAAGAAGTTGGTCCATGAACTGGAGCGCTTCCAAGTCTTTGAGAGTTTGTCCAATGAACTTGTTGTCATCACCACATCAGATGTGGCACCTGATGATATAGCCAGCGCTCTAATCAATGCAGAATCCATGGGAGAGAAGGCCTTGGAGGAGTTTGTCAAAGCACGACTCAAGGAAAAGTCAGGACTTTTATTCAAAAATGAAGCGCCATAAACCAAAAACACGAGAGAGCATGTACCATGTCAAAGTCTGAGATGGTGGAGGTAAAGAGAAGACCATAAAGGCTGACAGATCTTCGAAGAAGACTATTAGTTGCATCTCAGGGTGGTCGGGAAATCGACTTGAAGAGCATTTTAGAACATTAATCGAGTCCAGTCCCACTTTCCCTTGCATCTACCAATTTCAAATTAAATAAGGGCAATAAGGCAGACCTAGCTACACTACTGATTGAGGATGTGGATGTAAAAAGTGAGATTCCAAAGAGTGACAAGAAGTCCTGTGTAGTAATAGATGGACCAGCACTCATTCAGGTAACTGGAAAACCAGATTGTGCAAAGACATTTGGAGACTTGGCGGATGCATTCGTAACCAAGGTATTGAACAATTACAATGCCACATGTTGTAGAGTAGATGTTTTCTTTAACAGATACAATGACTTGTTTATCAAAAGCGGCACAAGTGAACAGCGGACGGGGTCAATTCGACCAATCAGGCGGCGTATCGACAATAGAGCAGTGAAACTGCTCCAAAACTGGAGACTATATCAACCTATCTGCCAACAAGGAAAACTTGGCTTCTTTCCTCAGCAACGAGCTGAGGGCCCAGTATGGCAGGGTTCCTCCAAATGGAGAACTGGTCATTGCAGGGGGATTTGAGATCGTGATGGAGACATTCACCACTAGCGAGAGGGACAAATCCCATTTACGTGCAAACCATGAAGAAGCGGACACTCGTATTCTGCTCCATGCGAAAGATGCTTTAGAACGAGGCTTTGAAAAAAATCATTATTAACTGTAAAGACACCGACGTCTTGGTGATGGCCACAGAATTGTAGGGTCCACTTCGGAAATTTGGATGAGAGCAGGAACACTAAAAAACACAAAAAACATTCCAGTTCACTTAATAGATATTCCATCAGAAGTGAAGCAGAACCTGATCCCATTCCATGCCCTCACAGGTGCGATTCCACGAGCCAGTTCTCAGGGAAACGTAAAAAGAGTGCCTGGAAGGCCTTCCTGCAACACCCATCTTTGCTTAGTGACTTGGGAGAGCACGAACTTTCTGAAATGACATTTGGTGAAGCTGAAAAGTTTGTGTGCATTTTGTATACAGGTAATGACAACATGGAACATATCAATGAAGTGAGACACCACTTATTCGTCAAGGGAAGAAAGTCGTTTGAATCCCTCCCTCCTACTAAGGATGCCCTTAAACATCATGTTGAACGAGCAAATTATCAAAGTTGTGTCTGGAGGCAAGCACTTGAACCCAAACAAGTGCTCCCCGATCCAATAACTAGAGGCTGGAAAAAGGAAGGGAACACATTGAAGCCAAACCTAACGACACTGGATTCTGTACCAGAGAAATGCCGGCAACTCGTTCCATGTCAATGCCGAGGTGGTTGTACAGGTCGATGTGGATGTGCTGCTAATGGTATACCTTCTATTGCTAGCTGTTTCTGTGGTGGAGTGTGTCACAACCCAAACAACCGTGTGGATGAGGACAGCGACTAGTTATTCATGTAGTAGTACTTCTTGCACATTCATGTAGGCCAGTACCTACAAATGCCTAACCTTTGACCACTAAACTAAAGTGCAGGTACTGTAGAGGTACGGTAGTGTGCTGCTGGCCAATGCTAGACATCAAAGGGTCAATTTTGGACCCGTCGATTCGACTATCCAATCATTTTAATCATAGTTAATTATTCTGTGTTGGCATAATGCACTAATTTCACAATACATGTATGTACCTGTCAGATCCTATCAATGCATTTGACTAAAATTAAGTAATTTAGGTTTAAAAGGGGTCCAAATTCCTCCCCCACCGACTCCTTGTGTCCACTAATACATCCTCATCTCATAGGGCCCAAATATGCAAACTAATTATGAACTGTGGTATCCATGTGATCCTTGCTGGAAATAAAGTTGACAAACCCGAAATTCTGATTTTTTCGATTTTTGTGAAAAAGGGGCCAACTTTGATCCTCTTTAATTCATACCCCTTTTAAGATTGAGTAATAGGACTTTTTTCAAGAACTGCCCACATATATCTACTTCAAAGCAATATTTGTTTTAAAGATCTATATTGAATGTTAATATTTATTCTGGGGGTTCAAACTAAGCAGTACCCTAAATTTAGGGGTTTTAAGGGTCACATGACATTTTGGACCCTGGTGCCCTTAATAATCAACTGATTGAAAATTTGTTACTATCAACTTATAGCTATTATGTTTGTAGCTACAGGATAAGTGGTAATTTGCTTCTTTGTGACTATTGGTTAATTAGTAATGACCAATCATGTAAACATCCACCCCACATTTTGGACTATTTTCCAAATTGTGTTTTTTGGGAAAAGGGTTAATTTAAGACCCTTTTCGGAAAAATGTGGGGTGGCATCCACCCTGGTCCAAAGCACCACCCCATGGCCTAACTATCCATGGTGGATGCCAGCTTCTAATATGATATTGTAGCGGTTACCGCTGGGTGTACACAATCGCCTTGCACCTACCAGGACGCGGCCAGTGAGCAATCACCATGCCGGGCTCGTCCAGGCCGCCCGGACAGGCCCAGACGCGCCTCTCCCGGGCATGCCCAGACTCGTCTTTCCAGGGCTCGCCCAGGACACCCGGGCATGCCCGCTCTCGCCTTTCCAGGGCTCGCCCAGGACGCCCGGGCATGCCCGCTCTCGCCTTTCCAGGGCTCGCCCAGGACGCCCGGGCATGCCCGCTCTCGCCTTTCCAGGGCTCGCCCAGGACGCCCGGGCACGCCCAGCCTCGCTTTTCCAAGGCTCACCCAGGATGCCCGGGCAGGTCCAGACTCGCCTTTCCAGGACTCGCCCTTGACGCCCGGGCATGCCCGGTCTCGCTTTTCCCGGGCAAACGCTCCGGCATAATGTGTATATATATCGCTGCCCGATAAACGGGCTTTTCAGAGTACCCGAGTTTGATACGTGCAATAAAGCAACTCGGACGAATTTCCATCTTTGGTCGCGTCAATCCTTCCGACTCGCGTTGGAGCATAGCTCCTTCATTGGTGACCCCGAACATGGACACGGCAGTTGCCCTTAAACTGCCTACCTTCTGGGACGCTCACGCGGCTGTTTGGTTCGCCCAGGCGGACTCCCAGTTCGCCCTGCGAGGCATCACCGCCGACGACACCCGCTTCCACCATGTGGTAGCAGCGCTCGGCTCCGCCACCGCGGCCCGCGCCCTGAGCCTCCTCGAGCGCCCGCCAGCCGCTGACAAGTATGACGCGATTAAGATGCTCCTCCTCGACGCTTTCGCCCTCTCACCGGCAGAACGCGCATGACGCCTGCTCGACCTGCCCGAGCTCGGCGACACGCGCCTGTCCGAGCGGATGGACTACATGCTCTCGTTGCTCGGTGAGCACTCTCCGGATTTTCTGTTCCGAGAGCTGTTCCTCCGCCAGCTGCCTAACCCGATACGCTTCGCCCTGGCAGGCACGTCAATCACGGATCCCCGCGCCCTCGCCAGGGAAGCCGACAAGATCTCCTCGGCAGGCCAGCACATCGGAGCGGCTACCTGGAGCCCGCCGCCGTCTGAGGCGACGCCCACGACGCCTGAGCGCCCTGCGCGGTTGGAGGCCGAACTGCCGGTGCAACTGGCGGCCGCCACGCCATGCCGACCGCTTCCAACACGACGGCCGGGGCCTCCACCTGACCAGGCGTGGTGTCATTACCCCGCCAGGTTCGGACACAAGGCTCGGACATGCCGACCCCCGTGCACTTTCGGCAAGTCGGGAAACGGCCGGGCCGGCGTTCATTACCAGCCATGAGCGCCGGCCACTCAGGCAACTTGCTTTTTATTAAGGACAAAGCGTCTGGGCGGCGTTTCCTTTGTGACACCGGCGCCAAACTGAGCGTCATACCCGCCTCCGAGCAGGACAGGCGGAATGCCGTTTGCGGCCCCTCCTTGGTCGCTGCTAATGGATCGGCCATACGTACCTTCGGCCCGCGCAACGTCACCCTCTGCTTCGGCAGCCAGCGCTTTCAGTGGACCTTTGTGACCGCCAGCGTCCCCATGGCTTTGCTGGGCGCCGACTTCCTCTGCGCGCACGGGCTGCTGGTCGACGTCAAACGACGTCGCCTTGTCAATGCCGAGACCTTCAGCTCCCTGGCATGTACGATGAGCAGCTCCGTGCCGACCGAACTGGCATGCGCCCTCCCGACGGCGAAGGCGTTCGCTCGCCTGCTCGCGGAATTCCCGGCCCTCACGCGGCCGACGTTTTCGGCCGTCGCAGTGCGACATGGGATCGAGCACCACATACCCACTACGGGCCCGCCGGTCTATGCCAGAGCCCGCCGCCTCGACCCGGCCGTTGGAGCGCCTCGGCATCGTGCGGCGCTCCGATAGCGTGTGGGCCTCACCACTGCACATCGTGCCAAAGCCGGGGGTCGCTTCGGCCGGGTCATCCGGACCCCCCTTAAATTGACCCTGCCGGTGCAAGTCTATTCTGGAGGGGCGTGTGTAGCGGTTACCGCTGGGTGTACACAATCGCCTTGCACCGACCAGGACACGGCCAGGGAGCAATCACCATGCCGGGCTCGTCCAGGCCGCCCGGACAGGCCCAGACGCGCCTCTCCCTGGCATGCCCGGACTCGCTGTTCCCGGGCTCGCCCCAGCCTCCCGGGCACGCCCGGTCTCGTCTTTCCCGGGCATGCCCAGACTCGTCTTTCCAGGGCTCGCCCAGGACACCCGGGCATGCCCGCTCTCGCCTTTCCAGGGCTCGCCCAGGACGCCCGGGCATGCCCGCTCTCGCCTTTCCAGGGCTCGCCCAGGACGCCCGGGCATGCCGGCTTTCGCCTTTCCAGGGCTCGCCCAGGACGCCCGGGCATGCCCGGTCTCGCTTTTCCCAGGCAAACGCTCAGGCATAATGTGTATATATATTGCTGCCCGATAAACGGGCTTTTCAGAGTACCCGAGTTTGATACGTGCAATAAAGCAACTCGGACGAATTTCCGTCTTTGGTCGCGTCAATCCTTCCGACTCGCGTTGGAGCATAGCTCCTTCAATATGATTTTTAAAATGTCATTTTCTGGGTTTGCCTCCCTACTATATGGAGATGTCTTTCGGATAGACACTTCTTTAGCCGAAGTTACACTGAGAAGCATGGATGAAACAAACGGTGTTGTAATCAAGAGGACTATGAATTGCTGATTCCTTTTCACACAATAACTGGGTGTGACAGTTTCTCACATAGCAGGTCACAGCAAGAGAGCATCATGGGAAGTGTTCAAGAATAATCGTCACCTGCTGGCAAACCAGGGAAAGCACCCACTCACTGATGACACCATAAAGTCTGCGGAACAATTCATTTGTAAAATGTATCGTCAGGGTGACATAGTTACCTGTGATGAGGTCCGTGCAAGACTGTTTTGCAAATGTAGATCTCCTGAAGCACTCCCTCCCACATCTGATGCAGAAGATTTCACATACTGAGGGCTCACTTCCAGGCTATGGTATGGAGACAAGTGATGTGTGCCCACCCACACCTGCCTTCACCGGTTGGCCATGGATGGATATTACAGGATAATAAGCTGATGCCACAACTCATGTCTCTGCTGCCAGTACCAGACATTTGTGAAGAGTTCATCTCATGTGGCTGTGCAATGGGATGCTCAACACAACGATGCAGTTGTAAAAAAAAGCAGCTTGTATTGCACTGGGGCCTGCAAATGTAGTTCAGGTACCGGCGGATGTAGAAATCATTAATGTATCCCAATCCAAACCAGCCAAGAAGAATAAGAAGATGGAGACTTGAGTTTGCAGTGATTATGGAGCTGGTAGCTTCTGAAAATAAAATGTAATAGACCACTTTGACATGGGTGGAGGTTGGGGAAAGTGGTCGGTGGGTGCACAACGAGTTGGGTCCCCGTCCCTCCACCTGACGACTTACAACTGAAAACTGAGCTTGGCAAGCAATTTTTTCGTGTTTAGGAATGCAAAATTGTGTTAGAAAACCGGACCGGAATCATAAATACGTTGTTATTATTGGAATCCTCATATGCCAAAACATATGGTTCGACACCAAAAACATCTTCCTGTGTCCATTGGTTCAAAAGTTATGGCATTTTACGTAAAAACGTCCGAAATTTGGTGGCCATCTTTGATTTTTGCTAATTTAGAGTATTTCTCGTGCTCTCATTTTGTTTCCAATGAATTGTTGACCCCTATATATGAGTTTAGATAAAATGGAATAAATATTGTATGACATTTGAATGAATAGTATAGTTAATTGGCAAATATCTTTTAAGAAATTGAGTTTTGGTGGCGGCCATTTTGAAATTCAAAATGGAGGCCCTAAATGTTAATGGAAAAACTGGCACCCTTTTTTTTTCTTATTCAGTGAAGTTTCTAGATGTGTTTAGACATGAGTGCCAATAATCTACCCAAAATTTTGCTTTTTTTTACGTAAGCCATGACATGACATGACATAAGCCATGACATTTTTACATGACAAACCTGGAAAATGTTACATAAGCCTATAGTATAGAGTATAGACTAAAAGGTGGATGTTTTCACCCCTGTCTGTCTATTTGTCCGTTTGTCTGTCTGTCCGTTTGTGAAGATATCTCAAGAAGTTGTGGATGGATTCAGACGAAATTTGGCAGATATGTAGTGTATGTGACAAGGACGAAATGATTTGATTTTGGTGAAGATTCGGTTCCGGCTAGTAGAATTTTTTAAGTGATTCTTCACCATTGGGAGACGGGCCAAAAACGATACATAGCAGGATATCTCAAAAAGTTATGGACAGATTTGGACAAAACTTGATGGACCGGTTGTGTGTGTGACAAGGACGATTCCATTTTGGTGAAGATCTGAATATGGATTCGGATGATGATTATTAAATTTTTTAAGTGATTATTCACCATTGGGAGATGGGGCTAAAAACGATATAGCAGGATATCTCAAAAAGTTGTGGACGGATTTGAACGAAACTTGTTGGACAGGTTGTGTGTTTGATAACGAAGAATCGATTCAATTTTGGTGAAGTTCTGGATCCGGAGCCAGCTAGTAGAATTTTTTAAGTGATTCTTCACCATTGAGTGATAAGGCCAAAACGAGGGGTAAATGAGGGTATGAAAGACAGGACCTATGGTGAGTCCTTTTTTTTTTTTTTCTTCTTCTTTTTTTGTATACTGAATCGAGCCTCGTGAAAGAGCTAACATTTATTTCACAAACAAATCAACCAGACAAACAAAATATACAAAAAGAGGGAGCGGAAGACAAGATGGGGAGAGAAGGGGAAGCACACAACCACAACATTTGAGAGCAGGGAGAAGTGTGGGAGGGAGAGGGCTTGGGGGCAGGAGGCGTGGGAAGGGGAGGGTGGGGGGGGTGGGAGAAGTATAAAACACAAGGGGACCGAAATTAGTGGGGGTAGAAAAGATCAAGGTTTTGGATGGGGGAGGATAAGAGATGGTGGTGAACAGCTGTTTTAAAGACCTGGAGGGTGGAGTGGGATTGAAGAGAGTGAGGGAGTTTGTTCCAGAGGCGGGAGAAAAGAGGAGTGAAGGTGAGCAGAAAGTCTTGATTTTGGCAGTTTAACCATAAGAGGGTTGCAGGCAGATCTTGTGCGACCTGTAGGAATATTTGGGGGACAGAGCCCAGAGAGGGCTGGGGGGGGGGGGGCAAGGCCAGAGAGGAGTCGGTAGAAGACGGAAAGACCACCAACCTGCCTGCGGTGAGTGAGTGAAAGGCCCTTGGAGTTAGCTTCATCACGGGAGATTCCAATGATTCTGAACGCTTTGGTTTCAACAGCGTGAAGACGGGCTAGGTGTGAGGCAGGAGCACCAGACCAGAGGGGAGAGCAGTATTCCATAGAGCTGCGGATGAAAGCCTTGTATGTGGTGAGGAGCTCAGGTGTGCCAAGGAAGGCACAGGTCCTGTGATTGATTTTGATTAAATGTGATTCTGTATTATGGTTTTCTGGTCTACTCTGAGATACAAAACGTAAACTGTTCACCAGGCGGTGGTGTGCCGTTCTCTACTGAGTGCCGTGCTAGTTCGGCCTTGCACTGGTCGAACAGAGCTGCCTGTAACGAACTCAAGCAGACTCCATCGTGCCGGAAGCGGAAAGCGCGTTTATTGACGCGGTGATGATTCACTCGTGTCTGACGAATAAGCGCGTCCGATAAACCACAACAACAATGCAAATACAAGTCAGAATAATACGTTACATCCTCCTTTCTTTCAAGGAAGCCACTTTAAAGGAAACCAGCAAAGCAAATAACTCTATAAAGTAAAACTTACACTGAATTAATTAACAAACAGCATCACATTCAGATCACGTGAATCAATTGATTTAAATTTAAAGATCCAGACGTCTGGGAGGGTTAACCGCTCTGCCGCTCCTTGTGATGAACTTGGTATTTCTGGGAGATGCAGTGGCTCGAGGCGATGACACTGTTGGGAGACTTTGGGATTCAGATGCTTGCTCACTTGGACTTGGGGACTTGCAGCAGTTCCCCACTGGGGTGTCCTGTTGAGTGGTGGGATCAGGGAAGTCCCTCATGACCTGGGAAGAGTAAAAGCGAGAGAGTGGCTGACTTCCCACCGGGCCAACATTGGCTGAATGAGGCACTCTGCGGAGATGGAGCCTGTTACGCCGGTACACATTGTTTGGGGTCCTCAGCAAATATGACCGGGGGCTGTTGTGGCGCGCCTCAACTACAGCCGGAATCCAATGCCTGGCCTCCGGGTTTGGCAACATCCTAACACTGTCTCCCGGCTGGAGCGGTGGCAAATCTGACATAGATGGCTTGTCATGATAGTATTTTTGTTTCTCCTTCTGTGTGTCAAGGCGTGATCTCACAAGGTGATGGTCATACCGCGCAGGCATGAGAAGAGTGCGGTTGCAAGGCAGTGTGTTTCTGGGGCGTCTTCCCATTAGGAGCTGAGCCGGGGACAAGTTTATTCCTTCAAGTGGAGTGGTGCGGTAGTCTAGCAGGGCTAAGTACTTATCTGCTGACTTCTTCCAGAGCCTTTTCACTGTCTGGATCGCTCTTTCTGCCTCTCCATTGGCACGTTGGTGCTTGGGGAACACAATGTCGTGAGTTATGCCATATTCTTTGCAAAACTGAGAAAATTCCTCTGACGTGTACTGACTTCCGGAATCGCTTCGCAGCTTCTCTGGAATACCATGTCGACAAAACTGCTGCTTGAGAGCTTCGATTACAGAGCGAGCTGTAATGTCCTTGAGGCAATCCACCTCCACAAACTTGGAGTAATAATCGACCGTGAGCAAATACTGCTTTGATTCGAAGTCAAAAACGTCGCTTCCAACTTCGATGAATGGAAGATCAGGCGTGTAAGTCGGCAAGAGAGGCTCCCGTTGCTGAGCGCTTTGATACTCTGCACACTTGCAACAATTCCGTACAGTTTCTTCGATGTCAGAGTTCATTGAGGGCCAATACATGACCTCGCGAGCACGCTGCTTACACTTGTTCACTCCGAGGTGTGATTCATGAATCAAGCTCAGCATTCTGGGTCTGAGGCTTGGCGGGATGACAAGGCGCATGCCTTTGTAGACAACACTGTCTGAGACTGCCAATTGCGTTCTGGAGTCAAAGTACGGACGGACCTGTGCTGGGACTTCCTTTCGGGAGTCAGGCCATCCACTTGCAATGACACCGCAGAGAAGGCTCATTTGACTCAGAGTAGCTTCCTGGATTTCGAGGTATTTCCCACTCGTGATCGCAAGGAACTGGAACATGTTCACAGGCTCAAGGTCTTTCCCAGCTTCTGAGTCGGTGTCCGGTAGAGGTGCACGGGACAATGTGTCGGGGAGCACCATCTCAGAACCACGGCAGTAGTTAACCTCCAAGTCATACCGTTGAAGCTTGAGCAACATACGCTGTAAACGCATGGGAGAAGATAGGAGAGGCTTCTTGAAGATTTCCTCAAGGGGTTTATGGTCATTATATACCACTACTGATTTTCCAAAGATATAGTAGTGAAATGCTTCTGTTGCATGGACGATTGAGAGCATTTCCTTCTCAATCATAGCGTAGCGACACTCAGTATCGGTCATACTGCGTGATGTGAACGCTATAGGGTTGCCATTCTGGAGCAAACAGGCTCCTACAGCGTTTTGGCTGGCATCGGCTTGTATTTCAACTGGCTGACTTACATCGTAGTACTGAAGGACCGGGGCCGAAATACATGCTTGCTTCAGCTTCTTGAAGGACAGCTCCTGAGCTGACTGCCAGGAGAACTCCACGTCCGCCTTGCAGAGATCACGGAGAGGCTTGCTTGTGTCACTTAGGTTGGGGATAAACTTCCCTAAATACTGAACGAATCCAAGGAAACGCTTGACGCCTTGTTTGTCTGTTGGACGTGGCATTTTCTCAACTGCCTTCGTCTTGAATGGATCTGGTAGCACTCCTTCTGCAGTAAGCAGGTGGCCTACATAAGGGACTGAGGTTCGCCGGATGAGGCATTTTCGGAAGTTTAGTTGCAGGTTATAACTTGTAGCTCGTTGCATAACTCGCTTCAGTACACAGTCGTGGTGGGTGATGTCACGACCAGCAACTAAAATGTCATCCATTACCGCTGTTGCCCATTCTATCCCTTCTAGCATCTGGTCCATGATTCGCTGGAATATCTCCGGCGAGCACCTCAATCCATAAGGGAGACGCAGCCAGCGGTATCTCCCTACAGGTGTATTGAACGTGGTCAAGAATGAAGAAGGCTCGTCAAGGCGAATTTGCATGAACCCACTGCGGGCGTCAAGCACAGAAAATACTTTGGCTCCAGGGATTTGAGCTAAAACTTCCTGAACAGTTCTCATTGGGTAGTGCTCACGTTTTGTGCACTTGTTTAAGTCTTTGGGGTCTATACAGATGCGGACTTTGCCGTTGCGAAGAGCTACTACCATGGAACTCACCCACTCAGTCGGTCGTTCTACCTTCGCGATGTGACCTTCGGTGACCATCTCTTGTAGCTTGTCAACTATTTGCTCTCTCAATGCTGCAGGCTGTCTGCGAGGAGCGTGAACTACTCCCTGTGACCCTTCTACAAGCTTGATCCGATAAGTTCCGGGAAGAGTTCCAGTTGTCTTGGCAACTTCTGGAAACTCAGAGATTACTGCTTCCTGAGACACATTGACTAGAGGCTGAACAAGAGACAACTTATCGAGCTTGACAATGAGGCCTAGGGCTTCCGAGGTAGCGCCTGACATTACATTCTCCTGATCGAGGTCAATGACCTCAAAACTGGCTCTAACGGTCTTGTTTTTGTGAGAGAGAGGGAGTGTCACGGTACCGACAGGATGGATAGTATGGTTCGAGTATGTTTTAAGAACTTTATGCGACGATTGTAGATCGCCTGCGAGGTGCTGGACTAACTGGTAGTCGTTGAGTGTTAGTGTGTTGCACCTTGCACCCGTGTCAATCCGGAACCGAGTCGGCTGACCCAGCAACGTGACGGTCTGTGCCCACTTGTCATGAGTAGCCGTATTGATGCTTGGTTGTAGAGCGGAGATCCTTAAAATTTCAGATTCCTTGACGAGTTCTTGAGGAAGATCTACATGATCTAGACTGGTCTCCTCATCAAGGGACTTTAGGTCGCGCAGTCTCTTCCGACACGCCGCAAACCAGTGACCAGGCTTCTTGCAGTAGGAGCAGCTAGAATTAATTGCTGGACACTTGGCTTGCCTGTGCACTGACTGGCCACATTTGCTGCAGGGACCGTCATTCCGAAACCGATTCTCAGCTTTGAACAGCTCGGTGGCTTGTGTATGCCTATCAGGCTTGCTCTTACAACGTTGAGTCTGGTGCTGAGTTCGTTCGTTTTCAGATCTGAGGGCTGAGATGAGAGCATCTTCATCTCGGACTATTCTCATATGTTTCTGCGAGAGCTCTAGCTGTTGGCCAATTTATATAGCTTTAGCTAGTGAGAGCTCCTCACCCCTATCGAGTAATTTCTCTTGGACCCTCTTATCATGGCTGCCATCAATGATGCAATCGACGATTATGTCGTCTGGGTCTTGGTAATCGCAATCCATGAGAATTATCCTCAGATCTTTTATGAAATGATCAAAAGACTCACCACTCCGCTGGCGCCTTTGTTTCAGTCGGTGTCTGGCAACTCTTTTGTTCTTTCTGGGCTGCACATAGTTCTGGAATTTGTTCAGCACTTCCTGCGGGTCGTCTTTCTCTCCTTCCTCCCAAGATAGAGTTTGGTAGATTTGACGACCTTGTTCACCGATCCACGTTCCGAGCCATCCTGCTTGACGAGGCTTCGTTATGTCTGCGAGCGGCCCTGACAAGACAAAACTGACGTGATTTCTGAACCGGCAAAACTCCTGGTAGAGATCCAGACTCTCCCAGTCGATCGAGGGATGATCAAAGTTCGGAGATGCCATATTTATGGAGACGAATGGCGGCTTATGGCGTGAATATCAACGAACTTCTGACACCATGTAACGAACTCAAGCAGACTCCATCGTGCCGGAAGCGGAAAGCACGTTTATTGACGCGGTGATGATTCACTCGTGTCTGACGAATAAGCGCGTCCGATAAACCACAACAACAATGCAAATACAAGTCAGAATAATACGTTACACTGCCCTATGCCGCCCAGCAAACCATCATTTCACCAAAATCAAACGAAATATTGTATAAAATGCCACTTCTGTACGAATACAAACCTGGAAGTAACTTGCTGGGTCGGCAAAATGGCTTCATGGAGACCACGTGACACGGGTTGACCAATCACACAGCCGGATTGCTCTGTGCGAGCAGAACAATAGATGGTCAGACCCTACATAGCTCATAGAGGGTTTTCAGAGTTATCCCATAATGCCGTGCGCACCACCATGCTGGTTGTATTCACTTCCCTGGCAATGACAGCATAAGCAACTCAACAATCTCGCACGTTTATCTCGTTATGCTGACTTCATGCAATGCAAGGTAAGCTAATTATTGGGCCTTGGTAGGTCCTGTTTACCTTATCTTGCTTGTTCAGCTTGCCAACCACCATGAAGCTCACGCACTGCATTATGGGCACTGAAACATCTCCCTACGGCACTGCTGTATCATTGGCTGAGGGCACAGCTGTGCTGCTGGTGCAGTGCCCTCCATAGGTTGGGGAAGCCATTTGGTATTTGTTCAAGGTTTTGGCGATAGCTCGTCTACTCTTGGCGAAAGACACCCTGGAATCTTTAACGTCCACCAACTAATGCTAGCAGATGGGACGCCCGTTTAACTTCCATCCGAGGGACGTCTATCTTTTTCTATCACTTTTGACTTTCATCTCTTCACCTTTTTATCTACTTGTTGCATTTATCTGCCCATCTTCATTTCCTTTTCCTTTTCTCTACCTACCGGAACCTCTAAATTTACTTTGTGGACACAGATTATGTTACATTAACAGAGTAATGAACTAAAATAAATAATCTAATCGTCATCTTGGATTCAGAGAAAGTTTGATAAAGTGCAACAACCTCAGTGTTAATGATATGCACAGTGGCGGATGTGTTGGTTTGGCGCTGGCGGATGTGTTGGTTTGGCGGATGTGTTGGTTTGGCGGATTTGTTGGTTTGGCGGATGCGTTGGTTTGGCGGATGCGTTGGTTTGGGGGATGCGTTGGTTTGGGGGATGCGTTGGTTTGGCGGATGCGTTGGTTTGGCGGATGCGTTGGTTTGGCGGATGCGTTGGTTTGGCGGATGCGTTGGTTTGGCGGATGCGTTGGTTTGGCGGGTGCGTTGGTTTGGCGGATGCGTTGGTTTGGCGGATGCGTTGGTTTGGGGGATGCGTTGGTTTGGCGGATGTGTTGGTTTGGCGGATGTGTTGGTTTGGCGGATTTGTTGGTTTGGCGGATGTGTTGGTTTGGCGGATTTGTTGGTTTGGCGGATGTGTTGGTTTGGCGGATTTGTTGGTTTGGCGGATGTGTTGGTTTGGCGGATTTGTTGGTTTGGCGGATGTGTTGGTTTGGGGGATGTATTGGTTTGGCGGATTTGTTGGTTTGGCGGATGTGTTGGTTTGGCGGATTTGTTGGTTTGGCGGATGTGTTGGTTTGGGGGATGTATTGGTTTGGCGGATTTGTTGGTTTGGCGGATGTGTTGGTTTGGCGGATGTGTTGGTTTGGGGGATGTCTTGGTTTGGCGGATTTGTTGGTTTGGCGGATGTGTTGGTTTGGGGGATGTATTGGTTTGGCGGATTTGTTGGTTTGGCGGATGTGTTGGTTTGGCGGATTTGTTGGTTTGGCGGATGTGTTGGTTTGGGGGATGTATTGGTTTGGCGGATTTGTTGGTTTGGCGGATGTATTGGTTTGGCGGATGTGTTGGTTTGGCGGATTTGTTGGTTTGGCGGATGTGTTGGTTTGGCGGATGTGTTGGTTTGGCGGATGTGTTGGTTTGGCGGATGTGTTGGTTTGGCGGATTTGTTGGTTTGGCGGATGTGTTGGTTTGGCGGATGTGTTGGTTTGGCGGATGCGTTGGTTTGGCGGATGCGTTGGTTTGGCGGATGCGTTGGTTTGGCGGATGCGTTGGTTTGGCGGATGCGTTGGTTTGGCGGATGCGTTGGTTTGGCGGATGCGTTGGTTTGGCGGATTTGTTGGTTTGGCGGATGTGTTGGTTTGGCGGATGTGTTGGTTTGGCGGATGTGTTGGTTTGGCGGATGTGTTGGTTTGGCGGATTTGTTGGTTTGGCGGATGTGTTGGTTTGGGGGATGTATTGGTTTGGCGGATGTGTTGGTTTGGGGGATGTATTGGTTTGGCGGATGTGTTGGTTTGGCGGATTTGTTGGTTTGGCGGATGTGTTGGTTTGGCGGATGTCTTGGTTTGGCGGATGTGTTGGTTTGGCGGATGTGTTGGTTTGGCGGATGTGTTGGTTTGGCGGATGTGTTGGTTTGGCGGATGTGTTCGTTTGGCGGATGTGTTGGTTTGGCGGATGTGTTGTTTTGGCGAATGTGTTCTCTCAAATACACAGTCACTTACAAAGACACAGTCACTGTGCACACCACGCCGCACTAGGCAAGGAGAGATAGACATATGTAAATACCTGTGTGCGTCACAGGCAGGGTCATTCATCAGTGTGTGTGCTGTCCCTCAGATGGACCTCAAAACGGTCGTCCCTTCTGACATCATTATTGGTGGATGTTAAAGATCCCACAGTGTCCCTCGCCAAGACAAGGGGAGTTATCACGGCATCCTGAACAAATTACAAATTCCTGCCCTGACTAACTGCTGGGAAGGCAATGGCAAGCCACCTCGTGTCAATCTCACCAAGTAGCCAAGGATCTGTCTTCAAGCAAAGCACTCAATCACTCAATCAATCTTCTCAAGCTCTTCTCTTTTTTTCTTTCACATTTGTTATCAACCATATAAAACACAGACAGCTTGTGTATTTGTGTGTCTGTGTATTTGTGTATCTGTCCCCCTTCTTAAGGGTAGGTTTTAAAGGCTTTGAGGAGCGCTTTAGGAGGGATTTGAGTGGGGTTTTAATCTTTGAACACGACTGTGTGTCCACCGATTAAAAGACCTAAAACACTGAGGATCCAAAAGACTCCAAAGACCCCAAGGATCCAAAAGACCCAAACAACCCTAAGGACCCAAACTATCCCCCAAAGACCCAATGGACCCCAAAGACCCAAAATAACCCAAAGACTGAAAAGATCCCAATGACCCATGAAGATCCAAAATACCCTAAATACCCTTAAAGACCACAAAGACCACAAGGACCAAGAAGGCCCCAAGGACCTAGAAGACCCAAAAGACCCTGAAAATTCCAAAGATCCAAATGACTCCGAAGACTGAAAGGACCCCAGAGGACTGAAAAGACTCAAATGACGCAAAAGACCACGAAGACCCAAAAGAGTAATTATGTCTCTTTTATTGTCCCCCGTCGCACAGCGGAGCGAAAGGGGGACTATGGCTTTCCCCTCCGTCCGTGCGTGCAGGCGTGCGTGCGTGCGTAAGCGAAGGACCGCATTCGAATTTGGTGTGTGGGTGCAACCCACGTCAAAATCCAAGATGGCCGCCGCCATGTATGTCTGATGCCATGTATGTCTGAACTTTGTAACCTGAATATCTTGAAAAATAAGCGAAGTACCAACTTCTAATCTGGTGTGTGGGTGTATCTAGGCACAAGGAAGAACGCTATTGAAAATTGGGTCGCCACGTCAAAATCCAAGATGGCCGCCACCATATATATGTCTGAAACTTGTGAGCGAAATATCTCGAAAAATAAGTGAAGTACCAACATCTAATCTGGTGTGTGGGTGTATCTAGGCACAAGGAAGAATGCTGTTTAAAAGTGGGTCGCCACGTCAAAATCCAAGATGGCCGCCGCCATGTATGTCTGAACCTTGTGAGCGAAATATCTTGAAAAATAAGCGAAGTACCAACTTCTAATCTGGTGTGTGGGTGTATCTAGGCACAAGCAAGAACGTTGTTTAAAATTGGGTCGCCACGTCAAAATCCAAGATGGCCACCGCCATGTATGTCTGAACCTTGTGAGATGAATATCTTGAAAAATAAGCGAAGTACCAACTTCTAATTTGGTGTGTGGGTGTACCCGGCATACGGAAGAATGCTATTGAAAATTGGGTCGCCACGTCAAAATCCAAGGTGGCCACCGCCATGTATATGTCCGAACCTTGTGAGCGAAATATCTCGAAAAATAGGCGAAGTACCAACTTCTAATCTGGTGTGTGGGTGTATCTAGGCACAAGGAAGAACGCTGTTTAAAATTGGGTCGCCACGTCAAAATCCAAGATGGCCGCCGCCATGTATGTCTGAACCTTGTGAGCGGAATATCTTGAAATATAACGAAGTACCAACTTCTAATCTGGTGTGTGGGTGTATCTCGGCATAAGGAAGAACGCTATTGAAAATTGGGTCGCCACGTCAAAATCCAAGATGGCCGCCTCCATGTATGTCTGAACCTTGTGAGCGAAATATCATATCACAGCATGTTTTCTGCATCTTCCACTTTGTCAACTCACATCACTTCCCTGACGGGGGACCGAGAGCCAGCCTTCAGGACGACGGTTGGGCCGACAGGCTCCCGTGGGTCCTATGATTTTCTCAGCAACCTTTGGTCCGATTGACAGGACATTTCCACCATCGGTGCAACTCCACCTGTACAATTTCTTAATGATAATTATGACGTCATAGGTCACGTGGTATGGGCGCCATTTTGGAAAAACCGAAAAACTTTGCACCTCTATATCTCCGAAAGCGCTGCACAGAAAAAATTGAGACATGGCTCATTGTAAAGAACTCTCCCTGCGGAATAAAATATGTTAATGATGATGTCATAGGTGCCTCCATCATGACGTCATAATTCGCCAAGTACAAAACCATCCGAAAAAGATAATTTCTTGAACATCATCTCGGGATAAATTGGTGGAGAAAAAAAACAATGATGACGTCATCGGTCACGTGGTTCGGCCGCCATATGTGTTTTTAACACAAAAGCCTTAAAAACCACTGAAAACACTGCCTGGTGAGGGTCTACAATCTCTGATTGCTCTTTCTTGTTGTTTTTGTTTTCTGTTGAAAAACCAAATCTGGGAAACATTGTAGAATGCATGGAAAGACCTAACAATGGGATTTCTCCAGAAATTGCAGGAAAACGTCCCCAAACGGAGTTCTACTGTTTTGCATATAAAAGGTGGTCACGCCAAATGTTGAAATTTCATTTATTAATATTCTAAATTAACAGGGGCTACCCGGGGAGGGGTTTGTGGGTTCCCGGCACTGCCTGGCTGGGTGAGCTCTCCCTGGCAGTGGTTTCAGTCGTGAAAGAGTAACAAACAGACGCACAAAAAACGCACACAAACTGAACTATTTATTGTTTCATTTTCAATGTTTTCAATGCGGATGTGCCAGAACCCCTGTATAGTTCCCCCCCCCCCCCCCCCCCCTGTGCATGTTTCTTGTTTTTTTTGTAGCCATGACCTGACCCTGCGTACCTCCAGCACTTATGCAATATTTAATGGAGTACAATATATTGTTGCGGATATGGGATTTGGCCTCCATCCATACCCGCTTGTAAATATTCCCCTATTTCCCCAATACTCCCCAACTATCCCCAATCCCCCATTCCCTAGTCCCATTGTCTGTAAACAACACTCTGTAGAACCGACCTTCCCCTTTTTCCCCCATTAAATGTCGTGCCCAGGTTCACCGCATCTCACGTAGACAACTATAGGACATCTTGCTAGTTATTCTTAGGCTATGTCAGTTAAGGACTCGTTTCCATTAATTCTGACTCTTCGTTGCACCAGAATGTGATTGTATGGCACCAGTAGTGAGTTTAGGACCTCCCAATACCTCCCCACAACCTCATCTCCGCATCCTCCCATCTTCCTCATGAAACTACAACCACAACAACAACTACAACAACAACAACAACTACAACAACAGCGGGGGGCGGCGCGGGGAGTGCGCGTCCTCACTCCGGCTTGGTTAGCCGCCATTGCCCACGTGCTCCGACGGGGTTACCACACAGGGGCTGACGGTCAGCTCCTCGTCAAGGGCGGAGCCCGGTAACCCCCCCGCACCCAATAAGAAGCGGCGGGCCGATTCCATCTGGGCGGAGCTAACGAGCCGAGGGCGTGTCACTCCCCGCTGGATATACGCAGCGACTTACCGGAGGTGACGTGAGATGCGCCCCCAGCTTGGAGAGAGAAGTCGCCACCTCCGAGCGCTGAGAGACCTCCCTGCATCTTTTGGACCGCGCTTTATCCTGTCCCTGAGCCAAGGTGCACCTTGTGCTATCCATCGACTACCTGCCCTTCCTTGCCATCAATCCCTGTGTGAGTCAGTCTTGTCCCGTTTATCTGTGGTCTGTAGGGGCTAAGATAAGACCGTGAATAAGTGCCCACCTTCCTATGCTGTACCTCTTGTCCTTGTAATCTAAACGTTCTGCATACCAATATTATAACCTCCTCCGGAGGTCTTGAGAACTGTACCCCTGGTGTCGCGTCATTTAGCCCAGCCGTTGTGTCCTTTCCTTAATTGATTTAGCATAGCGCGATTTGGCCAACGTTCGAGTATAATCGGGTAAACTGTGCAGACGCGGTCATACCAAACCGCTCGGTAAACTAACATCCAAAACCGCGTCTGTAACATTTGGTGTCGAGGAGTTGGATTCGGACCTGGGACTAAATTCATTTAGCCCAAATTTTGGAACACCAATTGTACTATTAGAGTAACATTTGGTGTCGGGAAGTGGGATACGATCCGGAGCGCGTTTCACGCGCTCGAAATTATAACGGCGAAATTTGATTGTGTTTTACAAAAAAATAATAAAAACCCGAATTTTGAAAGTCGCGCTATGGCAGACCAAGACGGCTGGGTTCCGGTAGAGGAGAGTGAGGCAGGGTCGATCCAGGACCAAAATGAGGGACATGAGGAGAGCGAAGCAGTGAGGGTAGCAGACGCACAAAATCGCGCCTCGCACATGGCCACGGCGACCGCGCCCGCGACCGTGGTAGCGCCGCTGGTGGATTCGAACCTTTTCCTCCTGCAAATGAGGGCCCTTATGGAACAAATGGGAGACCAAATTGGAGGTTTGAAAAACAGTATGGGGGTAATGAGGGACGAATTGAGGGCTGATAGTGAGCGATTAGAGGGCCAAATGGGGGTAATGGGAAACCAAATGGGGGTAATGAGGGACGAAGCGAGGGGTACCGGTGAGGGGTTAGACAACGGGATAAAAGAGGTGAAAAATGGGTTAATGGGGGTAGAAAACAATGGCCGCTCAAGAGAATCAAATGGAAGGGATGCAAAAGGGGTTAGAGGGGTTAGAAAACAGGATGGAAGGCAAATTGAGGGACATGAGGGACCAAGCGGAAAGGGAAGTTAAACAAATGGGGCAGCAGATAGAGGGGGTTAGAATGGGGGTAGAAACCAAACTGGATGCTCACAGGGAGGAAATGGAGCAGATGAGGGTGGCATCTGGGCAGGAGATGCAAGTGATGGGAGAAGAGATCAGAAGAGGTGTGAGTGAGGAGGTCGGAGGAGTGCGCGAGGAGGTGAGGCACTGTAAGGAGCGCATGGAGAAGGAGGTGAGAAAGGGGACTATAAAGTTGCAAGGGGGCATAGAGGACCTGACGCAGGAGGTGGAACAGCTGACAGAGGGACAAACGGAGTTAGTGGAGCAGGTACAAAGGAACACTGCGGTACTAGGAGGGTTAAAGGCGACACAGAAAGAACTAAAAGATGACTTGATAGCGACGAAGAGGGAATGTCAGATGGTACGTGAGGGACTGACAACGAGGTTGGACGAGGTGACAGAGGTAATGGAGACAAAGAACCGGCAGGTGAGGACGCACATGGAAACAGTCAAGGTAGCCTTGGAGGACGAGCTTGAGGAGACGTACCGGGGAATAAAAGAGGTGAAGCAGAAATTAGAAGAAGTGGAAGAAGGGGTGAGCGAAATTAAGAAGCGACGGAGAGGGGATAAGAAAGAGATAAAAGAGGAGATAAAAGAATTGGTCCGAAGTCTGTGTTCGGATCGTGATGATGTGCTCATTAACCGGATGAGGGATTCGCAGGTGATGGAGGAGAAGCGAAGAGGAAGAGGACCCGGTGTAAGTGGTGACCAATATGGTCGTGCGTATGATGCGCCAGGTGATTTAAGAAGCTTGGGGGTCGAGATGGACCCGGGTGTTCGTGAGAGGCCGTTGGTGAAGTGTGCGACAGGTCTGGTGTGCGAAAAAGGAGGTGTGCGAGAAAGTCCGACTCTGGGGTGTGTGAGGAAAAAGTGCGTGCCAAGGAGTGAGGGTGCTGGCGAGAGTGAGTCGATCGTAGCGCGTGTGCGAGGGAGCACATGGAAGCGCGGGGTGGTAAGTGTTACAGAGGGTGTGACGGGAGAGTGTGCGCAGGAGTGTGCGTGAGAAAGGTGTGTGACGGACAGGTGCATGGGGAAAGAGTGCGCTGTCAAAGGCAAGGAAGAATGCACGCCTGTGGTGAGTGTTACAGAGGGTGTGACGGGAGAGTGTGCGCGAGAGAGGTGTGTAACGGACGGGTGCATGAGGAAAGAGTGCGCTGTCGGGAGTAAGGGTGAGTGCGTTGTCAAGAGTTGTGGTGAGAATAGAGAGAGTGGCACGGAGCGTGAGTTGGTTGTGACAGGTGAGAAAGGAAGCACACCTGGAATGGTAGAGCGTGAGTGGGAATGCACGCTGGAATTGGTAGTGAGGCACGTGGTTGGGTGTGCGAGTGAGAGCACACCTGTGATTGTCACAAAGGAGGTGACCGAGAAAGGGGCGCGAAGAGGTGTGTTGGTGAGGTGTGCGGGTGACGAATGTGTGCCAAGGTGTTCGGTGGTCAGGTGTGTGACCAAGTCGGTGAGCGGAATGAGGGTACCTGGGTGTGTAAGGAAAGGTATGAGCAAGCAAGGGGTAGCGTATGCATGTAAGCGTCCAGGTGAAGCATCGACGGTAACCGGTTTAGCGGTTAGAGCGACTTATAGCCGAATCAGGCCCTCGGTGCATGCCGGGCTTCGCGTGCCGCGAGAACCAGCGGGGATCCGAGCCACGGCGGGTTCGAAAGGACCGCCGTGCGCGATCCACGCTGGGCCTCGCGTGGAACGGCCGCGTCCGGGCTCCACTAGGCGGAGCGGGCAGGCCGAAAGGAAGGGTCGTCATGGCGACCACGTTTTGTTGAGACGTGCCGGCAGGTCGAGATCGGGACATTGGATGGCTCCACGCCGAGGTGGTGCGTGGGATCTCGGCTCGGGTAAGCCCCCGTCCCTGCACCGAGTGCCGGACGCGTCCAGCCGCTGGCACAACACAACCCGCATTCATGGCTTGGCTTTACGAAGCCGGGCTTTGGACAGGAATTGGCGCACCGAGAGGCATTAGTGAGCAGACTGTGTGATGAGGTTAGTGTTTTGGACCCAAAATTAGAGAAAAACAAAATTTGATGATTGGCAAAGGAGTGGCAGTAATGATTTAGCAGATGATGGGTAGTGATTGGCAAATTTTTGATTTGTTGAAATTTGATGTGCAAAATTGGTAGTGAGCGATGGGCCCGGTGGGTAAGGGTGGCATCCCTGCCACCCTTCCCATGTGGGGCAAATGCGCAATAGATTATGGGGTGTATGGCAGTGAAAACTAGCCCGGGTGGGTTAGGATATATCGTGTGTAGGGCCCTAGAAGATGACATTAGGTAACGTTAAGATTAGTTAGTGACTGATACCTGTAGTGGGGACGCAGGTAGATTAGGGTGGATGATAATGACGAGGGAGCGCAATAGTTTAAAGGGACGACTGGGAAGCGCAAGTTTGAGGGGAGTAGTTAGCTGAGATGATGCCGTGTGTGTGAAGATTGAACAGGTGTGATTGCACAAGTGTGCAACTGAGCAGTGTGGAGCAGTGTATGAGTAGTGAGTGTTGTGGATCAGCGCGAATGCGCTTGGGGAGAGAAGGGTGCAGGCGGCACCAAGAGTGAGAGCACAGGTGTGCAAGTACAGGTGTGTGGAGAGAGTTGGAGTAAGTGGTACGGAGTGGTGTGCATGGTGCGAAGGTGTGAATGGGGGAAGAGTGGACCCCCATCACGGATACCCGGGGCGGGTAGTGTAAGTGTTAGGTAGAGGGTATAGGTAAATTGTGGTTGGATATTGGCATTTGTGGTGCGGTTGCAGAATGGTATTGTGGATGGGTGCATTAGTGTTGTGGAAATGGCTGGGCGTGTAGCCTGTTAGTGTGTGTAGTTGTTTGGGCACTCCACCACTGTGAGGATGTCGGCCAGGTGAGGCCGCAGGTGGGCTCTGGGAGCCGGTAGAGTTGTGGATGGGGCCCGAGGATCCGGAGGACGGACCCGGGTAGCCCAGTGCCAGAGCGGGCACCGAGTGGGGAGAGCGCCAGAGGGCCTTCCCCAGGTAGTTAGGTTAGGGTAAGGAGCAGGTAAGCTCGGAGGCAACTGCAGTGGTGGAGGTGTGCAGGTGGGTAGACCTGCTGGGAGAGCTACACCACAGAGCCACCACAGAGCCCAGAAATTGTGCGAGGGCACCGGGAGATGAATCGGGGGAGTGAGACCCCAAATTGAAAAGCACCACAGTTCGGTCAATGGGAATTGGTTTTTAGAACCCATAGTGTAAGTTGGCCAATGGATTGGCAGGGAAAGACCCCGGGTAATGTAAAGTTGTTAAAGTCATTTAGGAAATAGTTAGGATTGATGAACCTGTCGCACCATACGCAGCCACTTACCTGTGGTGATGATGATGACTCCACACCTGTGTTTTCTTTTGTTCTGTGTTGCAGGAAATGAGAATTGCTGTGAGGATTTGTGAGACGCATCACGACGTGGATGAGACGTTGGGGTGATTCCATCTCTCCCTCCTTAGGAGGGACTGATGATGAATTGGTGATGGCAAATTATGATGTTGAGTTGGAGATGGCAAATTTTGATGAGAGTTGAAAATGGCAAATTTGATTGGTTAGGAGGGAGAGAAGACAAATTTGGTTTATGGGAGGAACGGGGAAGACAGTAGGGACGTTTGTTGATTTGTAAAGTAGATGTTTATGGGTAGTGTTGTGTTTTGTGGATACAGTAAGGGGTAAGGGAGGGGCAATGTAGGTTACCTGGTGGGGGGGGGGGGCGTACGGTAGGAACGTACCTGTCTCACCTGGTTCCCATGGGCCCCCAGTGTGCATTACCTTGCATTGCGTGCACTTTTGCGCCCTTACCACCTTACTCACTTGTCTTTTCTTTTGTCTCCCACCTCCGAGGATCTGGCTTTGGGGCAGAGAGAGAGGAGAGAGAGGTGCTGGCTCCGCAGTTGTGGGCCTGCACTTTCGCTGCTTGCTGCCGGGATCGATACACCATATGGACTGCAATTTTTGTGGCCGCCCACCATGGACCGCAGTTCTCTTGCGGGCAAGCACCACCCGTTGATGGACCTATGGGTCAACGTGGCACCTATGCCAGACAGGTGAACCACTAATAGTTGGCCCCCTGACGGCCACAATAAAGAAATGGACGCGGTTGGCGCCTTTCTTTATTTTTTTGAAAGAAGCCAGAAGGCCAAGTGCACCACACGAAGGCAAGACCAGCGGCAGAACATCGGCCGGCTGCGACACCACCGGTGATTGTTGAGCACTTTATTGGTGCACCGGATGGTGCTGACTGTGTTATGGGGTGGTGCTTTTGGTGCTTGGAAGGGGTGCTCTGCACATTATTAAAGGCCGTAAGGCCACAGAGCACTCGTGGGTTGGTGTATCGATGCTGGCATGCGTGCTCTCTCTATGCATAACATCTGCATGTGTTCCTCCAAAAACAGGTCCTGGATCGTAGTGTAAATATCAGCGTAGTCTTGTGTAAATAATGCTCCCTACCGGCTGTATGTTTAGTTTGAGGATTCTTTCCGCGATTCGGTTATCCTGTGGGTGTGTTTCTGTGAGGAGAAGGGTGCAACGTCGCAGGGGGACATATTTACTCATTTGTGAACAACTGTAAAACTGTCGCACTCAGGGTAGAGTTAATAGTAGAGGGAACTACATCTGAGTGCCACACTAACGTAGGTAAAGATTTATCGGGTCGGGACGCCCCGAGGTAGAGAAGGGTGCAATGTTGCGGATATGGGATTTGGCCTCCATCCATACCCGCTTGTAAATATTCCCCTATTTCCCCAATACTCCCCAACTATCCCCAATCCCCCATTCCCTAGTCCCATTGTCTGTAAACAACACTCTGTAGAACCGACCTTCCCCTTTTTCCCCCATTAAATGTCATGCCCAGGTTCACCGCATCTCACGTAGACAACTATAGGACATCTTGCTAGTTATTCTTAGGCTATGTCAGTTAAGGACTCGTTTCCATTAATTCTGACTCTTCGTTGCACCAGAATGTGATTGTATGGCACCAGTAGTGAGTTTAGGACCTCCCAATACCTCCCCACAACCTCATCTCCGCATCCTCCCATCTTCCTCATGAAACTACAACCACAACAACAACTACAACAACAACAACAACTACAACAACAGCGGGGGGCGGCGCGGGGAGTGCGCGTCCTCACTCCGGCTTGGTTAGCCGCCATTGCCCACGTGCTCCGACGGGGTTACCACACAGGGGCTGACAGTCAGCTCCTCGTCAAGGGCGGAGCCCGGTAACCCCCCCCGCACCCAATAAGAAGTGGCGGGCCGATTCCATCTGGGCGGAGCTAACGAGCCGAGGGCGTGTCACTCCCCGCTGGATATACGCAGCGACTTACCGGAGGTGACGTGAGATGCGCCCCCAGCTTGGAGAGAGAAGTCGCCACCTCCGAGCGCTGAGAGACCTCCCTGCATCTTTTGGACCGCGCTTTATCCTGTCCCTGAGCCAAGGTGCACCTTGTGCTATCCATCGACTACCTGCCCTTCCTTGCCATCAATCCCTGTGTGAGTCAGTCTTGTCCCGTTTATCTGTGGTCTGTCGGGGCTAAGATAAGACCGTGAATAAGTGCCCACCTTCCTATGCTGTACCTCTTGTCCTTGTAATCTAAACGTTCTGCATACCAATATTGTAACCTCCTCCGGAGGTCTTGAGAACTGTACCCCTGGTGTCGCGTCATTTAGCCCAGCCGTTGTGTCCTTTCCTTAATTGATTTAGCATAGCGCGATTTGGCCAACGTTCGAGTATAATCGGGTAAACTGTGCAGACGCGGTCATACCAAACCGCTCGGTAAACTAACATCCAAAACCGCGTCTGTAACAATATATTACAATTAATATTTGTTTATTTAATAAAATGTGATCATTGTAACACCTTTTATTGTCCCCCGTCGCACCACGGAGCGAAAGGGGGACTATGGTTTTCCCCTCCGTCCGTGTGTCCGTCTGTGCGTGCGTGTGGGCGTGCGTGCGTGCGTGCGTAAGCGAAGGACCGCATTCGAATTAGGTGTGTGGGTGCAACCCACGTCAAAATCCAAGATAACCGCCGCCATGTATGTCTGACGCCATGTATGTCTGAAGCTTGGGAGCGGAATATCTTGAAAAATAAGCGAAGTACCAACTTCTAATCTGGTGTGTGGGTGTATCTTGGCACAAGGAAGAACCCTATTGAAAATTGGGTCGCCACGTCAAAATCCAAGATGGCCGCCACATATATATGTCTGAACCTTGTGAGCGAAATATCTTGAAAAATAAGGGAAGTACCAACTTATAATTGGTGTGTGGGTGTATAGTGTATGCGGTTATGTTGCAATTAACAGGGGAGTGAAACTTTCATATAGAATCTTGAAACTGGTACTTATTGACTTCTTTAGATCACATAGGACTCAAAACCACCTGTTTCCAATTTTTTCCAGCATGGATACGCACTAAATCCAAGATGGCGGCCATTTAACACGATAATCGCTTAATCGCCAACTATTTTGGACATTTGTAATGGATATAGTTGTCCAGTATATCGTTCTATAGGTTTTTTTGGTCACTGAATTCATTGAAGTACTTATATCATCAATAACACAAAGCATAAAGTGAATAATCATCCAATATGAGGTATAATTTGCGCCATATGGCATGGCACACCCATATAAATACCGAATGAACGGTACACAAATATTTGGGTTATAATAATGATTATGTATATTTGTTTTTCAGCAAAATTAATCTGTCCTGATCGTTCTATGGAAGACTGCATGGCATGAGCCATAATAATGTAACCACAGGAATGGATGCATGGGTGCAATCTGCCATGAAATCAGAGTTGACCAGCTTATGAAGTGTCCATTTCTAAACATGTATTTTCTTTTCTACTTGCAGGTAAATAATGGCATCCGAAGCGGAACCTCTGGAGAAAAGGGCACGTACCGAACTAAATTTCAAGCTGTGCATCAAATGTCAAACTTCAAAAGAAGAACAATTAAAGGAACCCCCACAGTCCCAAAAGCAATCAACGTATGACAAATTTCTAACAGCGGTTCGTTTGAGAGCGCAGTTTGGAAACACTGACTTTATTGCACTCAACGAAAAAATTGGACAATTGACAGCACAAGATTTATGTGATAAACATGTTCTGTGGCACAGAACGTGCTATGCTATGAGCACAAATAAAGAACATATAATACGTGATGATAAGCGCTACAACCGAGCGTGTGCAACATCCGATGTTACTCTCCTTAGTCGCCGAACCGTGGGGAGACCAACTGCTTCATCAACACAGTGCTACGGACGAAGAGCCAGTGTCAAAAAAGTACACCCGATCACAGTTAACTGCATATGACAAAACAGAATGTTTCTTCTGTCAAGGTAAAATACAAGGTCCCTTGCACGAATGTCAATCAGCAAATATTGGAAAGCAGATAAAGGACATAGTACACCACTCCAACAACCAAGAATGGAAGGTTAACTATGCCACTGTCCTATCTGACAATGATGCGCTGTCACGTGATATTGTCTACCACAAGAAGTGCATCACCGAACAGTGGCAGTTTCTAAAGCAGGGAAATGCTGCAGACAGTGGATCATGCCCTAAGACAGCTGACCGCTGCAACACAGATGCCAGTGGGCCGACAGTACACCACATCACGGCTGAAATTGAATTCTTTGCCGAAATACAAGATCGCATCAACGAGGGAGAATTTATTCCAATGGACGAAGCAGAAAAGCTATACTTATCGAAGATGGAACAATACAACATCCAGTATGTCTCGAAGTTTTCTAACGCCAAGTCCGAGCGGAGGTGGCTACGACAAAATATCGAGGAAAATGTTAATCTCGTTCAGTTCACACCATTACCGAAGAAGCCTACACTGATACATTCCAACGCTGCACAAAATGCTGCAGTTGATGAAGCCGTCAAGAACAACACATACGATGACATGAAGAAGTTATTTGAAGCAAGCAGAGTCCTATGTAAATTGATCCAGGAAACAAAGAAAGACCCGTGGGTTTTCACCGGAACACTCGAAAATAGTGAGCATTGCGTAGTGCCACAGGAGCTCCACAGCATGGTGCTTTGGATCATGAAAGGTACAACTACAGTTAAAACTGAAGCTCGTGCACAAGAGTTTAATAGATCTGCGTCAATCGTCTCTCAGCAAATAGTACAAGCCCACAAATCTAATTGGCAACTCCTGTATGACCCAAAATCACCAGTGACTGCGTTTCGATCGACAAGTGAAACTCCTATCACACTCGGCATCTCACTGTATTGTGACCACAAATGGCGAAGCCAGAAACGGTCAAATCTAGTTTCACAAGCCGGTTTGGGAGTTCCATACCGACGCGTAAAGCAGTGTGTCGCTCAAATTTCGGAAGGGGTACAGATGAACATGGAGAAGAACGATGGAAACTATTTACCACCAGGGCTTCACAAAAAACGAAGATTGCGATTCTCAATTGACAACGTTGATGCCAAGGTTGATACCTCTGATGGCAGGAATTCTTTCCATGCAACGGCAATGGCTGTGTATCAACGGGAACCCAGCATGGATGAAACCGTGGAGGTGGTCACAGAGTATGCAACCCCCACACACAACAAATCGGCAAGATCGTTGAAGGATGTCCCCATGACTGTCGTCCCACTGATTCCGAGCAACATAACAGGTACGAAACAGGTACGAAACAGGTACGTACCATAACAGGTACGAAACCTCCCACGAGTCCTTCTTATCCGAACTTCAAACTGGGGATGAATGAGGAACAGCTCAGAGGACCTGCATTTGATGACCTATCATGGCTGTTGGTACGCCATTACCATCGCAATCATGCCAATCCAGTTATTGAGCTAGCTGAACCACACAACAGCTCTCGAGATGGTGAAGTGATTCATGTGCGACACCAACCTGTCCCTGTCTGGACAGCATATAATTCACTTCTGCGTACGTCAGCATCCAACACTGAATCTATCAAACTGGACAAAGTGCATGCACTGCCCCTCATAAATGCACCAGCCCATGAGTGGACGACCCTTACCACAGCCCTGACTCAGCTCTCTAATCTCAACAAACTGATGGCCCGAGACAATCAGGACAATGAGCCAATACTTGTGTGGCTAGATATGGACTTGTATAAAAGAGTTAGAAAACTGAGCTTCCTGGATCTACAGTTCCAAGCCAACATAATCCCAAGTCCCGGTCCTTTCCATGTAGTTCTCTGTGCCTTACGGTGTCTTGGAGCGACTCTTGAGAGCAGCGGTCTAGATGAAGCATGGATTGAAGCCGGCCTGTACAGTAGCGTAACTGTAGTACAGATACTGAATGGAAAGCACCACAACAGAGCCTTGGATGCTCACCAGATCACTCTGCAAGTTCTATTTGATTTGTGGATCGAGGCATTCTGCGAGCAACATCCAGTGCTACTCAACAAACTGACGTCTGCAATAGAAGATGTGAGAACAGCATGTCAAAATGGTCTGGATATAGCTCAAGCTCATCGTGAATTGGTGAACTTGGCATCCGATCTGAAGCTGGTGGAAACGCTAGAAGCATTCGACCACGAGAACGAGAAGTACCCGATGTACAAGTGGGCTCGTATGTATATGAGACAGGTTAACAACCTACTCCACTTCATGCGAGGTACCCGCGACCATAACTGGCTCTTGTACCTTGCCTCATTGGAAAAGATGTGCATCTACTTTTTCGCATATAACAGGCATGACTATGCACAGAACATTCCCGACTACATCGCACACATGTATCACCTGGAAAGCAGCCATCCCTCGATATGGCAAGAGCTCAAGAGTGGTGACTTTGTCGTCAGTACGAACCCTGTTGCATTCACATCCATTGGACCTGATCACGCACAGGAACATGTGAACAAGATCCACAAAGGTGAAGGTGCCATTTCTGGCTTAACCACCGATCCCCAGGGTCTGCTCAAATACTGCCTCGGCTCCCCAGAACTGGCAAGGCTGGCTGGAGAAACTGAGCGTATGCTAAACATATCAGATTCTATCCCAAAGAAGCACCACCAACACTCAGCATCTAAAACTGCACGACAGGAAAAGGCTGTGAGACAACTCAAGGATGTCATAGGCAGTGCAAACCCCTTCAATGCACCAGAACATGATGATGGATCTGAAATGAAGTTGGTCAACTTCGTCACCAAGCGGATAATGCCAACGGCAGTGCAGCGTGGCGTTTTGGACATAGAGGTACGCGGATACACGGTACTTGCAACATATGTTGATGAGAGGGTCAATGGAGACAAGAACATGTGGGACAAAATGTCGAAGCTCAAGTATCTGACTTGGAAAGATGGATGCAAAAGTATCAGTCTGAAGGCATCCTCCGAAGTAGTCAGCTTGAAAGCAACTAACTCCCTGTTCGTTCGCTTGCTGCTCGTTGCAAAGTCCTCAAGAGAACTGGACCTGCAGGACATTGTGGGAACACATGGATTTGCCCATTACAATGCAAGCCTAATGAGGCCCGATGGTTCTCTGCTACCTACTACAAGCAAGTCCACCCTCATCCATGAACTGGAAGGAGTGGTTTCGGGGACAGATACTTCTGAAGAATCCATAGAAGAGCCGATCATCCCACGTCAATCAGCACATGTCTTGACCAGCATCGTAATAGATGGCATGGCTCTCGTGCAGGAGATGGTTGTTCGGAAGGATGGTATAAAGTGTTGCCGAGACCTGTCAGGCTGTTTCATTCGAAGTGTTGACAACAAGTCGCGAGGCTACAGTGACATATACTTATTATTCGATAACTACACTGTTACAAACTCCATGGACAGAACGAGACAGCTCCGAACAGCAGGAAGAGCACAAGACAAGGGATACAAAATAGAAGATTCCACACCTATCAAAGACTTTAAGGTATTCCTAGGAACCAAGGAAACCAAAGCCAACCTCGTGCTATACCTTGCACAAAATCTGTCCAGCTGTGCAAACTGCCGATCACTACCCACACACACAAAGGTGTTATGTCTTCCCAATCAAACATGGTGAACATCACAAGTACACAGGAGGAAGCCGACACGTTACTGGTCATGTATGCAGTAGCAGTGAGTAGTTTGGGTAATACACCACATATATACTCCTCTGACACAGATGTGTTGGTGCTCGCTCTGCGCAGGGTCCCAGACCTCAACACAGAGAGTCTCATCATCATGGGCTCTGGTGATCGACGACGGAAGATTAAACTCAAACCTATCTACATGGCCATTGGCGCAGAACGTGCAGCAGCTTTGCCAGGATTCCACGCGCTCACTGGATGTGATACCACTGGCCACATCCAGGGAAAGGGAAAGCCTACTTGCTTCAAATCCTTCATGAAGGCTAGTGATGACGTAATCCATGCACTAGCTGGGCTTGGTGTTGGTGTGTATCCATCTCCGGAGGTGTTGGCTGGTTGTGAAAAGTTCGTGTGTCAGCTCTTCAAACCTGGTTATGAATCAGCTAAAGCACTCCGGTGGCATATGTTCAAGCAACTCAAGGGCAACCAGGGTGTAGAGAAACTACCTCCAACTCAAGGATCCATAACTGAACACATTCTGCGAGCACACTTCCAAGCTAACATTTGGGTGCAGGACACAGTAGCTGTTCCAAGTCTTCTAGATCCAGTATCGTTGGGATGGAAACAACTAGATGACGGACGTTGTGTTCCTGTGACGTCGAAAGTTCCACCGGTACCAGAGGCTGTCGTCAGCCTCGTGAAGTGTTCATGTATTGCCAGCAAATGCAGTGGACGGTGTTCTTGCAAGACCAATAATCTGTCATGCACAGAGCTTTGCAAGTGTGAAGGTGCTGAAGGATCATGCACTAATGTTGCAAATGAGGAGACAGAGAGTGATGATGATGATGACAGCGACAGTGATGACTAATAACGTGGTGTGGCGGACACAAAAGCCCACTGGCGTGGTGACATCATTCCACGCACCGAGTGGGCGGTGGCCACGCCCGAGGGGTAGGCGTGGCCTCATGATATACCCCGGGCGACCAGCCCGGAGGAGTTTAGTGTTACAGTGTAGTCTTACAATAAAGACGTTTATATGTTACCGCTTGTCCGCTTCCTCCTTGCTCACAAGCAGCGCGCGTAACGCCGCGCTTTACTGGTGACCCTCGACGTTGGATCTGCCGGAGCGATCCTTCCACACGCGACGCCATCGCCATGGCCGCCTTCGTCAAACTTCCGGAATTTTGGGAGGCTCAGGCCGAAGTCTGGTTCGTCCAGGCCGAAGCCCAATTTCAGCTTCGGCACCTCACCGGCGATGACACGCGCTACTGCCACGTCGTCGCCTCCCTCGGGCCCGGCACGGCCGCTCGAGTTGTGTCCGTCCTTCGCCACCCACCGGACGGCCACAAGTACGAGGCACTCAAGCGGCTACTCCTAGCCACGTTCAGCCTCACGGACGACGCACGGGCCGACCGCCTCCTGGATCTCCCCGAGCTCGGTGAGACGCGCCCGTCGGTCCGAATGGACCATATGCTGTCACTGTTGGGCGACGAAGCCCCCGGTTCGCTATTCCGGGCGCTTTTCCGTCGCCAACTTCCAGCGCAGGTTCGCCTCGCGTTGGCCGGGACCGGGCTAACGGAACCCCGAGCATTGGCGGCCGAGGCGGACAAGTACTTCGCCGCTTCGGACACGCGGGCGAGCGTTGGCGTGGCCGTCACGGCCTTCGACGCTGATGTTCCACAGCATCATCTTCGACAGCACGCTGATGTTCCACAGCATCATCTTCTACAGCACGCTGATGTTCCACAGCATCATCTTCTACAGCACGCTGATGTTCCACAGCATCATCTTCTACAGCACGCTGTGGTTCAGCAGCATGCTGATACGCACCTCGTGAACGCCGCCACGCCCCGCCCACCGCCGCGGAGAAAACCGCCACCGCGGGGAAACCCGTCGACTCCACCGGCCTGGCGGAGCCAGCCGCACTCCTCCAGCTCCACCACCTGGTGCTGGTTCCACGCCAAGTTCGGCCACGAAGCTCGGCGGTGTCATCCGCCGTGCTCCTTCAACGGGTCGGGAAACGCCCGGGCCGGCGCTCAATTGTGGCGATGAGCGCCGGCCGTTCGAGCAGCCTGCTGTTCATAACGGACACCTTCTCCGGGCGCCGTTACCTGTGCGACACGGGAGCACAGGTGAGTGTCATTCCCGCCGGCACGTCAGACAAGCACGCCGCGGGTGGGGGCCCCGCGCTGCTTGCCGCGAACGGGACGCCCATCCGTACGTACGGAAAACGCTGCCTCTCTCTGCGGTTTGGAGGGCAGGTTTTCCGATGGACGTTCGTCACCGCCGACGTGCCCATGGCACTGCTTGGCGCGGACTTCCTGTGCGCTAATGGGCTCCTGGTCGACGTCAAGCGCAGACGGCTTGTCCAGGCCGAGACGTTCAGCTCGCTCGCATGTGCGTTGCCCAGCTCAACGAGCGGCTTGCCAAGCGGCTTGCCGAACGATTCGGTTCCGGCCACGTTGGTCTGTACGCTTCCGGCAGCGGACGCATTCACCCGCCTCCTCGCCGGCTTCCCGGCCCTCACGCGGCCCACCTTCTCGGCGGGGGCCGTCAAGCACGGGGTGGCCCATCACATCCCCACCGTCGGGCCACCGGTCTACGCCCGGGCACGCCGCCTCGAGCCGACGAAGCTGGCGGTGGCAAAAGCGGAGTTCGCTACCCTGGAGCGACTCGGCATCGTTCGGCGCTCAGAGAGCGCTTGGGCGTCGCCGCTGCACATCGTGCCGAAGCCCGGCGGGGGATGGCGACCGTGCGGGGACTATCGCCGTCTCAATGACGCCACGACTCCCGACCGCTACCCCGTCCCCCACATTCAGGACTTTTCCGCCCGTTTGGCGGGCAGGTCCTTCTTCTCGAAGGTGGACCTCATACGCGGCTACCATCAGGTCCCCGTCAGGCCGGAGGACGTCCCGAAGACGGCGGTCATCACGCCATTCGGACTCTTCGAGTTCCTGCGCATGCCCTTCGGTCTGAAGAATGCGGCTCAGGCGTTCCAGCGACTGATGGACAGCGTCCTGCGCGACTTGGATTTTGTCTACGTCTACCTGGACGATATCCTCGTCGCCAGCGCGTCCCGCGAAGAGCACCTACGCCACCTCCGCACGCTCTTCGAACGCCTGGGCCAGCATGGCCTGATTGTGAACCCCGCAAAGTGCCGGTTCGGTGCCGCCACAATCGATTTTCTGGGGCACCGTGTCACCAGGCACGGCGCCGTCCCCCTGCCGGCCAAGGTGGAGGCGGTGAAGGGGTTTCCGCGCCCCCGCACGATCAGAGGGCTGCAGGAGTTCCTGGGCATGGTGAACTTTTACCATCGGTTCCTGCCCCGTATCGCCCAGCTCCTGCGCCCCCTGCACGAAGCTCTCCCAGGTAAGCCGGGCAAAGGCGATGTTACCTGGACCGAGCAGATGGACACGGCGTTCACGGGCGCGAAGCTCGCCTTGGCTAACGCCACCATGCTCGCGCACCCGGCGCCCGATGCACCGATCGCCCTCACCACCGATGCCTCGGACTACGCGGTGGGCGCGGTGCACGAGCAATGGGTGCGTGGAGCTTGGCAACCGCTGGCGTTCTTTAGCCGGCAGCTTCGCCCGCCCGAACGCCGTTACAGTACCTTCGACCGCGAGTTGCTCGGACTTCACTTGGCGGTCAGGCACTTCCGCCATCTGCTCGAGGGCCGGGCGTTCACTGCCTTCGTCGACCACAAGCCGCTGATCTTCGCGATGGGCAAGGTCACCGAGCCGTGGTCGGCCCGGCAGCAGCGTCACCTCTCGGCCGTGTCCGAGTACACGACGGACATCCAGCACGTCGCGGGGAAGGACAACCCGGTGGCGGATTGCCTTTCCCGGGCCGTCGCCCACGCAGTCCACCTCGGCATCGACTATGCCCGGATGGCAGTGGACCAGGCCGCTGACCCCGACGTCCAGGCCTTGCGGACCGCCGTCACGGGCCTCCGCGTCACCGAGGTGCCGTTCGACGGCGCGGGCGCGGCTCTCTTGTGCGACGTCTCCCTCGGGCGTCCTCGCCCCATTGTGCCCGCGGGCTGGCAGCGCCAGGTGTTTGACGCCATCCACGGCCTGTCCCACCCGGGCGCGAGGGCCTCCCAAAGGCTGATCGCCGACAAGTTCGTCTGGCATGGCCTCCGGAAGGCCGTCCGCGGCTGGGCCAGGACGTGCCTCGCGTGCCAGCGCGCCAAGGTGCACCGGCACACCCAGGCCCCGTTGGCCCCGTTCACGGTGCCGGAACGCCGGTTTGACCACGTCCACGTGGACCTGGTGGGACCTCTGCCCCCCTCGCGGGGTTTCACCTACGTCCTCACCATGGTGGACCGCACCACCCGGTGGCTGGAGGCTGTGCCCTTGGCGTCGACAACGGCGGCCGATGTCGCGCAGGCTTTCATCGCCACCTGGGTCGCCCGGTTCGGCGCCCCCTCAGACATCTCATCCGACCGCGGCCCCCAGTTCACCTCAGAGCTCTGGGGGGCGGTTGCGCAGGGGCTCGGGGTCCGGCTGCACCGAACCACGGCCTACCACCCCCAGGCTAACGGCCTGTGTGAGCGATTTCACCGCTCATTGAAGGCCGCGCTCCGGGCCACCCTCCGCGACGGCGGCTGGGTCGACAGGCTCCCCTGGGTCCTGCTGGGCCTCCGGACGGCGCCCAAGGAGGACCTGCGCGCATCCGCAGCGGAGTTGGTCTTCGGGCAACTGCTGCGGGTGCCGGGCGAGTTCCTCCCCGACTCCACGGCACCATGGTCCGCGGCACAGCAGCGCTCCGCTCTGCAAGAGACCGCCCAGAGGTTCGCCCCGGTGCCAACGGCATGCCACGGGCACCCACCGACGCACGTCGCCCCGGAGCTTCGCACGGCGGAGTACGTCTTCGTCCGCCACGATGCCCATCGGACACCACTGCGGCCCCCGTACGACGGGCCTTTCCGCGTGCTGGAGACCGGGGCGAAGCACTTCACCCTGGACATCGGCGGTACTCCTGACCGCGTTTCGGTAGACCGCCTCAAGCCGGCCCACCTCGATGTGGACCATCCATCGCCAGTGGCCCGACCCCCACGTCGGGGCCGCCCTCCTGCGGGCGGACCCCCGGCACCGCCCAGCCCCGCCGCCACGGCGCCCCCCGGTCCTGCACCCATCCCAGGGGCAGCCAGGGGCATCCCACCTGGTATCCCTGCACCCCGGACGCCGCCGATCGCCAGGGGGCGCTTCGGCCGGGTCATTCGTCTGCCCCGCAAACTGGCCCTCCAGGTGCGCGGGAATTCTGGGGGGGCGCGTGTGGCGGACACAAAAGCCCACTGGCGTGGTGACATCATTCCACGCACCGAGTGGGCGGTGGCCACGCCCGAGGGGTAGGCGTGGCCTCATGATATACCCCGGGCGACCAGCCCGGAGGAGTTTAGTGTTACAGTGTAGTCTTACAATAAAGACGTTTATATGTTACCGCTTGTCCGCTTCCTCCTTGCTCACAAGCAGCGCGCGTAACGCCGCGCTTTAGTGGCAGTAATAACTAGCATCCGGATACATGTATAATTGAGCATCCAATTTGATATGTGTATGAACACCATTTTGTTTTCCCCATGATTGTTAGATACATAACATGCCTAGGTAAATTTCCATAACACAAGTATGTTGATAAATGGTTTGATTTTTCTGTATATGGTGGCCACCATCTTGGACTTATTCTACGACATTAATGAAAACATTGAAAACTTCTTAAAGAAGTAACATACTTGGTAGAAAAGAATATATTGTAATCACAAAAATGTCCTTAGCTTATCATTATACATGTACGTAAATAAATGGTTCAGATATAAAAATATCGTATTTTTTCGAAATTTGGTGGATGCCATCTTGGATGTTGTCAATGGATATGAATGAAAACATTGAAGACAGTCTATTTCATACAAATATATATGTAGATACAAATATATTGTAATCAAAAGCATGTCAGATAAGCTTATCATTGTGCATATATTGAATACGTTGGTTCAAATATAACGATTTATTGCTTTTTCGGTATATGCTGGCGGCCATCTTGAATTTTGCCACTGGACATAAATAAAAAAATTGGAAACACGTTGTTTTGTGTTCAGTGTGATCATAGAAAGTAAAAAATCACAAGTTTCCAGATTCTATATGAACCGTTCACTAAATAACACAACGACCTACACTAGTATCTAGGCATAAGGAAGAACGCTATTGAAAAGTGGGTCGCCACGTCAAAATCCACGATGGCCGCCCCCATATATATGTCTGAACCTTGTGAGCGGAATATCTTGAAAAATAAGGGAAGTACCAACTTCTAATCAGGTGTGTGGGTGTATCTCGGCATAAGGAAGAACGCTATTGAAAATTGGGTCGCCATGTCAAAATCCAAGATGGCCGCCTTGCGTCTTCCGCTTTGTCAACTCGCATCACTTCACCGACGGGGGACCTAGGCGTAACGCTTGTTGGAATTGTACACAGTGGCTTGCAAACCAAGCCTCAAGGGCAGTGTAAAGAAGTGTTTTTTTTTAAAACAACAACAAATACAGTCGTGGCCAAAAATATGGGCACCCTTGGATGTTTTTCAAATAACTCACAATTTTCTCTAAAAATACGTTGAAATTGACAAAAGTATTTGGTCTCCATAATTCTTTATTTCACTGTTAATATTACAGAACCTTTGTTTTTGATTCAGAACTTAATATATCCTTTTAAATCAGAAAATAAAAAGAAATGGCATTGACAAAAATATTGACACCCGAGACTTAATATTTGGTAGCTCAGCCTTTGGACAAAATAACTGCAGTCAAGCTTCCTATACCTCTCTGCTTCCTATAGCCATGAATGAGCTTCTTATACCTCTCTGCTGGCCGATTGGCCCACTCTTCTTGTGAAAACTGCTCCACTGCTCCAGTTCCCTAGATTTGAAGGGTGTCTTCTCCCATCTGCTGTTTTCGGATCTCCCCACAGCTGTTCAATGGGATTTAGATCTGCACTCATTGCTGGCCACTTCAGAACAGTCCAGCATTTTGTCTTGAACCATTCCTGGGTGCTTTTTGAAGTGTGTTTGGGGTCATTGTCCTGCTGCAAGACCCATGACCTTCGACAGAGACCCAGCCTTCTGACACTGGGTTGAACATTGCGCTCCAATATGCCTTCGTAATCTCCTAATTTCATGGTGCCATGCACACATTCAAGGCACCCAGTGCCAGAGGCAGCACAGCAACTCCAAAACATCACTGACCCTCCTCCACGTTTGACTGTAGGGAAGGTGTTCTTTTCTTTGAAGGCTTCCTTTTTATTTTCTGTACAGCTTTCTGTAAAGAAAGTTTCTTTTTCTGTAAAGAGATGATGTGCTTTACCAAAAAGCTCAAATTTGGTCTCATCTGTCCACAGGATATTCTCCCAGAAAGATTTTGGCTTGTTCAGGTGTGTTTTGGAAAACTCCAGTCGAGCTTTCTTATGTCTGTCTCTCAGCAGTGGGGTCCTCCTGGGTCTCCTACCATAGAAGCCCCTTTCATTGAGTTGGTGAGGGATGGTGCCAGTTGAAACTGTCGTACCTTGTGTCTCAAGGTCAGCTTGAATCTGTTTGGCAGTTGATCGAGGTGCTTTCTCAGCCATTCGGAACAATCCTTCACTGAAATCTTCGATCAAGTTTTTTCTTGCGGCCACATCGAGGGAGGTTGGCTACAGTGCCATGGACTCTTAAACTTCCTGATAACATTGCGTACGGTGGACTCAGGAACATCAAGGTCTCTGGGGATGGACTTGTAGCCTTGATATTGTCCATGCTTGGCTACAATCTTGTCTGACCTCCTGAGACAATTCTCTGGTTTTCTTTATTTTTTCCATGCTCATTGGACTTTCCATTTCCATTGGAATTGGACATTGGAATTTCCATTTCCATGCACACACAGTTACACAAAACAGCAGAATGACTCCTTTTCTCTATTCAAACTGGTTGAATGAGTGATTTTTATATTTCAGGTGCCTGCAACTCACCACAGGTGAGTTCAATTCCAAAGTAAAGGAGAATCACCTGCTTGAAACCTTATTATGTCTAACAACCTCTCAGAGGTGCCAATAATATTGTCTGGGCCTTTTAAGATGTCTGTGTGGAATAAGCTAAGATTTAGTAAATTGTTTCAGCTTGTTTTGTTTTGTTCCACTGCAAATCAAAGAAATACATATGTGGATGCCAAAGGATTTTTTTATTTCAACAATTTTCTGGACGAAATGGTGCATTCTTTGAAAAAAGTGCAAGGGTGCCAATATTTTTGGCCAAGACTGTATATGCTGAGTAGCACAACACCCTGTCTGCGAAGCACCAATCTGACAATTTATAGCTGAATTGGGAATCAAACCCAGACTAGATGTCTCAAAGTCAGTGTGATAGCCTCCAGACCATTTTGTCAGACATTTTCTTGGAAGCTACCTCTATATTATAGTCAAAGTGGCTGAAATAGACCGTCACCCTCCCCTTCATCCTTCACTAATATAATGAATATAGTTTTGATAAATCGCAAGTATGATGGGCCAAATGGCCTCCTTTCGGAGCATCTGTGTTCCTTCTAATGTACAAAGGTGAAACATTTACAAGATGTATTTAAATTGCATAAACAAAACGAGAACTGCACTCAGTAGAGAGAATACCTCCGCCTGGTGAACAGTTTATGTTTTGTATCCGACCAATAGACCGGATCTGGATTCGGACCTGAACCAAAATCTAATCGGCTTGTTCTTGAAACCTAACCACTCAACCACCAAGTTTATTCATAACTCGTCCGTAACTTTTTTTAATATCATGTTATATATCATAGTGCAAAGGTGCCAATATTTTTGGCCATGACTGCACAAGGCACAGAGAGGTGAAATTCGCTGCACGTGATGTGCAACGTGCGCAGAGTAAAACAAGTGTTCATTTACATCCATAGGATGTCTAACAGATAAAGATATAAGCACAACTGACACTAGGCCGAGGCTTCAGACCTTGGCACGCTCACGAGGCTGCACCGTCAAATAAATTGTTCCAACCCGTCATTTTTACTCGTCTTTCATAATTCTGTATTCTGTTGATGGTGTGCGCACCATGTTGATGTTGTAAATGGTGTGCCTCCATACCCGTCTTTCACTTTCCTTCTTTCTCTTCTTTCGAATTTCTCCATTCTGCCACAACCTGTGTGTTTCTTCTACCCACGCGTTCTCTACACCTCGATTAGACACTCATCAATGAGAACCTTTACTCGATCATTACACTTCATTTTGATGCGGTCTCTGCGATATGTTTTCAGGTTAAATAAATCCACCTGCTTATGAGGCTGCCTTTTTTATAATAAAAAAGGTTAAAAAAAATCAAACATTTAAACAGACTTGGACGTGCACCTTGACCCCATGGCCAAGGCACACCGTCTATCAAGGCTGTCCCATTAGCATACACAATACACATGCACCTCAACCCAAAGGCTGAAGCACATGGTCATTCAAAACACATGCATACTGACCCCGAAGGGCCAGAACGCATGGTCATACAATAGGACCCTCCTCCATAGGAGTGAGTCCACCACTCCACCTGACCAAGGTATTTCTCCTGTCAGGTAAGTATGTCGGTATGTCAGGCAAGTAAGGTTAAATAAATCCTGTCTGATTGATTTATTCGGACTCGTTGGGAGACCGAAAATAAATAATTTTGTAATATAATGTTCCTTTTGGGCGCAGATAAAGACGGTTTGATTAAAAAGCGGACACATTATGATATGGATGTATGGATACAAAATGGGATATGGATGTATGGATACAAAATGGCTCCTACTTGCAAGTTGTCGCGACTCTCCATGACCATTTACAGGGCTCGATCCCGGGTGTGTATGAAGGGGAATTGGGGGGAGGGTGTGTGCGTGCGTGTTTAGATATGCAGGTTGCGTACTACGACGACGTACTTCACGCATGATTTTTAATTGGCGCATACAAACAATAATTAAAACTTATTGGCGAACGGGTGGCGACTTGGGCGGTGCATCGAAGACGATAGAAAAGCGCTCCGTTCGCAGAATCGATGGTAACAATAGAGGGTGCGATTGGTGAAACAATAGGACAATGAACGTGCTTGTTTTGTTGTGGAAAAAAAACTTGTTGAAAAAAAAAAAAAAAAAACTTGTGCGCGGCAGGGAAACTTCGCCCTTTGTTCCGGTGCGCTCGGCGCGGCATGGCCGCTCACGTAGCGGTTCCGACTGCGCTTTCTGAAGCAGCTCCCTTCTCCGTGCTCGTCACACGACGCCTCCCTCACAGCGCCATGCGTATCCTGTCCACGTCCGGACTGTGAGTAACTCCGTCACCATTGCATTGATGGACTGTACGCTACTGACTTCGTCAGGCAACATCGGGTATCGGATGCGCTTGCTCATCTGATTCTGATCCCCCTTGTATTTATTTTTATCCGAATTTACATTTTTCTTCATTCATTGTCACAGTGTAGTGTAATCATTAAGTTAGTCGGTCACAGACTATAAATCAAGCTCACAACTCGCACTCGTAGCTACTTGTTAATGTTAATTGTTATTCACTTGTTCGCAAACTTATCGTTGGGAGCGACCTGTACAGTTCAGTAGCGCCAGGTAACTCATTGTAATCGTTTTAAATATATATATAATTACATGTGGTGTTATTTTCACTTTCCAACGAGAGAGCGAATCTGACGTCTCACGAATATTCTTCGGGGGAGTATTAACATTAATATTCAGCAAGGGGAGGAAGCACACAAACACAACATTTGAGAGCAGGGACATCGGGAGATGTGTGGGAGGGAGAGGGCCTGGGGGGGAGGCAGGATAGGTATAAAACGCAAGGACACCAAGGACTTCCAGGAAAGAAGTCGGCACCTCAAAAAAGTGGATTTGGGGTGAAATTAGCGGGGGTAGAAAAGATCAAGGTTTTGGATTGGGGAAGATAAGGCCAGATAAAAAAAATGAGTTGGTGATCGTCCTTTTTTCTCAAAAGTTCGGGTAGGGAGGGAGGTTTTTATTTTTATTTTTTATTTTTTTTTCCTACTTTCCATTGAGTTTTGTTGACATGGAAAAATATGAAATAAAGACTCCTTTCTCCTCAAAATGTTCAACTTGTTCTTCTGTGGCAGCTGAGTGAGCGGGAATATAGGTGGCAGGCAAGTACAAAAAGCATCATCACGGGCAGCATTCATGAGGACACTAAAAACAGTTGGTCGACTATCGGGTTCCATCCTGTGATCCGTGGCCGTGTCTGCAGCCAACACAAATTTGAGAAATGAGCCAAGAGTCTTTGTCACATCAGAAACTTTGCAAGCTGGTGAAACTTTCGTCATGTCAGTTTTACTGGGGCCGGCGAATACTTTGACAAAAGTACCGCGTGTATCGTCAGGCAATGGCTCCCTATCCCCATCATACTTGCCGTCTGAGAACTCTGCATAGAAGTCCGAGATTGTAACATCCAACTCGATATTGCACGCAAACCAGTCCTTCACCGTCTTGGAAGAGCCCTCACGGGCTATTGATGCGATCACAATAGGCATTTCAAGCCGATTCTATCACGAATCGATACAGATTTCAGCGGGAAAAATCTCACACAATAGCCGCCATGAATGGCTAACGTAAAATGGGTGAAGTTGCCTGAGCCTGAGGCACTTGCGACGCTCTGCGCAGCATGCACTGCGCAGCACGCACTGCGCATGCGGTGCAGAACGGTGCCAAATTTGACTGTGAAAAGATCGTTTTTGAATGATTTTTTTCAAAATAAAAAATAAAAAAAGTTTCGGGTCGGGTGTTGTTTCGTAGGGTCGGGCGGGGACGATCACCAACTCATTTTTTTTTTCTGGCCTAAGAGATGGTGGTGAACAGCCGTTTTAAAGACCTGGAGGGAGGAGTGGGATTGAAGAGAGTGAGGGAGTTTGTTCCAGAGGTGGGAGAAAAGAGGAATGAAGGAGTGAAGGTGAGCAGAGTGTCTTGATTTTGGCAGTTTAACCATAAGAGGGTTGCAGGCAGATCTTGTGCGACCTGTAGGAATATTTGGGGGACAGAGCCCAGAGAGAGCTGGGGGAGCAAGGCCGGAGAGGAGTCGGTAGAAGACGGAAACACCACCAACCTGCCTGCGGTGAGTAAGTGAAAGGCCCTCGGAGATAGTGTCATCGCGGGAGATTCCAATGATTCTGAACGCTTTGGTTTCAACAGCGTGAAGACGAGCTAGGTGTGAGGCAGGAGCACCAGCCCAGAGGGGAGAGCAGTACTCCATTGAGCTGCGGATGAAAGCCTTGTATGTGGTGAGGAGCTCAGGTGTGCCAAGGAAGGACTTCGCATGACGGAGGATGCCCAGTCGGCGACTGGCTTTGGAGGCCAGCTTGGAAATGTGGTTTTCCCAGGAAAGATCATGGCAGATAGTGAGACCCAAAAGCTTGAGTGACAGAAGTTCTTGGAGAGGATTATTCAGAAAGTAGATGGGAGGGTTGTCCAGTCGGTCTTTTCGGAGAGACATAGTAAGGGTGTGAGATTTGTCAGGATTGAAAGACATGTTCCACTTGTTTGCCCAGTCTGTGATTTTGTCCAGGTCTGCAGAGAGTGAGGAGGCTGCAGACTGCCGATCTGAGGGATGAGAAATGGAGCGGCAGAGAGTGGAGTCATCAGCAAAGAGATAGAGAGGATTTTCAAGAGAGTCAGAGAGATCATTGATGAAGACCAGAAAAAGCACAGGGCCCAGAACACTGCCTTGGGGAACTCCAGCCTGAACAGGAAGAGGAGATGAGAGAAACCCATTCAGGGCCACACGTTGACTATGACTAGAGAGGAAGTCCGCCAGCCATGCGTGGAGATTTCCATGGATACCAAAGGAGGAGAGTTTGGTGAGCAGAGCGGGGTGCCAGACCGTATCGAAGGCACGTGATATGTCGAGGGAGACATCTCTAATTTCCTGTTTGGCATTGAGGAGCTCCATCCATTGTTGAGACAGCAGAAGCAGCACGTCCAGAGTAGAGTGACCTGGTCTGAAACCAAATTGATGATCAGAGATCAAGCCATTGGAGAAGAGGAAAGATTTCATATCCGAAGCAATGATGGATTCCATGATTTTGCTGATAATTGGGAGAAGGCTGATTGGTCTGTAGTTGCTAGGATCTGTTTTTGCACCTTTTTTTTGCAAAGCGGTGATGTTGGCTGATTTCCAAGCAGATGGCAGTTGACCTTGAGCAAAAGAGAGGGTGAAGAGAACAGAGAGAGGGAGTGAAAGAGCAGAAGAACAGGATTTTAGGACCCGTGGGCTAATGCCGTCAGGTCCAGTTGCAGAATCAGAGTCGAGGGTTGACAGAAACTTTTCCACCTTGTCAGGAGGAAAGGACACGGAGTCCAGGAGCAGCTGGGTACGACTGGGTACGGTGGGTACAGAGAGGGATGGGTTTGGGACACAAGATATAGAGGCAAACACAGAGTTGAGGCATTCAGCTTTCTCACGTGCGGAGTCAGCTGTGTAGCCATTTGAGGTAAGGGAGGGGATTGAGGGGGGACAAACACCAGAAACAGATTTGGCCAGACGCCACCAGGATTTGGAAGAGGGAAACAGATAAGAGAGTTCGGTCTTGAGAACGGAGAGATATTGTTTCCTGGCTCTCCTGAGGGTGGACACACATTTGTTTCGGGCTTTGTGAAAGGAAATGAGGTTTCCTGCCGTTGGATTTGCTTTCCAGGAGATGAAGGCAAGTTGTTTCTGGGCAACAGCCTCACCACAAGATTCCGTGTACCATGGACGGGAGGAAGGGTATGACTACTGAAGACGAGATGGGATAAATCTGTGCATGAGAGAGATCAATTTACTTTGGAAGAATTCCCAGGATGAGTTGATGTCAGAGGTGGTAGAGATGGGAGACCAGTCCAGATGATTGATGGCTGCTTGAAGACCGTGCCAGTTGGCCTGCGTGAAATGCCAGACTCGTCGACGCTGAGCAGGCTCCCTGAGAATGGTCAGAGAGATGTCCACTTTAACAAGCACATGATCAGATGAGCCGATTGGAGCAGAAGAAGAGCAGCAGACATTTTCAGGGAAGTTAGTCATAACCAAGTCCAGAAGAGAAGATGCTCCGTTGACTGAGATCCGGGTCGGGAAATTGACAGATTGTGTCAGTCCCAGTGAGTCGCAGAAGTCCTTTGCTGAGGAGCCATGGCTGGTGAGAGAGGTACCCACACCCAGCCAACTGGCATGGTGACAATTATTGAAATCACCACATATGAGGAAGAGAGAGTTGGGATGAGTAGATAGAAGTTGGTCCATATTATCAGACAGCGAGATGCAGATGGAGTCATCACTGTTTGGTGGACGGTACAACACACATATAAACAAGAGGTGGGAGCGAAGGGGAAGCCGTAGCCAGAGGTATTCCTGGGGGTGAGGTGGAGAGAGTGCAGTGCAGGGCGAGTGAGGAAGAGAGTTTTTGATAAAGATAGCAACCCCACCTCCAGGACGAGGCTCAGGTCTATCATACCGGAGGAGGGAGTAACCCAGGAGAGATACTAAGGAATCAGAGACATCATGAAGGAGGAAAGTTTCTGTTAAGCAGATCACGTCTGGTTTGTCAGAAGCAACCTGTATGGAGAGATCAGTTAAGTTTGAACGAAGGCCCCGGATGTTTGAGGTCCATACCGTTAATGAAGATGAAGGGGGAGCATCGGATACAGAACAGGGAGGAGGAGGGGTAGGGTAAGATGTGGAAGAGGTAGGGAGAGCTGTCGAAGGTGTGTCAGAGATTTCAGAATAGCTCGGAGAAAGGGAAGGATGGGGCGGACAAAAGGTTTGATGGTGATTGGGTGAGGCACAATGAGGTGTTATTTGAGGAGGGGCAAGAGCAAGGCAGAAGGTTGGGGGAGATGAAGGTGAGAGTTGGAAGGGGGAAGAAGCGGGGAGGACGCTTTGAGGAGGGGGAGTGAAAAAAAAACCAAAAAAAAAAAACCACCTTTAGATGCCATTTTTTCCCCGCAAAGCGGGTTGGTGCTCAATTACCAGTGAACTGGTACTCAATTTGCCGACCTCGGAAGGATGACAGGCTGAGTCAACCCCCCTGGCGTTAATTCAGCGATCGACCGGGATTCGAACCTAGGATCCTAAGCTGGCACCCTAGCCGCTAGCCCAACACCAGAAGGGGGGAAATTGAAGGATACTTTACTGAAGGATATGATATATCTGATATATGATGTGATACATCTTTACTGAATGATATGATATTTTAAAAAGTTATAGACGAGTTATGACAAAACTAGGACCATGAGTTGGTTAGGTGACAAGAACAAGCCGATTCGATTTTGGCTCAGCTCCAATTCCATATCCGGCCTATCAGTGGGATAGAATACATAAACTGTTCAGTCTGGCGGAGATGTGCACTCCACCGAGTGCCGTTCTAGTTTTAAATATATAGATTTAAGTTTAGTATCTCGGAATCACTCAAGTTCTAAATTAGATATTTCTACTTGGTCTTTGCTTGATGTGACATAAGGTGTGAGGTACAGCAATGGGATTCTGATGAATCAATGCCACATGCTGAGCTGCTGAGCAGAGCCCCAGGAATCCATGCTATCTTATGCCTGCTCTCGGACTACATTGACAAGGAAGTTCTGGATGCAGCTGGTGAGTCCGAATGCCCCCGTCTCCACCCGGTACATGGATCTACTCCATCTCACCTTTCCGAGGTAGTTCTCCCTTCCTGTCCACATGTTCACAGCTTCACTCCTCCAGCATCCACTCCTCTCACATAGCCATTGCTGTCACCCCTCCTATCTCCTTGTATGCCATGCCCCTTGCCTCAAATTACTCAACATGAAAGATTTAAAATCGATGTGTCATGCATTATTTTACAATGATGTAGACGGGGCGACTTGGGTACGACAATGATTTGTGATGGGTTTGTGTGCGAGTTTATTTACGAGCAAACGCCTATGTCTGTTGTTTGAGCTTTGGTCACTTTAACAAGTCACGATTATAATTAGCATCTTGTGTGATTCAAAAAAGACCATCACGTGGTAAAACAATTGTAATGTGTTGCTACTTTAAATGTTAACCTGGAATGACCCTTGCCAGTGTGGGTGCGACACGCATTGTTTGACATCTTACAGGTCCCAATCTGAAGGTGATCAGCACGCTGTCTGTGGGATACGATCACATCGCCATTGAAGAGTGCAAGAAAAGGTAAGTAAATAAATCCCATGGGATATTTTCAGTCGTGATGTTGAGTAGTGTCCAATGTCCCTTACTTTTTGTCTGTCCCTATTCATTCATTTATCCATTTATTTATCTAAATATCAAATCTTCTTTTCAACAGGAATATTAGGGTGGGCAACACACCTGATGTTTTGACTGATGCCACAGCAGAGATTACCGTTGCTCTATTACTCGCCACCGCACGTCGCCTATTTGAGGCTGCCGCGGAAGTTAAAAGGTGGGAGCAGATGAATGTGGGTCATTCTGGCTTGTCAATACGATAATCCACGTCGGGTCATGAAATAATAGCATTCTCATTTTATTGATGGCGTTTTTATTTGTGCTGTCATAACTAATATACGGAATATTTTTCATTTCACTCACACATCCATTCTTCTCGATGAATACTGGTATCTGTAGTCATACTAAAATACGCAATTTGGTATCTCTTTGTTCGACCGCGATACATTAGGTCGTTACTTAACCAATCTCAACCAAATTTGACAGGAGGACTTAGGGTCAGATGAGTTGTTTGTAGCGACTCAATTTATCCCCTCCCCCCCCCCCCTCTCACTCCCATCCACCAAGGGGGATTTTCACCTTGCACAAAATCTGTGCTTTGGTGTATATCCGTGCTAAGATAGCTAATCGTGGCATTTTTCCAAGGTTGGTTCTTATAACAAAAGTAATAACAGAAAAAGCAATCAGAGATTGCAGACCCTCGCCAGGATGTGTTTTCAGTGGTTTTTAAGGCTTTTATGTTAAAAACAAATATGGCGGCCGAACTACGTGACCAATGACGTCATTTATTTATTTTCTCCACCAATTTATTTTCACGACTCCTCTCCGGCCTTGCTCCCCCAGCTCTCTCTGTGCTCTGTCCCCCAAATATTCCTACAGGTCGCACAAGATCTGCCAGCAAGCCTCTGATGGTTAAACTGCCAAAATCTCGGCTCTCTGCTCACCTTCACTCCTTCATTCCTCTTTTCTCCCGCCTCTGGAACAAACTCCCACACTCCCTTCAATCCCACTCCTCCCTCCAGGTCTTTAAAACAGCTGTTCACCACCATCTCTTATCTTCCCCCATCCAAAACCTTGATCTTTTCTACCCCCACTAATTCACCCCAGATCCACCTTGTTTGTAATTCCAACTTCTTTCCTGGTAGTCCTGGCAGTGTCCATATGTTTTATGCCTCTCCCACCCCCTTTCCCATGCCTCCCCCCCCAAAGCCCTCTCCCTCCCACAGTTCTCTCGATGTCTCCATGTCTCTCGGTTCCTGCTCTCAAATGTTGTGTTTGTGTCCTTCCCCCTCTCTCCCCATCTTGTCTACCGCTCCCGATGCTTTTTGTTTTATGTGTCGGTTTGTCGGTTATGTGTCGGTTTGTCGGTTTGTCTTTCTGTGTGATAAATGTTCGCTCCTTCACGAGCCTCGATCTTGTATACAAAAAAAATAAATAAAATAAAATAAAATAAAATTTAGCTCGATGACGCTCAAGAAATTTAATCTTGATCAGATGAAGTTTTGTACTTGTCGAATTATGACGTCACAATGGTGGCACCTATGATAGCATTAGCATATTTTATTCCACATGGAGAGTTCTTTACAATGAGCCATGTCTCAATTTTTTCTATGCAGCACTTTCAGAGATAGAGGTGCAAAGTTTTTCATTTTTTCCAAGATGGCGGCCGAACCACGTGACCTATGACTTCATCATTATTATTTTTTCCCTCCACCAATTTATCCTTAGATGACGCACAAGAAAATTAATCTTGATCGGATGAAGTTTTGTACTTGTCGAATTATGACGTCATAATTATCATTAAAAATTCTACAGGTGGAATTGGACTTTTGGTCGAAATTTCCTGTCAATCGGGCCAATGGTTGCCGATAAAATCATATTTATTCTGTGCAGACAAACAAACAGACAAACGAACCCTCCTGCGAGGGTAACAATACTAATGATAATAGCATAATATTAATGTTATTACAAAACAAAATAAATACTAACAGTAATACAAAATACATACTCTCCCCAAGGGGCTTTCCTCCTTGGACAAACGCCATGTTAACATTTATAAATACCTTTTCGTGGGGCACCCCAAAAATATTATTAACCTTTTTACAGTCGCGACTGCTGTTTAATACTAAACTGAAAGGAGGAATCCCAGGGTGTGTTCAGTTACCAAGCAGCTAGCCAGCCGTTCCTCATCAACAGTTATGAATGGAGTGCTTGCTTGAGTGCTCTACAAGAAACTTGATAACTGAACACATTCCCGACATTTTTGAGGCCCGAACCTAGATCTACTGTAATCTCTATATCCCAGGGAGGATGATAACATGACCCTTCCTGCCGCTCCCGTACAGACCGAGTGGGTGTACAAGTAATAATAAATGTCAGTGTGTGTCAGTCAGTTAGTCATTGTGTGTGTGTGTGTGTGTTTGTGTGTGTGTGTGTTTGTGTGTGTGTGTGTTTGTGTGTGTGTGTGTTTGTGTGTGTGTGTGTGTGTGTCCATCCTCCATAACTACAAAACCATGAAACCTAGTGGCCCGAAACGTTGCATACATACTGAAGAAACTCCAAGGGAGTGCAGGAATGAAAACCGGATGTTTGCGTACATTTAAACACCCCTTTTCAGGAAAGGCTGAAGTTCCTTCTTTGAACTCTGGCTGTTACTGCTTTAAAGTTTTGATAAGACTTTGCCAGAAAGTCTAGTTCCTTATTAATATCGATAACCTGTCAAATTGTTAGAGTTTATATTCACATGTTTTTAACTTCCGCGATTACCCTGAAAAATGTCCTTTTTTCCATTTTTCTTCCCTCTTTTTGTTTTTGGAGTTGAAGCACTTTCATGGCTAGTAGCAGTCACACAGTAACGACCATTTTGCTTTGTGTCACACAGTGGTGGGTGGAGCACGTGGAAGCCAATGTGGATGTGCGGGCAAGGCCTTTCCAACAGCACTGTGGGCATTGTGGGCCTTGGGAAGATTGGTGAGCTCGCTTTCTGATGCTGCATAATGATTTCTTGATCATGTTTATTTATTGCAAAAGTAAATATGTAACCATAGCATTCCCTGGCCTGGTGTGGCAGGCTGTGGAGTGGCAGAACGTTTGAAGCCTTTTGGAGTGAAAAAGTTTCTGTATTGTGGAAGGCACCCCAAACCAGATAAAGCTGACCGGTTAGGTGCTGACTTTGGTGAGTTTATACATTTTCTTTCCTAACCTTTTTGTAATGTCCAAGTATATTAAATGCAGCTTAATGCTTATGTCGATGAGGTAGGTTTGTGGTTGTTTGCAGGTGTTTTATTGGCATACCTGCCAGCTAAATCTCCTACTATCTGAAAAAAAGGATTTTACCATCTTGTTTTGCCTCTCTGCAATTAACAGCTATAATTCCATTGTATAGTCAAATAACAGTGTGCATCCCATTTTAGCTATCCTCGTAACTATTCAAGTGATCCTCTTTCCCATCTGCTCAGATATTTGTTTCTTTTTATTTTCCTGCTATCCTGTTCTTCTGCCGATATTTGTTGATGTTCTGTTTTGTAATTTATCCTTCGTCTCATTTGGAATTGTTTGGGCTGCGTTCCCTGCCATTTCACTTTCAGGTATTGCATTTTCTCATTGCACTTGTTCTTGGATAAATATAGCAAGTAAATTGGGTATAATATAATATGACGAATCGTACATTTGTTGTTTGCACCCGATTCAATTACATGAGGGTGTGCCACCTTCACGTCTCAACAGGTATAGCTTTGGGATGTGCTGGTTATTTTGAACATTTTGTGAATCGTTAGCACTTTCCTTGTTTTGGTATCCAGGTTGTTTATTTCTGCTTGTGGCCAATGTACTAAGTATACTGTTGTTGTATTGGTTCACTGGCAATGTGAGCAAGTCAGCCTGTTCCCTGCGCAGCGGTTTTGCAGTCACTTCTGTGTGTCTGTCTGGGCTGTAACTTTTTTTTCAACAAAGCATTATTATGAGAATATGGAGAAGACAAATTAATAATTTTGTCAAAAGGTCAAAGTTCAGCATCACCTAAAATCATCAATTTTCATCCAATTGACATGAAATTTTAATTTACCATTTGAGTTTTGCCATAAATTTTTCAACAAAGCTTTATTATGAGAATATGTACATGACAAATTAATAATTTGGACAAAAGGACAGCATCACATAAAATTGTAAATTTTCATCCAATTGACCTGAAATTTTAATTTACCATTTGAGTTTTGCCATCAATTTTTCAACAAAGCTTTATTATAAGAATATGGACATGACAAATTAATAATTTGGACAAAAGGACAGCGTCACATAAAATTGTAAATTTTCATCCAATTGACCTGAACTTTTAAGAATTTGCATATTTGGTCACTGAATTGGTTTTATTTGCATAGTTGGGTACTGAATTTGTTCAACAATCAAAAGCTAGAAGCCAATTGGGGTTTTTTTTTTTAGATCAAAACGTCAAGGTCGCCTAATAGTGTCAACTTTTGTGTGTCGTTCAAACGGTTTTCGTCATGTTTAACATTTGGAAGAAGACCAAGTCTGAATACAATGTGGATGTAGACGGACTTTGCATTTTCAAATGCTTTCTAGTTTATGATTTGATTTTGTTTCTTGGGGAGAGGTAGGTTTACATAATTTGGATTTCAGTGTTCATATTTTTCTTTTCCGAAGTCCCCTTGCCGACTCTACTGGCTGAATCGGACTTTGTGGTGCTTTGCTGCTCTTTGACCCCTGAGACGGCGGGAATGGTTAATGAGGATGCATTCCGGAAGATGAAAAACTCTGCTATTTTCATCAATACCAGCAGGTCTGTATGTTCTCTCAAGACATTGTGACTCTTCTTGTAACACTTCGGCATTTTGGGTTTTTTAGTCACACTCTTTCCAGAAAGCTTTTGAAGGAGGTAGGAGATTGCCAACTACACAGTCCGGCATAACATAAATGGTGTAGTTGGCAGTCTACTGCATTGCACAAGTCACTAGCTTAATATTAGGATACTTAATTAAGCACTAATTAATACAGTGCCTTCACAAAGTATTCACACCCCTTGACTTTTTCGCATTTTGTTGTTACAGCCTGAATTTAAAATGGATTAAAAATTGTTTTTACACCAATCTACACAAAATACCCTAAAATGATAAAGTGAAACATGTTTTTATAAATCTTTACAAACTTATTGAAAATGAATACAGAAATATCTAATTTACATAAGTATTCCACCCCCTGAGGCAATACTTTGGAGAAACGCCTTTGGCAGTGATTACAACTTTGATTCTTCTTGGTTATGTCTGTATCAGCTTTGCACATCGGATTTAGGGAGTTTCTCCCATCTTCCTTGCAGATTTCCTCAAGCTCTGTCAAGTTGGGTGGGGAGCATCAGTGAACAGAAATCTTCAAGTCATTCCACAGATTTTCAATGGGGTTCAAGTCTGGGCTTTGCCTGGGCCACTCAAGGAATTTCATGTTCTCGTTCTGAAGCCATTCCAGTGTTGCTTTGGCTTTATGCTTGGGATCACTGTCCTGTTGGAACATAAATCTTCGCTGCAGTCTTGCACTTTGAAGCAAGTTATTTTTGCATCTTTTGCACTTTGAAGCAAGTTCTCCTCAAGGATTTGCCTATATTTGGCTCCATTCATTGTTCCCTCTACCATAATTAGTCTCCTAGTCCCTGCCACTGAAAAGCATCCCCATAGCATGATCCTGCCACTACCATGCTTCACGGTTGGGAGCATGGTAGTGGATGTATTAGATGGGTGATGACTGATGAGCTGTGCTCGGATTCCACCAGACGCAGCACTTTGCATTCAGGCCAAAGAGTTCAATTTTTGTCTCATCTGACCACAGAATATTTTGCGTCATGCTCTGAGTCTTTCACCTGCCTTTTTGCAAACACCAGCTGTCATGTGCTTTTTCCTCAGGAGTGGCTTCCGTCTGACCACTCTCCCATAAAGCCTACATTTGTAAAGTGCTGCAGAGACTGTTGTCCTTCCAGAAGGTTCTCCCATTTCAACCAAGGAACTCTGTAGTTCCTTCAGAGTGGTCATTGGGTTCTTGGTCACCTCCCTGACTAAGGTCCTTCTTGCCTGGTTGCTCAGTTTGGTTAGATGGCCAGCTCCAGAAAGATTCTGGGAAGTTCCATATTCTTTCCATTTCCTAATGATGAAGCTCAATGTGCGCTTGGAAATTTTCAACACTCTAGAAATTGTTTTATACCCTCCACCCGATGTATGCCTCCTCACAATTATATCTTGCAGTTATATGGACAGTGTCTTGTACTTCATGGTAGAGTTTCTGCTCTGATATGCAATGTCAACTGTGGGACCTTATACAGAAAGGTGCGTTTCTTTCAATTCAATCAATTTCATGTCCGATCAATTGAATTGGCTACAGGTGGACTCCAATTAGGTTGTTGAGACATCTCAAGGATGATCAAAGGAAATTGGATGCTTAATTTGGAGTGTCATATCAAAGGGGTTGAAAACACATTTATTCAAGATATTTCAGTTTTTCATTTGAAATTTATTTGTAAGAATTTCTGAAAAATATTCCACTTTGACCTGATGGGGTATTATGTGTAGATAAGTGACAAAAATTTCAATATAATCCATTTTAAATTCAAGCTTTAGCACAACAAAATGTGAAAAAGTCAAGGGGTGTGAATACTTTCTGAAGGTGCTGTGTATATATTGATAGATTGCTGGATGGAAACTTGTGATTTCTAGAGGACTCCAAAGTTGGACTAATTTAATTTCCCTGCTGGACTAGTAAACAAAAAATTTAACCCCTTTGTCTTTTTCAGCGTGTGGTCAAATAATCGATAGTCTATTTGTTATTGCTGTCGTTATTTTTGGTCTTTTTCCCAAGATGTTTTTAATTTAAATTTTTCGTTCTGTTCATATGTACTATACTTGCAAAATAGCCAAATGATAGACGACTGTATGGCATGCTTTCTTACACGTGGAAGGGTAGGCAAGGGCAAACTGATGAGGAACATGTAGAGGAAGAAGAGAAACGCTGGCCTGCTTGGCATTCTCATTTTAGCACATAGCTCATGATGCCGGATCCCAAAATTTAAATGTGTATATAGTCTACAAATGTCCTTGAAATCAATGTAATGGTATGCTGATGTCTCTTATTAGTCCCCTACCGGTGTACACCGGAGGGGACTATAGGTTTGCACACCGTCCCTCTGTCTCAGTCTGTCAGTCTGTCAGTCCGTCACGCAAAGAACAGTTTTCCGGACTTTTTTTTCTAAACTCTTAATGCTAATGATTTCAAACTTAGTACATGGTTTCCTCATGATAAGTTACAGATCGAGTTCGAACTTCACGACGTTTCGATCATTTTTGACAAAGTTATGGCACTTTGTTTATTCTAAAGTTCTCCTCAAGCCGCACCGCGCGCCCTCAGCCTCGTCTCGCGAACGTCAAAAGCGCGACACAGCGCGCACTTTCGGGAGGGGCGGAGCCAAGCCGAGCAACATATATATATATATATACACATCGATCATTGATCGTGAACCGGAAAATATATTAAATTACTGATATTTAGCGACTCGAAAGGTTCTTTATCAACAACCTATTTTCTCGTGCTTCTGCTGACCTGTCTGCAAGATGTATAAATCGAAGTCCCGAGTGCGAATCACAGGTGAGCTCGTCCTGAGGTAATTAGCGATTGGGAACGATTCAGAACCTGTGGGTAAAGGACCCTTGGTAATTTCCCCACCAGTTTTCCGGACGACAGGCTGCCGGTATGGGACATGTATTGCAGCGCAATACTCAGAATGCTTGTTAATACTAAGAGTACTACATGTGACATTGTACAAGCTTCTCTATGGATTTCTACAAAAATGGTAATATTTGTGCAACCAGCAAAATCCACCTATGTAGATGGCAGGAGTACTGAGGAAGGTGACTCGCTGGGGGGATAGGTGAGAGGCTAATACTGGAGCTGCTGGGATGAAAAGTAGCTAAAATAAGGGATGCTGTCATGAGACAGAGGCTAACATGGGGGAGGCTGAGGTGGGAGGCTTATATGGGGAATGCTGGAGTAAGAGGCCAATACGAGGGATGCTGGATTGAGACGTGTGCAGCCATAAGTGTGGAATGCGGGCGAGGGGAGTCAATCAGGGTCTGGGCAATGGACTGTACACTTAACAGTGACAAAGTGTAAAGGGAAAGGTGGATTGTCCAAGTATACACAGGGGGATCTGGCCCATTAGTGCTGATTATGCTGGCTATTGTGTGCAACATAATAGCACAAATAGCTGAAAGCGAGCACAAGCTAGTACGAGTACAGAAGAAGCTGGATATGTGTGCATATCGATGTCTGTGGGGAGAGTGTTCCCATTGGACAAAAGGGAGTATAACATGATTAGATGTGCTTGTGAATTCGTCCCAACCATGCTTCTCAGCACAACATAGTTGGACAGCCTGCTAATGCAGATATGAGTGAAGCGTGAACCAGTGTGTGTGTGCACTGAGGGAACAGCAAAGATGGTGTATGCGCTGGTGGGATTGCGTCTTGTGTGTGACTGGTCTACGCCAGTGTCTATTGGTGTTTTGAATGAGAAGAAACCCTCCTCAGCACCACAAAACAAACTTGTCAGAGACTGCGGGATAGCTGACTTAGGCAGAGGTTCCACATCCTAGTGGGAACATCAAATATAATTGAGAACATCAAGTGGAGGGAGTTGGATCTACCAGACTTCCTCCTTTCCCTACTTTTCTTACCATCACTTTCCCTGTTCCTGATTAAGGAGCCAACAAAAAGAGTTGCTGAGCTTTGGTGTGGTCAACATTACATTAGACTCAGGGATAGACGTAATAAATGATGTAAAATAATGAGCTGCCACTTTTATTGAGTAAAGAGAGCAAGACTGAAAAGAGGCTTGAAGACCACTATAGGCAGTAAAAAAAAGCGAAGATCTGTTGGAAGTGATGTACCAGACTTGACCTTGTGATGCAAACAAGGGGTTGGTTTGGTAATGAGCATGTTTGAACGGACTGAGTAAAAGAGGTGCAGATGATTATTGCCAACAAGACCAGAAGATTGTTTGGAAAAAATAGTTAGACCTGTAGTATGTCAGAGGTGTGAGGGAAGCAAACACTCTGCCTTGGCAACTTCCTGAAAGCATCCAATCGCCTTCAGTTTTGTATTCTACAGTGTAAAGAAGTGCCATATGGGAGGAAGTTCATCTGGCCTAGAGTGTGGGCTCTACACAGCTTCTCAAGAATGCCACTTCTTCCTGATGCAGAAAAGGCTATTTCTTCCTTTATGATCAGCTAACCAGAGAGAGCCCAGCAGAGGGCGTTCTAAACACCTGATGAGCTGCGTTTTTATTTGTCCTGTTTGTCTTTAATAGCCAAAGATGGTCCTTCATGCGAAGCTTGTGAACACCTGGGAGCATGACTTTGCTTATATAGTGTGGGAGTTGCTGCCAGCACAGCAATAACACTCTGATATGGCAAACAGCCTCAACTGGTGCCTCGGTATATCTGAGAAGACCAGACCAATTGCTATCCGCAGTGTTGCCAGGAATTAATAATTCATTCAGGGTTCCAGCGATAACTTGCCTACTCTTTGCTGGAAACACCTTGGGGACTTAACGTGTGCCAACTAATGCTAGGCAATGGGACACTAGGCGAAACGTTCATCCAAAGGACGGCGGGCTTTTTGATGCAACGCCCTACCTAAAAACCACCAATCCAACAGTTTATTGTCCGGGTGGGAATCAAACACAGACAAGACACCTCAAAGGTAAGTGTGCTTCCCTCTGCAACAGTCTGACAACCTTCACTTATTATAGTGGGGCCATAAAGTCTTTTGCATTCTGCATGCTTGAGAACATTGAGATTTCCCAACAAAAATGTCATGATTTTTTAAAATGGATATGGTTAAATATCTTCTTCTTCTTCTTCTTCTTTTTTTTGTGTACAGAATCGAGGCTCGTGAAAGAGCTAACATTTATCACACAAAAAAAATCAAACAGACACACAAAGTATATAATAAGGGCAGCGGTAAACAAGATGGGGAGAGAAGGGGAAGCACACAAACACAACATTTGAGAGCAGGGACATCGGGAGATCTGTGGGAGGGAGAAGGCTTGGGGGGAGGAGGCGTGGGAAGAGGGGGGGGAGGCATGGGAAGGGGGGGGGGGGAGGCATGGGAAGGGGGGGGGGGGGGAGGGGTGGGATCTTGTATATATATATATATATATATATATGTATATATTGTTGCGGTTTTAGAACCCTCACTTGTAAATAATACTTGTAAATATTCCATTATTAAAAGGTTAAAGGTCACACCCTTAATTAGTCCATATGCAACACGTAGGCCACCATAGGAACTTTAGTTATTTCATTAGTATGTGGCTTAGATAAGGCCGTGTTCCCAATAGTTGAATCTGCGTTGCATTAATCAAATAAGATAGGCCCCATTCGCTTCTTTTCAAATCTCTCTCTCCCAATTCTATTACGCGCCTTTTTGTTAGCAGCGTTCGCTGCCTCGCTGAGCTTCCGCCCAAGTGCCGCCATTAACCATGCGGTCGGCTCGAGGAAGAAGGGGGCGGAGGGCCAAGGACAAGGTGTGGCCCTGTCAACCAGCCATCAAAGGTGGAGCCGGTAAGCCCTTACCAGCCAACCAGGGCTGAGGTGAGCTCGCTGGCGGGCGTGGTTTCCAAGCGCGCGGATTGATCTGAAAGTGCGTTATATAAGCGCGAGCGCAAAGCCCGTTCAAAGGACTTATCCAGCGGTGCTCATCAGAACGAACTCCTTTTACGGACTGCGCAGGGGACCGTCGTTATTGAAGGACTGGAGGATATACGCACCTTGCAAACGGACTCCTTTCGAAAGAACTGCGCCCAACGAACATTGAGAGAAAGAGAGAGTTGGCTCGAAACGTATTACGTACGCAGCATCCAGTCCCCCCACCTATACGTAAGGTCCGCTCGCGGTCGATGACACGTGGAGCGCTGCCGGCCTGCTGACCACCACCACCACCACGGTTTTGCCTGCGGAACCGGAGCCTGGGCGGGGGTCGATTGGAGCCTGGATCCCGTCTACCTGGACCTATCTGGACCTTCCACCCTTCCCGCTACAATCCCCGCGTGAGTGTGTATGTTCGTTTGGGGTCGTTAAGTTAAGACTGTATAGGTAAGCCTGCCCTGTGTCCTGCTTCTTCTTCTTCTTCCTTGTATATTTCTTTCCTTTCCTCCTCTTTTTGCTTGTAAATAAATTCACCTTGTTATTTCTTGGTTTTTCCCTAATCCGATCGCCTCCGTCCTTTCTTTCCATTGAGTACCTGTGGCACGATTTCGGAACCGCTAGGATCGGGTTTAGTCTCTTGGTTAATGGCTCGGGCCGTGGATTGCTAACCGCTCGGCAATTTCCATCTTATCCGTGGTTCGAGCGGGAGTTATTTCCCTGCTCGGGGTCGGTGTTGGTAATTAGGTATTTGGGACCCAAATTGACCAATCACCCGACCCAAGACTGACCGGGAGGAGCGTTGTCGCTTCCAGGAATCGGGACGGCCAGCTTAAAAGGACAAGGGGATTAACCCCCCCTTGAGAAGGGGAGAGCCGACCCCCGAATCCGTAACAATATACAGACTTGGCATTTAATATGGAATATTATTTTTTCTTGACTTGGGTTTACTTTCTGAATTTCTTTGACGCTTCGGTGATTTCTTTGTTAAAAGAACCATGTCACTGATTGTCTTTCGCAGCAAGAAGTCAATAACAGGACAATATCACAGGTGGCGTGACAAAATGTAAGGACAGGTACATTTGACGATTGGCTTCACAATCGTGTATATAAGGGTTGTTGCGTTCTGTGTTAGTGGAAAACAACTGCTGCACGTCTACAAAAGTTATTGCCGCTTCCTCTGGAGATGGTCCGTCAACTCGACAATGCTGTTTGTCATGGAGTGGTGGCTTTACGGAATTCCGGCATGAAACAGCGTGCTATTGCTCGGCAGTATGGCATCACTCAAGGTCAGGTGTCAAAGATCCTGAAACGTAATGCTCAGAGGGGTGTCCCTACTCCAATACCGAGGCCAGGACGTCCCCGCAGAACCACAAGGAGAGATGATCGCCAGCTGCACCGGTTAGTCTGCAATGGCTGTACCAAGTCAGCTAATCGGCTTCGGGCTGAGTGGCAGCAACTGACAAATGTGCCTGTATCCAGAAGGCTAGTCGACCAACGACTGGTTCAAGCAGGCTATCGTGCCAGGCGTCCCCTGAGAAAGCCATGCCTGACCAGACAACACAGCCAGCGCTGATTGCAGTGGGCCAGAGAGCACCGTCAATGGCAGCCAGGACACTGGAATCATGTGACCTTCAGTGACGAGTCTAGATTTCTGGTCTATCGTCAAGATGGCCGCAACCGAGTGCGCAGACAAGTGCATGAAGCCTATAACGAAGATTGTATTGTGCCAAGAGTCCAAGCTGGAGGTGGTGGGGTGACCGTTTGGGCTGCTTTTCATGCAGGGGGCAAAACTGACCTGGTTGTTCTGAATGGAAACCTGAACCAGTTCAAGTACAGGGCCATTCTGGAAGAAACTTTGCTCATGCAGCCTTTCGAGGAAACTTTGTCTTCCAAGATGACAATGCCCGGCCTCATCATGCTCGCATGATCCAACACTTTCTTGCTGACCGTGGTGTAGAGCATATGGAGTGGCCTGCCATGTCCCCGGATATGAATCCGATAGAGAACTTGTGGGCAGAATTAACGCGTCAAATCGACAACTTGGACCAGCAGCCTACCTCTGTGCGTGTATTGCAGCAGGCTATTTTCACTGCATGGCAAGCGATTCCTGTCCAAACCTTGGCAAACCTCGTGAACAGCATGCCTCAACGTGTACGTGCTCTCCTGAATGCTCGTGGGGGTTACACGACGTACTGAACTGTAATTTTACTGTCCGTAATCCCAGTCGTAATTTAACTTTTGTTTTTGTTGAAAAATTTTTTGGCTAATGTGCAAAATAAAGAGATACTTCTGGAAAACGTACAGAAGTTTAACACAGTACTGTCCGTGAATTAAGTTCAATATCAGTTTTCATCACCTTCAAGGATCAATTTATTTACTTTTAAAGGTCACATTAACAAAATCTAGAATAATTTCAACATAATTCTAATGAATTTTTGGTTCGAAGTCATCTTGAAAAATAAGTTCACCCCCACAAAAAAAATATTCCATATTAAATGCCAAGTCTGTATATATGTGTGTGTGTGTATATATATATTTTTTTTTTTGCATAACTCCAAATGATATGGTGTAGTGTGCTGGATCGGCGATATTATCACTTCTAATTTGGAGATGAGATGCACTCTTATTCAGTAGCCGCTTGTTACCAGAGTGTGAGCTTATGAAGTGCTTAAATACTGCACTTCAGGGGAGCCATGGTGGACCAGGACGCCTTATACTCGGCGCTACAAGAGGGACAAATCGCTGCCGCTGGCCTTGACGTCACTACACCTGAGCCTTTGCCCACAGATCACCCACTGCTGTCCCTCAAGAACTGTGGTATGTATGGTTGTTACGGTCTTACTATGAACAATATTTGCACTTCCTTTGGAGCCCTGTCAACATATCGCTATGTTTCGTTTTACTCCGATCCTATGGTCTATAATATCTTGCAGTGTTATGGATGAAAAGGTTTTCCTACTGAAATTTTTTTGGTTGTTGCATACATGGTCGAGGCTCGTGGAAAAGCTAGAGTAGAATGGAATGGAACAAAATGGAAAAGGGGGAAGCACCATCACCAGAGTAGAGGTGAGAGTGAGGATGATATCAAGGGGAAGGGGAGAAGGACACATGGGGGTGAACAAGCTGCACATAAGCTGAAACACAGTAAGAAGAGTAAGGAGAAAGTGGGGATGAAACAGAAAAGGAATAAACCAACTGACAACTAACAAACGAAAAGAGGTGAGGGAGAGTGGTGGGTGGGATCCCAATAACCTGGAAAAAAGGAGTGCTTGGGAATTGGGTCATTTGTGGTAGAAGACATCGTGAGTGTGTTTAGCCGATGACCTGAGGTCATGGTGAACAGTTATCTTGAAGCTCTGAAGGGAAGCATGTGACTGAACAGGCTGAGGAAGTTGGTTCCACAGTTTAGAGAGAAGAGGAACAAATGAGTGGACGTGAGCAGCGAGCCTGGATTTTGGAAGTCTGGCCAGAAGAGGGTTACGGGCAGACCTTGTGTGCCCCCTGCAGAAACCTAGAAAGGACAGAGCCAACAGAAGGTGGTGGTGCAAGAACAAAAAGAAGGCGGTAGCATACAGAGAGGCCACCACCCTGCCTGTGATCCAAAAGTAACAGGCCTAGACACTCAGCTTCGTTGTGGGAGATGATGATCAGTTAATGATGATGATGATTATTAGAAGCAGTTTTACAGTCTCAAGAAAAATATTTTTGATTTTTGATGTTTCCAAGTGCAGGTCCTAAAATTAGATTCAACTATGTAGGTGATTCAACCATTTTCCAAAAGTAGAGTTCCAATATTGCGAAGTACACTTTCAGCAAATTATGCATTGATATCTGAAACTTTGGGAATGATACTATTGTGGATATGAGAATTGTGTTTTTTTATTGTGTAGTACATTGTAAAATATCACCCTCCTTCCTCCAGTTGTGTATAAAGGTCAAAAGGGCGGGCGTCCCTTAATTAGGTCATATACAATCACGTTAGCCAATCATAGATTTCCTGCTTGTTGGTAGTTATTTCCTTATTCTGTATATTAGGTTAAGGCTTTGTCTTCCATTAATTAATACTCCATTGCACCGAATTCAAATAGATAGATCCCCTTTCATTTTCATTCCCAAAGCCCCATTCCCAAAGCCTCTATTGCCAACTGCATTCGCCGCCATTGCCCATGTGCTCCAACTCGGAGAAGAAGGGCGTGGCCCGCACACCATCATCAAGAGGTGGAGCCAAGAAGCCCCTACGACCAACCAATAATGAGTGGGTATGGCTCAAGAGGGCGGGGTTATAAAACCCGTTGCATCAGCCCCCACAAGGAGTTCTAAGAGTTGCGCCAGAGACGGCGGATGAGTCGAGACGAGCCCTCGGAGAAAGAAGGGAGACGCGTCCTGAGGTGCGCCAGAGAAGCAGCTTTGGCTCCACCAGCAGTTTTGGCTCCACCAGCAGCTTGGCTCCACAAGCAGCGTTGACTCCACCCGGGCAGCGTTGGCTCCACCAGGCAGCTTCGACCCGTTACCCCGCGGGAGCCAGATTGCGGTGGCATCGGTGGCCGTCGAGGTCCAGCCCGACGTCCCGTGCGGGATCAAGCTCCAGCCAGCTCCGTGCCTTCCTCCCCTTCTCTGCCGTCCCAAACCATTCCAGCCAATCGTTCCTGCCTCCATTCCCCATTCGTGTGAGTCCGTCTTTGTTTGTTCTGTCCTGGGTTAAGTAAGACTGCATAGGTAAGCTAAGTTTCACTGTGTCCTTCTGGTCCGTCCCTCTTTCTGCCTTTATTTTATTATCCTTCCTTCTCCTTGGTTTCTTTTGGTTGTAAATAGTAATAAATTATAGTCGTATTGCAAACCCTTTTTGTCTTCTTCTTCTTCACATCCGTCGTCTTTGTCTTTTCCAAATTGAATACCTGTGGCACGATTTGGCCAACGTTCAGAATCGGGTTAGTCTTTGTTAACGGTTCGGGCCGCGGCTGCCATCCACTCAGCAAATTACCATCTTATCCGCAGTCACGAACGAAGCTGCTCACCGGCCTTTCCGGAGGTCGCGGTGCAGCTTCAGGGACCACGTCGGTCAGCAATAATCGAGGGGACTAATCCCCCCTCAAAGGGGAACCATAGGCCGACGTTGGGTTCCGTAACAATACCAATCAAATAACATTTGTTACAATTTCTCACTTCCGGAGTGTTCCGTTACTAGTGCATGTGATTATCATATTGCAATGTCAGTTTTATTGTTTGTTTTGTGGTCTGTGGAGAAGCTGTCTTGAGATTCAAACTTCATAAATACATTTATTACCACTTTTATGAGACACATTCATGTTTCATGTTGGGCACCTTGCCACAACACGACTTATTTATAAATACGAGGAATCATCCTCCTTTTACAAGGTGCACACAATGCCATGAAAGTGTTGTTAAATAAATTTTATTGATCATCATTTTTTTAACCTTCTACGTATTTTGAGCAGATCTATTTGTTGTTTTCAGTGTGCTTTAATATTGTTATGTTTATGGGGGTAAACAATGAAATATCTTAGGGAAGTCAGAATCGTATAAATTAGCATGCTCCGAGTCGCGAAGAAGAAGAAACCCATCTCGATGTGCATAAGCAGGGTAAATGTTCAAGTTAAGTTGTCTGCATGTCACCATAAGGAGGGTGGTTTTGTGCAAATTAATTATAGGGGTTCTGTAACGTTAATTTCCCCTGTATGTGCTTGCCTCCCTGTGATTTTTCTCTAATGTTCTTGATTAGACTCCGCCCCCCTCCCCCCCCCCCCCCCCCCCCGCCGACGACTCGTAATTAGGAGGCCACACCCGGCCTTCATGATTGGTGGAGGCGTGATGGGATGATTGAGTGGTCCTTGGTGATTGGACAGAGTGTGACGTCAGCGGTCGGACATTCGAGAGCTGAAAGGAAAAAGACGCCGTCTCACCATCTTTGTCTCTCTCTCTTCTGGTCCTGGTGGTTGTTGGAGGCGGTCGCATTCTCTCTTCTTTGTCGTCCTGGCTGCGTGGCACATGGTCGCTCCTCTTGTGTGCACTCGTGCAGAGAACCTTTGGAGCATTGTGGAGTTTTTGCAACGTTGGAGGAGGGGGTGTCGGACTGTGGTGTCTTTCGGGGGAGTTGGGGCTACGTTGCGCTTGGCGGTGGAAGTGAGGAAGGGCTGGTTGAGTGCCTGAGTTTTTACCTGGGTGTTTTCCGATGCCATTATTGGGGCACGTCCCGCGCAAGTGGCTACACCGGCAGCAACGACCAACGTGCCCTTGACGCACTTTGAGCCAGAGCGGAGGGTCAGCCCTACAGGAAGGGAAGCTATTTTTATTTTTATTTTCCCCTTGTCTGTATATGAGTCTGAGTGGAGACGTCTCAAGTTAGGAAATTGTTTTTACCTCGCATTCATTTTATTTGGTTTACAATAATTTTAAATAAATTCATTATTTGTTGCATTTTCAACGGTGTCCTGTTTCCGTGTCTGTGGGGCTCGGATTAACCCTGTGGCCATCTGATCAGGTAAGGCTTCGGGCTTTCCCACATGTGCGAAAATATAATCCCACCAAGGTTCGAAGTACGCCTTGGAGTTAAAGCTCGTTTCGGCTATTCGTCTGAGGCCAATCTTCATCAACCATGGACAGGACAATATGCTCTCATTGTGACAGGATGGCACAGAGGTAGCCAAATTGACCTTCAGCTGTTTATCCTTGGTTAAATTCCCAAGCTGACTATAAACTGATGGAGTGGTGCTTTGCCGGCTTCGCAAAACCTACCGTCCCTCGGATGCACGTTAAAATAGGTGTCGCGTATGCAAGCATTGGCTGGTGGACGTTAAATAACCCATGGTGTAATTTGCGAATTTGCGGCGAGTTATCGCCGGCATCTAGGCCAAATCGGCTCCAGTCAAACATCAGTTGTTGCCAGCCAGTTCGTGAAAGACTTGGGTTAAAAGCTTTTCCTGACTGACCACGGAAGAATATGGGAATTATTGGTGCCATTAACGAAGAGTGCTAGAAGTACCAATAGTAGGAGTAGTAGTAGTAGTTTATATTGCTGTACTTTCCAGTATTTCAAGCACGTCTCTATTTCACATGATGAATGATTTGATATTTGAAGTACATCTTTTAAATGGAGAAATATAAATAATTATCTTGCTTATTTTTATTTAGCCATTTAATATTGTCAGCTTATATTTTTGTAGACATTGGTATCATTTGTGACAGCACATTGAGTAGTGCCTCAAAACCCATAAACAGTGTGGAATGGTTGAGGGAGTGGGCGACAGGGAAGGGGGCGAGAGGGGGAGGGAGGGTACTTATACACTGTCCTCCCTCCTTTAAACTCGTACAAATGTTTGTCTTCCCTCAAATTCCTTTACCTTCAAAATCCTTTTCCATTTTTTCCTCCTTTCTTCCAAAGTCCCCAACCTTTCATTCCCTCCCTTATCCCAAACCATTCTTTTTGTTCTCTCTTTTATTGTATTTTAACCTCTCACCACCATATTTTCTTCCTTCATTACATATATATATATATATATATATATATATATATATATATATATATATATATATATATATATATATATATATATATATATATATATATATATACAGTATATATATATATATATATATAAATAAAAATCTATGGTCACTAGCTCCAAAGACATGTTGCCTCAAACCTTATCTTCCTTAAAAATGACTGTCTGGCTGAAAGATTGACTTTCAAAAGTGCCATTTTAAATGGAAAGAGCAAACAAATAGCAAATTAATGGCTGAACATACAATAAAGCTGGTCTTCAAAGTCGGCCACAGCTGAATGAGCGTGCTACATCATTCTCTGTCATTCCTTCCTAAAGCAGAACTAATCACAGCCTGCAGGCCTTTGTCTGTAGCTCAATGGAGTACCGCGCTTCCCTATGGGCTGAAGCCCTCAGCATCATATCTGTCTCTTGGAATATAAAGGTCTCAACCATATTGTCATCTTCCATGATGAAACCATATCTGGTGCTCTCATATTGTTGACTCGTCAGTGGCCTCTGTTTTTTTTTTTTTTGGTTGTTTGTTTAACCGCCTCTCCTCTAGCTCCATCTGCTCTCTCAGCTCTTCGGTCCTTCCCAGGAACTCCGGATGTACGTGTACTTCTACTAATCCCCTTCTTGTTAAACTGCCCAAATATAGGCTCCGCGCACACTTGTACTCTTTTGTTCCTTTTTTAAATCCCGTTTGTGGAGCTGCCTTCTGGAGAGCTTCTTTCAAATGCATTCTTCCCTCCAGGTCTTCAAAAGGGGATGCATTACCATCCCGCACCATCTCTCGTGGCTCCACCACCCACAATAGTTTCCTTCGACATCAACCATACCTCAATGAACTCTTTTACTTTCAGGTTGCTGTACGTTTCCTCCCCTCACCTATCTCCTGTTTCTCTGTCCACACATTCCTTTACTTGGTGTATCCAACTTTGTCACAACGTTACCTTTTTAGCCTTTTGTCAACTCGTCCTTCAATGAGCGTCCATTTTATATCCAAAATATATGGAAATATGCAATATTTAACATTTCCAGACTGTTAACCTGTTGGTCACCTTTAAGGTATTTTAAGGCACTTGCAGTGCGATTTAGTACATGGTGTTGTTTTTAACTTTGGGTTCTTTAGAATCCTCCACATGGTTGTATTTGTTTTTTTTTGTTTTTTATGCCTCTGCCGCCGAAGTCGCTGGGGTTGTCCCGTCTGGCTGTCCGTGCATCCGTCCGTCCATGATAGGTTTTTGTTACCGCGATTACCTAAGAATGGCTCAAGGGATCCCAGTCAAACTTGGTGCAAGTACTGTATGTATAATGATGCAAAGATTAATTGATTAGATTATGGGGTCAAGAGGTCAAATGTCCTGCTTGGTAAAAATTCTGTTACCGAGCTAACCTGTGAACCAGTAGTGGGATTTTGACCAAACTTAGCATAAGTATAATATACACTAGGTCCTCGGTTAACATCATGGTTATGTTCTTTAAAACATGACGTTAAGGGAAACGACATTAAATGGATCAATTTATCATATAATATGAATGAATGATCGTTTTAAGGCCATTTTCCCCGCTAAAGCGGGAGTTAGCCTTGCGGGCCCCATGACAATCATGGTTCCCTGTTTTGAGGCAATGTTTTTATGGCCGGATGCCCTTCCTGACGCCAACCCTTGGTCGCCTCTACGATGCGCAGGGATACGGTGTACCTATTCTAAACCGGGGTACACACCGTGATCATTCATCCCAGCAAGCTGGTACTCAATTTGCCGACCTCGGAAGGATTACAGGCTGAGTCAACCCCCTTGGCGTTAATTCAGCGATCGAGCGGGATTCGAACCCAGGAATCCTAGGATCCCAAGCCGGCACCCTAACCGCTAAGCCAACACCAGGCTATCATATAATAATGAATGTAAATAGGGGGATTGGATTCCTTCATCTACATTAAATGCATCATATTCAAGTAAATTCACAAATTTCATTCATGGTTTATATATTCTGTATTGTACATTGTAATACAGTACAGTATTATTGTAATACAGTTTTTTTTTTTTTTAACATACTGCACTCACGAAGTGCTAAATGCAGGAAATTGGACATTGAACGTTAATTACCCATTCACACCTCATTAACGCGGGCTGCTTTAGCACTCTTCCGTCATTTCACACGTCATTCTCTCCCCACGTGACACGAGGGAAACCATTTTGTGATTAATTTGTGATCGAGTTATGTTGTTTGGAATGAAAAAAAGAGATATCGTGTTCAAGTGAATGACGACATGCAGGGATGGTTTCTACTTTCTAAACGTGAACTTCGCGGATCGCCATATGCAGATTCGCCACGGACCCACGATCGATGTTTCTATACGTGAACGTACCCGCTTGTTTGCGAACGGGTACGTTTTTCATGGAAGTCCTTCACGAACTTGCTGTCCATGTCTGATGTGCGACTGAAGGTGCTACAGGAATGTGGAACTTATTGGTTTCATGCTTTAGCATTCGCCGTTTCTGCATTGCCTGTTCGCTTCTGGCCTCCCACACGTGTGTAGCACGGGTACCTCACTCATCTATGTAACAGAGGTTTCCCACTCTATTTGATATCCATCACTCATATGTGTGTTTATCCTGCAGGTATTGATAAATTATTTATAATATCAAGCTGTGTCCAGTATCCCTTGTTTAAAAAAAAAAAGATTCATTCATTCATTCATAATGAATTGTGATTAGGAAAAATTTGTTTCCTCTTTTTTAAGGGGGTGGGTACTCTTCCCCATGCAGGAAGTTGACATTTAAACATTGGTTGAAAATTCCCAAGATTGTGGAATAAATGCACACTTTTAAGTTAAATGTGGGCTTTGTGTAGGGGAGTGCAAAGATTTTAAATTAGGGTCGGAACAGACTGGCACTGATTGACATGGACGTTCTGCATTTGCAGCGTGATACTTTGTTTGTTTTTTTTCTTCCACTGAAATGTATGGAACTGCATCACTAAAATCCACTTCCTTGGAAGAGAGAGTATGGCACCATGCCTCCCAATCCCCTTCATCCTAAATCGGTGGCACAATGGTTGGAGCATCCGCTCTGAGTCTGGGCGGTCGGTTCGAACTCTGACCAATCATAACAAAGACTAAAATGGTATGTGCTGCTTCCTTTCTAATTGACATTCGGCATTTAAAAAGGAGAGAGCACGGACAAACAACCATAGGTTGACAACAATTGTGCAGGCTTCATGGGTCTAATGGCCTCCTCCTGTGTTGAAGTTCCTTGAAAAGGAACTCGTATTTAAGTCTGCCATTAGTAAAGCCGAAGTTCTAAAGAAGCTCAATGGACCTAACCCTGAATGGCATCATGCACTTTCCATTTGTAAGTACAGAGTTCATAGAATACGTTACCCTGCACAGTCTGCAATTCTTTTCAACTCTTGCTTTGCATTTCCGACTACAATCTATATTTCCTACGAGGCACAATTTTGTCCGAATCTCGATATTCCCCAGCACTGAGAGGATGGTACAGAGGAGTACAATAGATCATGTGTATGGGTGGAGGATAACCTGAGCTTAGTGGTAAACAGCCTGTGTTGAAGCCCCGGAGGGAAGGATGGGACCGAACAGACTTGCGAAGTTGGAAGTAGAAATCTCGCTCTCGGTAGCGATCCGACTTGACATTAGAGCGGCGAATTTTATTGGTCTAGACTCTAGATGGTGTAAAATGGCATATTTTGTCCAAGTACTGCTAAACTGGAGGTTTTTGGAAGTACCAACAAGGCAATTTGTGTTCCACAGTGTTCAAGTATATAACTCAATTGAAGCAAAATAAAAGTTTTAAAGGCTGCAGAAAAAAATTATGCCGCCATTGATTTTTAATGTACAGTCTTTTACACCACCTTAACACGTTAAATTATTTATTCATGCCTGGTGTTTGTGTCCTTTACAGTGTCCCTAAAAACGAAGTTTCCTGTTTGGATTTTCACTTTTGTTTGACTGACAAGCGGACAGACTAAAACAATTACCTTACTCCTCTGTGCGCATATGCGCTCGGGTTGAGATTCCGTACAATTTGCCTAATTCAGAGCCAAAGTACTGCTAAACTGCAGATTTGGGTCTCGCACCCGATTCGTGTTCTGCAGTGTTCAAAATATACAATTCAATTGAAACTAGAACAGCACTCGGTGGAGCGCATACCTTCTCCAGGCTGAACAGTTGTATCCCACTGATAGATTCCGTACATATGCATCTGGACCTGAACCAAAATCTAATCGGCTTGTCTTGTCACCTCATCCACCAAGTTTTGTGATAACCTGTCTTCAACTTTTTGAGATATCGTGCTGCATATAGTTTTGACCCTATCTTTCAAGGGTGAAGAATCATTAGAAAATTTAAAAATTCCCGTATCCGGATCAGAATATTCACCAAAATCGAATCAGTTCATCCTAGTCATACACCCAACAGGTCCACGAAGTTTCGTCCGAATCTGTCCATAACATTTGTAGATATCCTGCTCATAGACAGACAAACAGGGGTGCAAACATAACCTCTGTACACATTCGGTGGTAGAGGTAATTAAGTAGTTGCTTGGTTGTAGACTGAGTCTGTAGGCAGACAGAGTGATCCAACTGCTTAACCCCACTTTTGTGCTTCACACGCGGGGTAAATACGGTGGTATCATATGAACCTTTGGATCCCATGAGAATGTATTTCAGGTGTTATCATCACACTCCAATAACCATATTATTTTGACAAGAACTTGGAAATTGACAGGATTAACTTGCTAAGTCCCCCATTTTGACCTACTTAAAGTCAGGTGACCGGAATGAGTTTTGCAATCTCCATTACTAGTCAGGAGCGGAACCTTGCTGCCCAATTCCAGCCGGATTGGCCCAGCGGTTTGGCCGGAGAAGTCGAAATAGGGGACGGACAGACGGAGGGTGCACAATGACAATACCTTATTTGGAATTCCAATTCCAGATAAGCAAACAATATTAAATAAAGGTTGCTATAAATTATTCAAAACCGACCGGAAAATTGTTTAAAAAAATTAATCTAACAAAACATTGAACCCGAGCAGTGTATAGACTACAGACCGCTACCTCGTTTGCTCCTGAAAAAAAAAATTTGGTGTGAAGAAATATATAACCTTGTAGCGGTTACCGCTGGGTATACACAATCGCCTTGCACCTGCCGGGGACGCAACCACGGAGCGATCGCTGTGCCGGGCTCGCCCAGACCGCCCGGAGACGCTCAGTCTCGCCTTTCCCGGGCATGTCCGGACTCGCCTTTCCCGGGCTCGCCCAGACCGCCCGGAGACGCCCAGTCTCGCCTTTCCCGGGCATGTCCAGACTCGCCTTTCCCGGGCTCGCCCAGACCGCCCGGAGACGCTCAGTCTCGCCTTTCCCGGGCATGTCCAGACTTGCCTTTCCCGGGCTCGCCCAGGCCGCCCGGGCACACCCACTCTCGCCGCGTTTGATTGTATATATATACTGCTACCCGATAAACGGGCTTTACAGAGTGTGCTGGGTTCTGTACGAATAAACATGCTTTGAACTCAACCAAATGGCCTCGTTCTCTCGCCGTCCACGACTCCTAAAACCTCCTATTTCTGAGCTTTTTCAACCAGAGCAAGTCTGTTAGGACTTGGAGCAAGAGCAGGAGCAAGATCGCGGTTTAGCAGGAGCAAGATTGAACTTGGAGCAGGAGCAAGATTGTTACTGATCGCGGTTTAGGATGTTGTTTGCCGAGCGAAGGCTCCGCGACCGAACAGTTGTTCCCCGACTCACCCGATTCACCCAGAACTTTGGCCGTATCGCACCGCAGCTGCCCAATCTGGAAAAGACTAAAACGACGAAATGCAAAGAGGAAAAGGAATAAGACGAGAAGACGGACAGAAGAGTAATTGGATTTATTATACACACAAGCAAAAAGAAAGCAGTCACGTTTATTTACAACACATAAGACGCAGGTGACACAGTGCAAATACTAGCTTATACGGACTTAATTAAATACCCAGGGACAAGACACACAGAACAAACTCACGTACACAAGAAGGGTGGAAAGGCAGGAGGTGGATGGCTGGAGGGAGAGGAAGATCCAAGGGGGTCCTGCAGCACGATCGGCGCGTTTAGCAGCCGCCGTTTTTTCGCGACCCTGCTCAAAACCGCCGTCCAGGCCCCAAGCGGCTGTTGGGTGTTGTTGCTGCTGTGGCCGCCGCTTGCTTTGCCAGGACTCGTCTGACTCGTCTGGTCCAAACCCTCAACTCAACAACACTCTTGCACGTCTCCCTGTCCAACCACTCTTTCTCTCTTGGTCCAACCACTCTTTCTCTTTCTTGGTCCAACCACTCTTTCTCTCTCTTGGTCCACTCACTCCTCACCACCGACGCCCCCACGCTTCTTGCGCGCGCGCCTTTATAGCGCCTCCGGCGATCAAGCCGCCGGCCTTTAGGACACGCCCATCGGTGTGCTCACCTCGGCCCTGGTTGGTCACGCGACCCTCTGGCTCCGCCCTTGATGACGACGGGCGGGCACGCCCCTCTTCCCTGACCCGAGCACATGTTCAATGGTGGTTTTGGAGGGGATGTAATTGGCAATCGAGGCTTGGCAATGACGAAAGGGGATGTGAAAGGAAATGGAGATTTTGGGGATGGGAATGAAAGGGGATCTATTCTTTTTCACTGGTGCAATGGAGTACTTCAATTAATGGGAGACACAGCCTTACCCTAAAACACAGAATAAGATATAACTATCGAACAGGGGTATTCTATTATTGGCTGACGTGTATGCTTGTGGACTAATTATGGGATGCCCTTTCACCTTTACACAGCTCCGGAGGCAGGGGGCGCAGAATAAACAATAATAATAATAATAAAGCACACAATCAAAAAATACAGTCCTCATATCCGCAACAATATACTGCTACCCGATAAACGGGCTTTACAGAGTGTGCTGGGTTCTGTACGAATAAACATGCTTCAAACTCAACCAAATGGCCTCGTTCTCTCACCGTCCACGACTCCTAAAACCTCCCATTTCTGAGCTTTTTCAACCAGAGCAAGGCTGCCTTTTTTAATATATATATCATGGTATTTCTACGGCATGGCCCATCGGGCAGAGCCGTCTAGAACAGTTTTTGTCCGTCCGTCCGTCTGTATGTATGTATGTATGTATGTATGTATGTATGTATGTATGTCCCCTCAAACGTATACCAATCAGAGCTGAGAATCTGGTCACATGACAGGGTGATGTGATTACATCTGATGTCAGTACGGCGGTGCGGCTGCTGACTCTCCACACACCGCCATTTTGATTTATATGCCGTTTATGCCGAATATATCGTCGAACCTGTCATATATCACAATTGCCATGCTCTACCTTTACGTTTTTCATTCTGTGTGAAACAAACAAACATTGTTAAAATGACCATCAAATATCGAAAGCATGGTGTTGCGGCTCTTACAACAATATGGTATGGTACATATAGGCTTTAGGTGTTGAGCCTCACCTTCGGACCGCTTCGGACAAATTAAGCCCAGGTTTCTTAATACAGTAGTGTATCGTTTCAGTAGTATCGTTTTCATAATAGTAATAATAAATTAATGATAATTTAGTAAATATAACCATAACACTTTAATCCCAATGTCATGAATTGAAGGGTTATGGATTGAAGCGGTGTATGGTTCATGATCAGTGATGAGCGTTTTTCGGCACTAATATTAATAACCGAGAAAGTAAGGAATTCACCTTGGTTTTTTTTTTAGTGTAATATCATTTTCGAAATGATGATAACGTAACGTTAATATTATAGTAAATCTAATCATAACACTAATCCCTTTGTAGTGACTGCAAACGAAGTTAAAATATATCAGTTTTGTGCCCATTACGTCTATGATGTCATTACGACGGCTGAGCTGACTGCACCGGCCGACATTTGAATTTACAAGTACTAGGGCATGCCCGTACTATATATAAGCTAGGACGTGCCCGTACGTGGGTGCCCGTTCCTTGCCAAAAAAAAAAAAAAAAAAAAATTTTGTGTAGGGGTGTGTGTGTGTAAACATCCTAGGGCGTGCCCGTACGTGGGTGCAAAAAAACATGCGTGCAAAGTTGCAAACAACAACAACAAAAAAAAACTTTGAAACCACGTGGCAGTAACGACCACAGAACCCCCCCCCCCTCTATTTACATGAATGGTTTGGTCCATTCGCAACGACCACAGAACCCCCCCCCTCTATTTACATGCAATGGTTTGGTCCATTCGCAACGCCAAAGCGAACGGCGAACGGCTAAATCGCCATAGCTCGGTAAGTAATTGTCCGATTAATATGAAACCTTGAAAAGGCACATCCTCGGGTCCCCAGCAATATACCTGGCAAGTTTAAAGTATATCGGACCCGTGGTTGTCGAGAAACAGCGGTCACAGACAAACAAACAAACGTACAAACAAACAAACGTACAAACAAACAAACACACAGAGATTACTGGAATTATAGATAGATACCCGGAGGGGCAGGAAGGGCCATTCATCTTTGGGGTAGATTACAGTCGATCTATGGTCGGGTCTCAAGAACATTGGGTGTGTGTTCATTTACCAAGGTTCTTGTGGAGATCGCCCAGTGGTTTAAGCATTCGAGCAAGCACTCCATTCAAAACCGTTAAGGAATGGCTGGCTTGGCAAGCTCTAACTAGCTGCTTGGTAAATGAGCACACCTCCAACCCTTGTGGGGTATATAGATTACAGTAGATCTTCGCTCAGTTCTGCAAGTAAAACTTTCCTCACGGGTGTCGGGATTCCTCCAAATTTCTTTGTTTAATGTTATAAACAGCATTAGTGGCGGTTTGAAAAGCTAATAATATGTGTTTGTGGTTTATAATATTGAACAAGCCCGGCTACGCTGCTTACTTTCGGTCTTGTTTTATCACGGTGCTTCTGCCGAAAAGCTTTCAATAAAGCGATCGGTTGTGTGCGTATGTCCGTGTATGTATGTCGTACATACGTACGTACATGTTTGCATTTGAAAAATTCATTTTCTCGGCAAGTGTGCATTATTTGAAAATGAATGGTGCATTATTTTTAAAAAGTGCAAGAGTGCCAACATTTTTGGCCATGACTGGATATATATATATATATATATATATATATATATATATATATATATATATATATATGTGTGTATGTAGCGGTTACCGCTGGATGCACACAATCGCCTTGCACCGGCCAGAACACGGCCAGACGCGCCTCTCCCGGGCATGCCCGGACTCACTGTTCCCGGGCACGCCCGAACCTCCCGGGCACGCCCGGTCTCGTCTTTCCCAGGCATGCCCGCTCTCGCCTTTCCAGGGCTCGCCCAGAGCGTCCGTGCATGCCCGCTATCGCCTTTTCAGGGCTCGCCCAGAGCGTCCGGGCATGCCCGCTATCGCCTTTCCAGGGCTCGCCCAGAGCGTCCGGGCATGCCCGCTATCGCCTTTCCAGGGCTCGCCCAGAGCGCCCGGGCACGCCCAGCCTCGACTTGCCAGGCCGCAGCCAAACACGCCCGGGCAGGTCCAGACTCGCCTTTCCAAGGCTCGCCCTTGACACCCGGGCATGCCCGGTATAGCTTTTGCCGGGCAAACTTCCCGACATAAATGTGTATATATATTGCTGCCCGATAAACGGGCTTGTCAGAATACCTGAGCTGTTTTGTTTCAATAAAGCAACTCGGACGAATTCCGTCTTTGGTCGCGTCAATTCTTTCGACTCGCGTTGGAGCGCAGTTCCTTCATTGGTGACCTACCGACATGGATACGGCAGTGACGCTTAAACTGCCTACCTTCTGGGAGGCTCACGCGGCTGTTTGGTTCGCTCAGGCGGACTCTCAGTTCGCCCTGCGAGGCATCACCGCGGACGACACCCGCTTCCACCATGTTGTGGCGGCGCTCGGTTCCGCCACCGCGGCCCGCGCCTTGAGCCTCCTCGAGCACCCGCCGGCTGCTGACAAATACGACGCGCTGAAGACACTCCTCCTCGACGCTTTCGCCCTCTCACCGGCAGCACGCGCACGGCGCCTGCTCGCTCTGCCCGAGCTCGGCGACACGCGCCCGTCAGAGCGCATGGACTATATGCTCTCGTTGCTCGGTGAGCACTCTCCGGATTTTCTGTTCCGCGAGCTGTTCCTTCGCCAGCTGCCTCATCCGGTACGCCTCGCCCTGGCTGGCACGTTGATCACGGATTCCCGCGCCCTCGCCAGGGAAGCCGATAAGATCTCCTCGGCGGGCCAGCACATCGGCGCGGTTACCTGGAGCCCGCCGCCGTCCGAGGCGACGCCCGAGCGCCCTGCGCGGTTGGAGGCCGAACTGCCGGTGCAACTGGCGGCTGCCACGCCGCACCGCCCGCTTCCGACACGACGGCGGGGGCCTCCACCTGACCGGGCGTGGTGTTATTACCACGCCAGGTTCGGACACAAGGCTCGGACGTGCCGGCCCCCGTGCACTTTCGGCAGGTCGGGAAACGGCCGGGCCGGCGTTCATTCCCAGCCATGAGCGCCGGCCACTCGGGCAACTTGCTGTTTATTCGGGACAAAGCGTCTGGGTGGCGTTTCCTGTGTGACACCGGCGCCCAACTGAGCGTCATACCCGCCTCCGAGCAGGACAGGCGGGACGCCGTTTGCGGCCCCTCTTTGGTCGCTGCTAATGGCTCGGCCATACGCACTTTCGGCCCACGCGTCGTCACCCTCTGCTTCGGCAGCCAGCGTTTTCAATGGACTTTTGTGACCGCCTGCGTCCCCATGGCTTTGCTGGGCGCCGACTTCCTCTGCGCGCACGCGCTGCTGGTCGACGTCAAACGTCGTCGCCTTGTCAACGCCGAGACCTTCAGCTCCCTGGCGTGCACGATGAGCAGCTCCACGCCGACCGAACTGGCGTGCGCCCTCCCGGCAGCGAACGAGTTCGCTCGCCTGCTCGCGGAATTCCCGGCCCTCACGCGGCCGACGTTTTCGGCCGTCGCGGTGCGGCATGGGATCGAGCACCACATACCCACTACGGGCCCGCCGGTCTACGCCAGGGCCCGCCGCCTCGACCCGGCCAAGCTCGCCGTGGCGAAGGCCGAGTTCGACGCGTTGGAGCACCTCGGCATCGTGCGGCGCTCCGAT